>NC_069662.1:37279516-37585967 GCF_027244095.1 Hemicordylus capensis
CACTTTGGCCATAAGGACTAGAAACTTGCTTTTCAGTAGTAGTTGAAAAGTTTGTTTTTCAAGCTCAGTCCCAACAGCTTGTGTAAGATCCAGCATGGTGTAGTAGGACCGGGGAGACCCGAGTTCAAATCCCCATTCAGCCATGATACTAGCTGGGTGACTCTGGGCCAGTCACTTCTCTCTCAGCCTAACCTACTTCACAGGGTTGTTGTGAGGAGAAACTTAACTATGTAGTACACCGCTCTGGGCTCCTGGGAGGAAGAGCGGGATAGAAAATGTAGAAAATGTAAATAATAAAATAATTAGATCACCGGGATGAGCTATGCCTCACTTGCTGTTTATAAACTCTGGTCGAAGGGCCCTTGCCCCCGGGTTCTTATTTGGAACACACCCTTCTGAGGAGGACCGTCCAGTACAAAGTGGTCCCCTCCTATTAGGGATGCCAGCTGACTGAACCTATTCCAGAATTGTTTTCTCCCAATCTTTCCCCCTAAATATCAAGCAATTAAAACCTCCAGGATGGCTTTCAATCATCACCTGAAGACTGATGTTGATATTCCTGGGGACTTCAGGCTAGTCCAGAGGATTTGTGTGGCCTGGGGCCAGGGGTGCAGCTAGGTAATTTTGGAGCCTGGACCTAAATGTATGTATGTATGTATGTATGTATTTTTACATTTATATCTCGCTCTTCCTCTGAGGAGCTCAGAGCGGTGTACATGGTTATTTTTATCATCACAACAACCCTGTGAGGTAGGTTAGGCTGAGCGATACATGACTGGCTCAGAGTCACCCAGTGAGTTTCATGGTTGAATGGGGATTCGAACCTGGGTCTTCCTGGTCCTAGTCCAACATTCTAACCACTACGCTATGCTGGTTCTCATAAAGGCCCTTGGAGGCCCTCCCCTCCACTACAAGTTAAGTATCATCTCCATTTCCCCCCCACCCCCAGACACAGGCAGTATTTTTAACACGTGGGTTCTTGAGGGCACAAACAGCAACCAAACTCACAAGAATGTAAGACTATAAAATAGGAATATTTATGCAAACATTTCAACACGCAACTTAACAGATTCCGATCCCACATATTATTTCCCCACTCCCCGCTCTGTCTCTAACGCCAAGGTCACGCTCGGTGCCCAGAGCAGCTCAGTCATGCTTGGCTGCCTGGTGCAATGCAGGCCGCTGGTACAGCAACCACACCATGCAGGACAGACTAAAGAGGATTGCCCACATCCCACCCGCCAGGGATGTGGGGCTCCATAATGGTGCAGCGGGGAAATGACTTGCCTAGCAAGCCAGAGGTTGCCGGTTCGAAACCCCGCTGGTATGGTACCCAGACTATGGGAAACACCTATATCGGGCAGCAGCGATATCAGAAGATGCTGAAAGGCATCATCCCATACTGAACGGGAGGAGGCAATGGTAAACCCCTCCTGTATTCTGCCAAAGACAACCACAGGGCTCTGTGGTCACCAGGAGTTGACATTGATTCGACGGCACAACTTTACCCTTTAAGGGTGTGTGGAGGCTCTGGACTTTGGCCTGGAAGTCCAGGGGTAAGAGTGCCCCTGCCTGGAGCAAGTGTGATGTTGGGGGCAGTGACCCTCTAAGGCGTGCACACGCTCACAAGTTTCTTTGATTCCTGCTCAGTTAATTTTAGTTCCCACTTACGTTGAATCAAGAAGGCCCCATTCTGAATGGATGTGCGCGCACACTGCCTTGATACTTCCGCTCAGAACAAAACTCATTCCGCACACAGATGAAAAAGGTTAGAGGGAACACTGGTTGGGGGCCCTCTAAAATGAGTCATGCATGCCTGTACAAAGCTAGGGGCAGATGTGAGAATTCTTGCGTGGATGGTCCACATATGAGAATTCTCACATGCAGCTCCTCCTTGCCCAGTTTATCATGGTCAAGTCGGACTCTAGCTTGCCGTTCAAAGTCATCCAATACTCTGATAAACCTTTCCCTCTTTTAAAAAATATATATACCAACAATCCTATTGAACAATGCGGTATTATTATTATTATTTACATTTATATCCCGCTCTTCCTCCAAGGAGCCCAGAGCAGTGTACTACATACTTGAGTTTCTCTTTCACAACAACCCTGTGAAGTAGGTTAGGCTGAGAGAGAAGTGACTGGCCCAGAGTCATCCAGCTAGTTTTAGGGCTGAATGGGGATTTGAACTCGGGTCTCCCCGCCCGAATCCAGCACTCTAACCACTACACCACACTGGCTGGGGCTGGGGCCCAGCTTAATGATGGTACGCATAGGATAGGAACTATGGCGGGGGCCTTGCTTTGTGGGGTGGGGGCCAGACAGTGTTCCCTCTAATTTGTTTCATCTCTGCGCACAGTGGGTTTTGTTAGGGGTGGCACAGCGCAGTATCAAGGCAGCGTGTGCGCACCGGCACGGCATTCAGAGTGGGGCCTTCCGGATTCAACCTAAGCGGGATCTAAAATTAACTGAGCGGAGGACATCCGAAAACTTGTGTACAGGCGCATATGCGCACACCTTAGTGGGGATACTTGTAGGGGCCTGGGGCAGATGGCCCCAGTTGCCCCCTCCTCCCCCCCGGGCAGTACGGCTTCCACGCAGACGGCACGCGCGCCTTGTGGCTACTACTGCAGGCCTCGCGGCAAACCAAGCCCGACTCAGCAGCCCCTCACTTGCAGGCGAGGCTGCGGCACGCGCGTCTCCCTTTCTGTCGGAGGCAGCCGCCGCCGCCGCCGCGGCGCGTGTCTCAGTTAAGGTCGCTGGGGGGCTCAGGCTCGGGCCCGCCCCGCTGCCTGCGAAGCCCCTCTCGCCGGCACGCTGGCAGCCTGACTGACGCGAGGAGGGCCCCTTGCGAGGGGGGAAAAGGAGCCGGAGGCGCGATAAGGCTTATCTCCCCGCATAGCTGGGCACGGAAAGCCGCTGCAGCCGCCTCGGTTGAGCTAATCAGGGATGGGAGAGATGAAGCGGCGAGGCAGCGGCGGGCAGGCTGAGCCGCTCGGGGTGGGGGCCGAAGGAGCGCCGCGTGTGTGTCGCAACATGGCCTCGAGCGGGGAGCGACGGCGGAGGGGGCTGCCCGGGGGAAGCCCGAGGCGCTCTCCTTCAGGGAGGAGTGTCTGCAAGAGAGGCAGGGGCCAGAGGCATACCTGGTCCTGCTGGGGCTCGCCACCTCCACGCACCTACCGTGCTTGGGCAGACCCCAAGTCCTGTTTCCAACTTCTACGAAGCTAAAGAGGAAACAGACCTCTTTCGTTGTTGCAACCCCTACTCGTTGCAACCCAGCACTTGTTGCAACCCAGGTGCACTGCCCCTGAACATGGAGGTTCCATTAGCCATCATGGCTAATCGTCGCTGATAGGCTTCTCTTCTCTGAATTTGTACAATCCCCCTTTAAAGCCATCTAACCCAGTGGCCATCTCCAAATCCCTTGGCCGGGAATTCTGTACGTTCATGATGTGCTTTGTGTAGAAGTACTTCCCTTTGTTTGTCTGAATCACCTAACTGTCAGTTTCACTGGGTGACCCTGAGTTCTAGTGTTTTAAGAGAGGTGGGGAAAGAGCTCTCTGTCTGCTTTCTGTGCTCCATCTGCCCATCCAGACAGAGTGCCTCTGAACATGCACAAAATAAATTTCCCTCCACAATCAGACTTACACACTGATGACTGGGGAGGTTGGCTTTAGGGGTAGCTGCAGCTTCTCTTTTTTGTTAGAAATTAATAACTGCTTACTCACCAACCTCGGAAAAGTTAGGTAGCCTCGCTATAGTTACTCAGTGGTGAGGGAACTGTAGTCTGCCTCTACTCAGAAGCAGCCTTTTCTTTATATCTTCGCATGTTTCAAGGCTGATCACATTTAAATTAATCTCAAGGTGCTCCTGACATTTTCTTCGGCTTTTCAGGGGGCAGGCCGTCTTACTTTTTTGCAGGCCTCCTTTGCTATTGATTTTAGGCGGCCACAGAGAGGGCCATGATTTGGCTAACACAAGAGGGAGTCAGGAGATTGGGCTTGTGGGTTTCTTTTAACAGCTGCCATTTCCCCCCCTATGATTTGAGCATGGGCAGAACAGATTTTCAAGTTTTCTTTGTAGGGACTAGAAACTTAGGGACTAGAAACTTGACTTAAAAACAACAACCAAAAGTGAAATTAGGACCAGAGACCTTATTTTAATAAAAACAACGAAAAGTGAAATTTGCAGGAGGCTGATTTTTGCAGCAGACGGCAGTTGCTGCTCTATCGTCGCATAGAAAAGTGTGCGACTGCCCCGTTTATGACCTTCAGAGTCAACTCTAGGGAAGAACTTCTCCGAAGCGCCGAAATGCCAGTTGCAGCAGCCTTCCTGCTGGTGTGATCTGACAAAAGCCTCTAGTGCTCGCTGCTGGTCCAGCAGGGATTGCCTTTGATAGTCAAAGCACTTGGGTTGGATTTGGGCCATGTCAGAGAACAGCTTGTTCCACGGATGCAGGAACTTGTGAAGACAGCAGCGAGATGCGAGTGACAGCTTGAGGCACTTCCTACTCTGTGGCTGGGCTGCAGCGGGGGAGAGAAGTACTTGCCAGAAGGAACAAGGGCTGGCGGGCTGGCTGGCCACAGATTCCCCCAAATGCCAACCGCCAGCAAGAAGGGATCTCAGGACTAGCTGAGAATTGGGCATGGCTGAATAAACGCTGGGGCATATCTTTTAAGTCCACGGCGGCGGAGTTCCCAGTGATGGAGATCTAGGCTCACCCAGTGCATTGTCATGCTGGGAAAGTGCAGCTACTTGCTCCATGCATTTGTGAGGAAGGGGAGTCACGAGGGAGAGGATTAGATCAGCTGCATTGGGGGGGCCCCCTGGGGTCTGCGTCAGAGGACAGGAGCCATAGCTCAGTGGCAGAGCACCTGCGGGAAGTCCCCGCTTCAGTCCTCAGCATCTCCGGGTAGGGCTGGGGGGGAACCGTGGTGGGAGCTGCTGCCAGTCAGTGTAGACCAGTGGTTCCCAACCTGGGTCTTTCCTGATGTTGCTGAAGTACAACTCCCATCATCCCCAGCCACATTAGATTGCAGCAGGGAATGATGGAAGTTGTAGTCCAGCACCATCGGGAGGAACCCCGGTTGGGAACCACTGGTGTAGACAATGCTGGGTGGATTTATATATGGGGGGGGGTGTCGCTTGGTGACAGAGCCCATGCTCCATAGACAGAAGGTCTCAGGTTCAGTCCCGGGCAACTTCCAAGGAGTTCTGGAAAGGACCCCTGCCTGAAACCCTGGAGAGCTGCTGCCCGTCGGTGTGGGCAATGCTACACCGACCAATGGTGTAGGTGGACCAATGTTCTGATTCAATATTAAGCAGATTCCTTTGGCCCACTGAAACATAAGGCTTGTTCTCATGACAGCCAGCAGAGCAGGTGATGTGCCAGCCTAGGCAGGGCTTCCACTTTTTGGTCATGAGCATGCCCTACCCAGATGCTCTCTCCAGCATTTTACCGAGGTAGGAGGAAAAGCCCTTCTACCGGCTACCTCGCACACAAGCGTTCTCCCTGCCTCCTCCCTCCCTGCCTCCTCCCTTTGCAAGCACATGACCAGAAATCGGGAGCACATCGGGCTCTCTCATGCTGTCCTTGAAGGCGGTTTGGAAGTTTTGATTGGTCCAGAATGCAGCTGTTAGGGTTTTGACAGCAGCCAAGAGAACAGAATGCATTACTTTGACCCAGGGGTTCATATTACTTTGATCCATGGGGCACTCCAGATGTTGTTGGACTACAACTCCCATCAACCCCTGCTATGAGTTAGTGTGGCTGGGGATGATGGGAGTTGTAGTTCAGCAACATCTGGAGGACCACAGATTGGGAACCCCTGCTTTGATCCTTTGCAAACTGAACTGGTTACCCATTTGCTTCCGGGTTTGAATCAAGGTGATGGCTTTGAACTTTATCGCCCTAGATGGAGTGGGATCAGAGTATCTCAAGAACCATCTCTTCCTATATGAGCCTGCCCAGGAATTTAGTTCTGCTCTGGAGACCCTCCTCTGTTTCTTTACTGTCTGGGGTACAACAGGTGGGCATGAGAGAAAGGGTCTTCTCAGTTGGGATGGGATCATAGGTCAGTGATAAGCACATCCTTTGCATGTAGAAGGTCCCACCTCTGGCATCTTTAGGTAGATCTGGGAAAGACCCTCTGCCTAATACCCTAGAATGCTGCTAGTCAGTGTCTGAGCTAAATAGACCAAGAGTCTGACTCAGTAGATAGTAGCTTCCTATGTTACATTGTGGACCCTAGATTGAAGAACAGCTTCATATTTCTTGTAAATCTCTACCTCTTTTATAATATTCTAATCTGCCATTTCTGACCTTTTAATCTGTGGCTCTTTTGCTATTTTGTGGTGCTGGTGCTTGTTTCATTTTAGCATTTGAGCTGCCTTGAGTGCTTTCTACCTGGTGTAGAAAGGCAAGTTGTTGTGAGAAATTAAAAAAAAACCCCTCATGATTGGGAAAGGAATTTGATATATCTTCTAAATGAGAAGGTTTGTCATTGAATTTGGAATAATAGGCTAGCATTGAGATTGAAAGAATCTTACTACCAAGTTATCTCTAGGTGGTATTATATTCTGTAGACCTTAAAAGACAATTATAGAACCACAACAAGAGATACAATGAACAAGTTCTGAAAGAAAAGCAAGTTATATTCATAGGTAGTGGAAATGTCCATGTATTTAAATTATTCTATTATTATACATCTATTCATATCAGGACCGGTTATAATTTTGCAGTCAACTCCAGATGCTCTGGTAATAGGGAGTATTCAAGATTATGTAAAGGAAGGCGTTTAGAGTGCAATTCAGTATTTAAATTAAAACTATCACCCAAAATATGATTCTTAAGACTCTAGAAATATCTTTAAATTCCCTAGGTGAAAACCTGGTTACTTAGAATTAAGATATTGCAAATTCTCTTAAGGAGAATATCGCAAATCATGTTAAATGAAGAGAGACCAGAATTTCTACTGATGCTTTCATTTGAAATGGCAGTGTCTTATTCTCTTTGAGAAGAGACATGGACCCGAGTATGGCTCACAAAAAGCAACTGTGGATGTGGAAAGGACTTCTGGACTGCTGTAAGAACAAGAGGAGCCATTTCTGTAACAATGTATTAAATTCTGTAACAAGAACAAGCTGCAATAGGGCCGTTGCTCTCTATATATTTAGACACACACACATACACTCAAGAAACTGCTTAAAATGGCCCTCAGACAGGCCACCCTTTTGTTCCTCAAAAGCTGAGAGAGGGATGGAACATAAGAGCACAGGTCATGATGCGGGTCACAGAAAAAAGGACTACCAAACTCTACATCTCTCTCTGTCTTCAGCAGAGGCAAGCCCCAGGGAAGCTTGCAAGTAGAGTAAGATGGAGACAGCAATAACCTGCCCTGTGTATTTGGTAATCAGAGGCACCCTCTCGCTTTCTCTTAGCTAATAGGCATAAGTAGATCTTTTGGAATGTAACCCTTCCTCTTTCTCTGCTTTTCAAACTCATCTTCTATAAACCTCTTTTATCTCCTTCTCTCCATGGCTTAATTTCATCCAGGAATGAGTTTTTTCATGCCAGTTCTCCACCCTAGACCATATGCAATAATGGCACTGGACAGGGTGCTTTTGAGCCTCCACTGCCAAACAACAACTTACACCCATATATCTGAAATGGGAAGGAGGAGCTGCAGGCATCTTTTGTGACCCCCCCCCCCCGCGCCTCACCAGCATTTTTAGCTTTGTCTCCCCATTTTTTTCTTTGCTTGCTACCATCTTGACCATTGTTTGTTCTCTATGAGAGTCACCATGACTCTCACCCAGAGATTAATGGACTGCTGCAAGTGAGCATCTTTCCTGCAGAACAGCTAGTAAGTGAAAGCACCAATCACCCATTGTGGTGGAGGGAGGTAAATCCTGGAATTACTCTCCATCAACAGTAAACATAACTGGTGAGGTTAAAACTGAACACTGACCATTTGTATGGCCATATGCAAGATGTATGTGTGGGTTCTGGCTGAGATTGCTTGGTGATGAAGGAAAGGCACTTTGCACAGGCTTAGAGACAATCTATTTAGCATGACTTTGTGTGCCACAGGGCTGAACTCTGGCAGTGAAAAAGAGCGTTGTGCTGCCTGTGACTCAGATTAAGCTATGAGTGCATTGCAATCACACATACGTGTGTATACACACAGACACAGAAACTTAAATACATTTGGGGAGGGGGAAATTCTCGAACAAATTCTTTTAACTCAAATGCATTTGCAGAAACCTCAGTTGATATTTTCCTAATTGAATTTGTTTTCAGCTTTCTTTGCTGTTGGGTTTAAGGGAGAGGGGGTTGGGTGGGGAAAGTGTATAAGTACTGAATTTAACAAACTGATATTTAACATTGTTGCCTTGTCTTAAAATGTACAACCTAATCCTATGCATATTTATCTGGGAGTAAAACCCACTAAATTCAATGTGCTTACTCCATAGTAAATGTGTAAAGAACTGTATGTAGCCTTAGGGTTTTTTAAAAATTTAAAATCAGCATCAAGTATGAAAAACAAAATCTGAAAATGTGTGCAAAATTTATATCATATGGCACGGAATACATTTCAGTATCAGGGAATACATTTCAGTACAGTGTGTTATCATTTTTTGAAGTGGTGCTACATATTTCCAGTCCCATCTGTCTATTGTCTTTGGAACCTCTGTGTGCTCCATGCCTTAGACCAGGGATTCTCAATGTTGGGTCCACAGATGTTATTGGACTTCAACTCCCATAATCCCCAACCAAAGGCCACTGGGACTGGGGATTATGAGAGCTGAAGTCCAATAACATCTGGGGACCCAATGCTGAGAATCCCTACCTTAAACTAATAGGTATAATTTATATAGCTGTTTTCATTTGCAAAGAGCTTTATAATCTTTTACTGTGCTTGCCCTCACAATAACTCCATGATGTAGTTTTTATTTAATTTCCCCATTTTGTAGGTGGGTGAAGTGAGACCAAGAGTCTTTCCATACAGCAACAAAGTGTAGGATATTCAGATCTTTCACACAAGTTCCAAGCACAGTCTTACTCCCTGCACACAGAGTGCTGCTGCAGGTTTTCATGCTACTTCCTAGCACGAGCTTACCCTCTGTACACACACTGAGCAAAGATCTTACACAATTTTTGCAGCGCCACCTGCTGGCCAGCTCTTGCATTCCTAGAAGAAACTGCCTTTCCCCCCAGTTGTCACAAAAGTGATAATGAAAAAGGCTGAGTTCTTGTCAGGATACAAGAGCCGGCTGGCAGGTGGAGCTGTGACAATTTTGTGAAGTCCCTGCTCAGCATGTGTACAGAGGGTAAGGATTGTGTTGGGAAATAGCGTAGAAGCCTGCAGCAGCATATGTATGGGGGATAAGAATGCACCTGGAACTTACATGAAAACTCTGACTATCCTGCACTTTGTTGCCATATAGAAAGACTCTAAGGAGCTTATGTGAGAACACAACATGGGCCAGGCCTGGCTCTGAAGAAGTTAAGCCTCCCACATCCATCTCTCTACTAGCTACTGAGTGGTGTACTGCAGGAATCTCCATCACCGTGAGAACAAGGTCACTTCCCCCTTGGGGAACCCTCTCACTCACCTTGATGAGTTTGCAACGGATCTGGGCCGAGACCATGTGGCTGTTTCTCAGGTTGCCCACCCGGAACATGAGGCAGAGTTTCCCATCCCGCTGTGAGATGACGGCCGCATGGCTAAACATGAGAGTCTCGGCACGCTTCTTGGGCTGGGACATCTTGATGAACATGCATCCAATCAGGAAGGCGTCCACCACCGAGCCCAGCAGAGACTGGAAAAGGAAAAGCGCAATTCCCTCCGGGCAGCGCTCAGTGATGTAGCGGTGCCCATAGCCGATGGTGGCCTCCGTCTCAATGAAGAAGAGGAATGCCGATGGGAAGTTGTAGACATTGGCCACGCATGGGCTGTGCCCCGGGTCTGGGCTATGGTGCATTTCGAGGTCACCACGGAGATAAGCGATCCCCCACCACATGGAGGCCATGAACAGCCAAGCCACTGTGTAGGTCAACAAGAAGATGAGCAGATTCCAGCGCCACTTGAGGTCCACCAGGGTGGTGAAGAGGTCTGAGATGTAGCGGCTGTTCTCGCTGCCCAGGTTCCCGTGCTGGACGTTGCAGCGCCCATTCTTGTCCACGAAGCGCTGCCGCTTCCGATGGGATGATGTGCCCACCACCGCCTGGTAGTCATCCCCAAATTTCCTTCGGACCACAGACATCCTGGTGCAGAAAAGCCTGTCTCGGACGGCTTAGTGGGGTCTTCCCTGTGCTGAGACCAGAGAGCAGAGGCTGGCCTGGAGGGTGTTCTATACCGGGTTCACATGCAAACTGGAGGCACCTGTCTTGACTGGGTGATCTCCTGGCTTTGCTGGGAGCTGGCACTGAGGGCACACCATGGGCTTGCTAATATTGCATGGCAGGGGCTGGCAAATGACTGGAAGGATTGGCTAGTTCCCCCTTCTGTGCACCCCAGGACAGGAGTTGAACCCACCTACTGTGAGCGAATTCTGGCACTGGACAGCATCGCCTGGTCTGACCAGTGGTCTCTCTCTGCTGTGTGTTGAACGCTGGACCCAGATGGCCGGATAGTCCTCCTAATTTATTTGCTGGAAGCAGATGCTGGAGCTGGAGCCCTAGGAACGGGATTCCTGTGGGTTGGCTGGGGGTGGTCGCCTGTGTGTGCCGATGGTGGGGCTGGAACCGCCAGGCAGTACAGGAGGAGCGGCTCAGTGGAGGTGTGGCTGGCTCGGGGTCCCTTCCAGTTATGCCAGGAACTGGGCTGGTAAGGCACCACCTGGCTTTGGGTGCGGACACCAGTTGTGGTGGCACCGGTCAGCAGCGATCCGGGTTCTCTTCTGTGAGCATTAGGCTGGTGCCGGAGAAGAATGCCTCGGTAGTCCTCTTTGGCGGCTGGGCCACATAGGCGCGCACGGTCCGACTTCACAGCGTGGTCCCTTTGCATCGGCTGGCGCTGGGACGCACAGTCCAAATTAGCCGGGCGGCTGGCTGGTTTTTGTTTGTTTTGTTTTTGTTTTTTGAAATGTCTTCTCCTGGGGTGGAGCGGGGGGAGAACTGGCCCCTGGGGGGAAAGAGTGTGCGTGCTTTGCTCTGCTCAGCTGCAGTGCCCGCCGCTTCCCGAATCTGCGGGACGCTGTGCTTGCCTGCCCCACCTACCTGAGTGAGAACAACTTGCCACTCTTGGCTGAAGGCGCCCCCAGCGTGGCGGTGCCGGCTTTCTCTTCGGGGGGCGCAGCTCCGCGCTGCCCGCCTGGGTTCCGCCGCGGGCTTGAGCAGCCTTGGAAGCGGGGGCGGGGGGGCGGGAGAGAGAAACCTCCCTGCCTGCGCTCCCCTTCCCGCTCCGCCTCCCGCTTTCCTTTCTTCAAGCCCTTCCTCTCCAGCACGCTCGGATTAGCCGGCTCCGAAACTTAAGCTCTGCGGTCCTCTGAAGCGAAGACGGTCCTCCTGGATGCGGAGCGGGAGCAGGAGCAGGAGGCAGGAAGGTAGGCAGCAGGCAAGCAGTTTGTGGTGTGGAGGCGGCTGCGAAGTCCTGGGATTTACCAAACGCGCAGGAAAGCGAAGCGAAGTAGACCAGCAGGGTCCTCGCAGCGCCGCCTAGTGGCCGCCGTCTCGCTCCCGGGGCGCCTCTGCTGCTTGTTCCTGACCAGCCTGCCCGGCGCGTCGGTGGCTCTCCGCGCAACAACGACGACGACCGTCTCTGCCCGGCGAGCTTCAGAGTCTCCCCAGCGGCTTCCAGCTAGAGGGATTCAGCCCACCGCGAGCCCTCCCCGCTCCCTGGGGCGGTGAGGTCTCAGCTGCCGCCAGGCCCCCCAGTGGAGCGCGGGAGATGGGGAGATGAGCGGCGGAGCAGCGGGTGAGTCATGCCAGCCAGCCGCACAATGGCTCAAGTCCCGCGCAAGGAAAGGACTGGGAAGTGGAAGGAATTCGAATTAGGGTGCCTCCCTCGCCCGCCCCCCGCTTCACACACCGCATACGCAGGCGGCAGAGCTTGGCGCTTGGTTGGCAGCGGGTAGTCTCTCTGTGTGTTGTGTGTGTGTGTGTGTGATCTGCAAGCCTTGAGGCAGTCGGAGGATCGGGAAGCGATTCCGCAGAGGGGGAAGGAAGATATTTAGTGGGGCGTGTGTGGGGGTGGTGGAGGAAATGGCGAGGCGGGGCCTAATTCGAGCTAGGGGGCTTCTGTGCCGTCGTCAGGTAGTAGGGAGGGTGTCTCTGAGCACGAGCAGAGCGCCTTTCCTTCTCCACGAAGGCAATGGCTGCACCAGGACAAGGATGAAGACGTTGGGGGCGACGGAAGGGGCAGAGTGCGTTTTTTGAGGATGGGTCGGCGAATCTTGTCCCATATGCGAGATTTCTGAAAGAACCATAATGGACTTTATTATTTCACATCGAACACTCCCCTCATCAGTGGAACGGAGCTCACGTGGAACTGTTCTTTATATAAGTGGGTACTTTTAACAGACATTGATTGGTGGTATTCAAGAAAAGCCCCCTGAGTGAGTAAAAAGTGCCTTTGCCTCAAGTTACCACGGGGGTCCAGCAATGGGGGTGGTGACCAGGTGCAGGGGGACCTCCCCAGACAAATAGGCGCCACCTATGCAGCACTAAGAGCACAGGAAGAGCTCTGCTGGATCAAACCAGGCTGGTCCAGCCTCCTGTTTCCCACAACAGCCAACCAGAGATGCCTCTGGGAAACCCTCAATCAAGGCATGAAGGCCAGAGCCCTTTTGTACCCCAGCAACTATTCAGCAGTATACTGCCCCTGAACATGGAGGTTCTGTTTAGCTATTGAGCCCAATCACTGTTTATAGACCCCTCCTCATTTGATTTGTCTAATTCGCTTCTAAAGCTTTCTAAATCCATGGTGATCACATCTTGTGGCAATGAATTCAATAAATTGTGTGTTGCATAGGGAAAACTTCTGCAAGTATACACATGGGAAGTGGTCAGGGCTTTCAGGGGGCTTGAAGCTCAGTATATCTTTCTTTTAAAAAGTTGATTGTATTGTTTGGCCAATTTTTTGTTTAAAAGTACTTCAAGCAGTGTATGGTATTAACCACTTGGTCTTTGTGAAGTCTGTTGTATGCTTGGAGAAATGCGACACAGTCCCTTTTTTAATCCAGCCTTTAGCCATCTTCTTTTATAGATGCTTATATATAACATTTTACCATGTGAATCTCCGCAGCAGGGTTAGCTATGATTCCTTTTTTTAATATCCACTCCCCCCCCCGCCCCGTTTCAGCTGCTCTTCAGTTTTGTTCCAAGAGAGACAGAGTGCCAGGTGCTGTAAAGATGGGCCCATGCATGCCCCCAAAGGAACTATTCTGAGAACAGAACTCCTTACAGACAGAATGACAGGTTGGTTGACAAAATGCGGAAAATTACTAAAGCAGTCCCATTGAAATTCAAAGGACAAATTAGGCGTTGCATAACTTGTCCTTTTAATTTCAATGGGACTACTTTGAGTAATGTCCCTCACTGTGTCAGCTATCATCTCCCCAGCCAGCCCAGCTTGCTACCAGTTCTGGAGTCCATCTGGGGGAGAAATTATTAAGAATAGCCTAGGTGGGCATTAGCAAGGGAGAACTGATGGGGAGGAGAGGGGTGAAGCACCCTCTGCTGCTGCCTGCTGATTTCCCCTTGGAAGTGACTAACCCTATTTTTTCTTGGTACTTAATCAATCAATCAAAATATGTAGGCCAGCATTGATGGGAGAGAACTGGGCTTGATAACAGAGAGTTAACTGGTACCACGAAAATCTGGAGAAGGGAATTTGGGGTTCTCCACTTTGATCTGGTGGAATGTAATTTGCTTTGAGCAATGCAAAAGCAGCTCACAACCAGCAGAATAATAAATGTTGAAAACTCCACTGTGTCTTGTGTGTGAATTACTAGCAATCAGATATGTGTGTTACCCAGTTAACACCCTCGTGGCTTTTGTGCCATTAGACACTTCAACTGTTATCTCAATTCTTCTTGCAGTCATAGCTGTATGCTTGTTTGGTGTGGTGTGGGAAGGACATCTCACTAGCTACAGCCACCAAGAGAGGCAGCACGTGTGAAACACCCCTAGAACAATACTTTCAAACTGTGCCTTCAAGTGATTTTTGTGTGTGATTTCTCTGCCACACATCCAGAGGCAACCCAGGGGTTGCTCTGTCTAAATGGAAACATCTGATCTTAATCAATATCCAATATTAATTGGATATTAATTATAATATTAATTGGATATTAATTATAATATTAATATCCACAGTTTTTTGTGTGATTTCTCTGCCACACATCTAGAGGCAGCCCAGGGATTGCTCTGTCTAAATGGAAACATCTGATCTTAATTAATATCCAATATCACACACACACCCCATCACCACCACAACCACCTCACCTCCAAAAGACATTCATTTCCTGCTTGCCAGCAGGTGGGGTGTGTGTGTCCCTGGAGAGTGGAATGAGCGAGGATTCCCAGCGACTGTTTCCACTCTCATTTTTTTGCAAATCTAGCTTGCTCCTTTCAAGAGGAACTGCTAACAGCCCAGGATCAATGGAAAAAACCTGAGCATGCTGAGATTGCCTCGCCATTATGGGCCTCCTTGTGGTGCTTCATTCAAGCCCGATGCCGCTGGAGTCTGTGTAGTGGCATAGAAGTTAAGCAAAGGAGATGCACAGATAATTAGAAAGCAGCTGCACTATGGCTCCCACCTACAATGTGCTTTGTGTCCCTTTGTGCATTCAGTCGCCCTGCTCCAACATCCGTCAACTTCTGTAGAGACCAGAAGAATGGGCTGAACATGGGTGAAGAAGGTGGCAGACTCAAAGGCTCATTATCCGCTTCCAGCCCAATCACTGGGGAGGTGCTGTAGCTCAGTGGCAGAGTGCATGCTTTGCATGCAAAAGGTCCCTGGCTCAATCCCTAGCACACCCAGGTAGGCCTGGGAAAGATTCTCATCAGGAAGCTTAGAGAGCCATTGCTGCCAGTCACGGTAGACAGTACTGAGCCAAGGACTAGACTCAGTATAAAGCAGTTTCATTTGGAGTGCTGGTCTTGTGGTAGCGAGCATGACTTGTGCCCTTAGCTAAGCAGGGTCTGCCCTGGTTGCATATGAATGGGAGACGATGTGTGAGCACTGCAAGATATTCCCCTTAAGGGATGGAGCCACTCTGGGAAGAGCATCAAGGCTCCAGGTTCCCTCCCTGGCTTCTCCAAGATAGGGCTGAGAGAGATTCCTGCTTGCAACCTTGGAGAAGCCGCTGCCAGTCTGTGTAGACAATCCTGAGTGAGATGGACCTATGGTCTGACTCAGTATATGGCAGCTTCCTATGTTCCTATGTTTTATGTTCCTCCAGCCTTGTACCCTGAAGGGAGTATTTCCCTCTTCCTGTTGTCATCTGCTTCTTTGAGCTGCTGCTCTGATTTGCAACAGAGCTTTCTGGATCTAGTTTCTAGAAAAAGCAAAATACTGTCCTTCAAACTGGCTTCCAAAGTGCTCTTGCTCCAATGCGTGTGACCAGATGTGCTTGCGCAGTCATTTGTGTGGACTTGTTTCCCCTGCTCCAGAACATGTTGTCCTCTTTTATAATGTAGCATATCCCAGGCTTGAGACTTTGTGTTAAAAAGAGGGGCTGGGACCAGCCTATTGAATTAAGATCCGTTGTTGTGAATTAGAAGGGAACAACAAGGCTGACTGAGTCAGGGTTCAATTATAGGACACAATGCACTGGAATGTTCTTGCTAATGCAGGCGTTCCTAACCTTGCGTCACCAGATGTTGGCTATTGTGGTTGCGGATTATGAGAATTGTAGTCCAACAACATCTGGGGACTCAAGGATGGAAATTCCTGTGCTGAAGGGAGAGAGGGAAGGAGGGAGGGAGAGAGAGAGAGATAATGAATGAATGAAGGCTCCCTAGACAACTAGATAAAAAAGCTTCCCTAGTCACAAGAGTGAATAAAAACCAGAAACACACCATTCAGAGCTGAACACCATATCCTGAAATCATAAACTGTACAAACTGGATGCCAGATGGCCTCAAATAAATACAGTGGATCAATTGTTAGGAAATGTATCCATTAATGGTCATTCAGAACAACACGACTTAGATGGCACACAGTTATGTTTTTCATCTTGGCATTGTCCTCTTTTTCCTCTGGCTGTCTTTAGTTTATTGTCTTCTCTAGCTTGTAAGCCCGTTTGGGCATGGTCTGTCTTATATGTTCTGAAAAGCACTTAGTTTTGGGGGTGGTGGGGGTGATGGTGGGGGTTGGGGTTGTTGTAAACAAACAAACAAACAAACAAATTTGATTTTGTTTGCAGATCGAAGTCATACACCTTGGAACTAAAACTCAGTAGGATGCTACACTTATGATTAGCCAGACAAGTGTTTATAGTGTAGCACAAAGCAGATGATCATATGATACCACAGATTCTGAATTTCCTCACATAGTAGCCTCCTCTAATATTAGTTACATTTTTATCCTGCACATCGTCCAAGGAGTCCAGGGGAGGACGCACAGTTCTTCCTCCCTTTTACCCTCACAACAATAAACTGAGAGAAAGTGATTGTCCCAAGACCACACCGTGAGCATCAACGCTGAATAGGGATGGGAATCCAGTTCTCCCCAGTACTACTCAAGCAACTAACTACTATACCGCGCTCATAGAGCCCTAAAAACCCAGCACAAATGAAAACAATTTACTACTCTGGCACACTAACTACTATGCAATGCCTCTGGCTCATAGAGGCCTAAAAATCAGACATACACAGCAAACAATTTACTATTCTGGCACACAAGCACACAACTCACTACACTACACTGTCCCTGGGCTCATGGAAGACTAAAAATCAAACATAAATGGCAATCAGTCCACTGACAATTCCCATCACAAATAACCTCAATATGAAGATTTGGCATTTAAAAAAAACACCTACCTAAATAACTTATTGATAAGCCATTCAAACTTATCCCCTTACAGATCACACATGCTGTAAATGTGAAAATATACATTCAGCTCTATATTATGTCTTTATTGATTCTCATATGTAGCACTAGACATTTTAGCTAAGCAACGATAGAAAGGAAGCATAGTTCCCCCTGATCATCTGGCTCCCCCTGATGATTTTCTGGGTGTCATTCAGATGCAAAATGTACATCGTATACATAAATCATGTTTTTGCAGAGCACCCAAGGGAGCCAAAAACACAACGCAAGAGGGGATTTTGCCTTTGTTCTGAAGATGATTGACCTCCCATCCTTCCAGGGACCTGATAGGATGGATCTCTCCCCTCCTTCCACCCGCTTGGTCTGACTTATCCTCTACTTTACTTCAGAACTTGTGTGACTTCCCTATATGTACTCAGTATCTGGGCTGTTCTTTCTAGCATTCCATACTGAGACAGACCACTGGTCCAGCTAGCTCAGTACAGACTACAATCAAGGCTGCTCAACTTTGGCCCTTCTGCAGATGCTGGCCTACAATTCCCATAATCCCTGGCTGTTGGGCACTGTGGCTGGGGGTTATGGGAGTTGTAGTTCAAAAACAGCTGGTGGGGGGCTAAGTTGAGCAGGGCTGATCTACAATGACTGGCAGCAGCTACCCAAGCTTTTAGGCAGGAGTCTTCCCCAGCCCTACCTGGAGATGCCAGGGATTAAATGGAGTACCTTGTTTTGCATGCAAAGCAGTTGGTCTACCACTGAGCTACGGCCCTATCCCATAACATAATAACGTTATTCTGGATAGCATTTGGGTATCAACTGAGCCAGCATCCTCTGATTAGGTATAAAAGCCTTGAATCCTGGACAATACTAGTGGGGCTTGGTCTGGGAAATCATTACTGGTGAGCAAGAGTGAAGTCTCACGACCAAAATTTGGCATGGCCCTGCTTGTTTTCTCTATGAATTGTTGGTGGTGAAGCACAGAGCTGCTGAACAGAGAGATGTTTCCCCTCTCTCCAAGTGAACGTGCTGCCCATCCAAATAAGGTCCACGACAGCAGGAAAAGGGGGAGTGGAACACAGAATTGACAGCCCAGAAAATTACAAGCTGTTGCTATTATTTATTTATTTATCTATCTATCTATCTCAGATGTGTTGGCGGCCCCAAACCTCCGTCTCTGGGAGGTTTACAACAACATCGAATAGATAAAAAAACTGAAAACCTTAAAACGGGTGCACAACTCCGATGCCCCAGTGGGCCGGAACCAACCATGACTTGGTGTGCGGGGGCTGAGGTCAGTTTTCAGTGCATTGCTATATTAACATTAATTAACAATATGAGTGAACACAGTTTTATTATTATTATTATTATTAATAATAATAATAATTCACACAGTCAGACAGGTGTTATTGACTGGTTTGTTTTATCCAGACATTGAGTCCTTCCCAAGGACCTGGGATGGCCGAATTTTATTGTCAATGTTGTTGCTGTTATTATAGATATCGTCGCAGAATATAGGCTGTTCCCAGTAAAGTTGCTCTTTGTAATTGGCTGATGGTGATTTCTGTGGCCCCTGTGGTGTTGAGGTGCTCTTCAAGGTCTTTTGGAACTGCACTCAGGGTGCCAATGACCACTGGGGTTATTTTGGTCTTCTTCTGCCACATCCTTTCAATTTCCATTTGTAGATCTTTGTATTTTGTGATTTTTTTCTATTTCTTGTTCTTCTATTCTGCTATCCCCTGGTATTGCTATGTCGATTATTTTGACTTGTTTTTCTTTCTTCTCGACTACAGTTATGTCTGGTGTAGTGTGGCAGATGTTTGTCTGTTTGTAGTCGGAAGTCTCATAATATTTTTACATCTTCATTTTCTTCAACTTTTTCAATTTGATGGTCCCACCAATTTTTGGCTACAGGTAGCTTGTATTTTTTGCAGATGTTCCAGTGTATCATCCCTGCTACCTTGTCATGCCTTTGTTTGTAGTCAGTCTGTGCGATCTTTTTACAACAGCTGATTAGGTGGTCCACGGTTTCATCTGCTTCTTTACAAAGGCGGCACTTGCTGTTTGTTGTGGATTTTTCGACTTTTGCTCTTATTGCATTTGTTCTTAATGCCTGTTCTTGTGCAGCCAGTATTAAACCCTCTGTTTCTTTCTTCAAGTTGCCATTCTTAAGCCATTGCCAGGTCTTGGTGATGTCTGATTTTCCACTTATATTGTGTAAATATTGACCATGCAGTGGCTTATTTTTCCATTTTTCTGCTCGGTTCTTGGCTTGTTCTTTTGTGTAGGCCTGCTTTCTTTCATTGGTGTTGAATAGTTTCGCATTATTGACCATTTGAAGTGCATCTTCTTCACTGTCCTTGATATATTCTTCAAGGCCTCTTTTCTCCTCCTCTACTGTTTGTTGGACTTGCAGCATTCTTAATCCACCTGAGCTGCGAGGGAGGTATAGTACATCACTCCCTACATCACTGCGGGGGTGCAGAGCATGATTGATGGTCATTATTTTCCTGGTCTTACGATCTAGCATCTCCAGCTCTGCCTGGGTCCAGTCTATTATCCCTGCAGTGTATCTGATAACAGGTATAGCCCAGGTGTTTATGGCTTGTATGGTGTTCCCGCCATTGAGTTTGGACTTGAGGATTTTTCTAACTCTCTTGATGTATTCACTTCCAATTTTTCTTTTAACTTCAGTGTGTGCGATGTTATCAGCCTGGAGAATGCCCAAGTATTTGTAATGTTCTTTTTCTTCCAGGTTCTTGATGTTGCTTCCATTAGGCAGTTCTGTTCCTTCTGTTTTTGTTATTTTTCCTCTGTTCATTATTAATGCAGCACACTTGTCTAGTCCAAACTCCATTGCTATATCACTACTGAATATACGGACAGTGTTTAGCAGTGATTCAATTTCTGACTGGGACATTCCATACAACTTCAGATCATCCATGTACAGCAGATGGTTGATTTTACTTGAAGTTTTAGATGTTTGGTATCCGAGGCCTGTTTTGTTTAGTATTTGTGAAAGTGGGGTCATGGTGATTACAAACAACAGAGGGGATAGTGAGTCCCCTTGGAAAATGCCTCTTCTAATGCTAACCTGTCCAAGCGTCTCGCCATTGATTGTTAACTGTGTACTCCACATGCTCATTGCTTTTTTAATAAACATCTGAATGTTTTTGCTGACACCAGTTGTTTCTAAACATTTTAGTATCCGTGTGTGAGGCAATGAGTCGAAGGCTTTCTTGTAGTCAATCCATGCAACACTTAGATTGGTTTTTCTTCTCTTGCAATTTTCTAAAATCATTTGTCAATCAGCAGCTGGTCTTTTTGTGCCTCTGGAGTTTGGGCAATTTCCTTTCTGTTCAACTGGAAGCTGTTTATTAGTTAATAAGTGTTGCATCACTTCATCTGCTATTATTCCAGTTAATAATTTGAACATGGTTGGCAGACAGGTTATGGGTCTATAATTACTTGGAACTGCACCTTTTGCTGGGTCTGTCATGATGAGATGAGTTTTCCCAGTTGTTAGCCATTGTTCAATATCATCTCCTTGCAAAATGTGATTGAACTGTTTTGATAGTTGTTTATGAAGGCTTGTTAGGTGTTTAAGCCAAAAGCCATGCAGTTCATCGTCGCCTGGAGCAGTCCAATTTTTAATTTTCTTTGCTCTTTCACTTATTAATTCTGGTGTTATTATTAGATCTTGCATTTGTTGGTTACATTTTTTGACCTCTTTCATCCAGCCTGCTTTTTTATTATAATCTATTGGATTGTCCCATAATTTCCCCCAGAATTGCACTGTTTCTTCTTTATTCGGTGTTTCTAGGTTTCTTGCAGTTTCTCCTTCTATGCTTTGGTAGAAACGTCTCTGATTCGACTAGAATTGGAGATTCTGCCTGTGTTGTGTAATTCTGGCTTCATATCTGCTAATCTTCTTTGACACTGCTGCTATTTGCTGCTTTATTATTTCCAGGACTTCTCTAATTCTCCTTGAATCTAGGTGGTACTTTTGGATCAGATACTGTTTGATGTTTTCATTCTTCAGCTTCTTGTCTTTCATATCTTTCAATTTACTAGCATCTGATCTAAGCCTGGAGATTTTATTTTCTAATCTAATCTTCCATTTAGGTGATGTACTGCTTTCTTTTTTTACAGGTCCACTGATCTTATATCTGAGCTCTTGTGTTGTTATTGTTGCTGCACTGTACATTAGTTGGTTTGTTTCTTGCAAATTATTGGTTGTTATTTCTGCAAGTGCAGCATTGACATCTTTTAATGCCTGAGCAAGTTGTTTTTTGGCAACTGTTTTTAGAGCTGGAAGTCGAACCCTGGTGGTTGTTTGGTTCATGTGCTCAGTTATTTTTTGCTTTAGTTCTTGTTGCTTTTCTGTTAAACGGCATTTGGGTTTTTGAGGTGAAGGCAAAGGGGAGGTTGCCTGGTTTTGATTTTGAAACAGTTCAGCAACATCTAACAGTTTGGCATCCTCTATTTCCAACACCTCCTCCACCTGCACCTGAGCAACTTCTTCAGTTGGTGGTAATTTTTCTTCCATATCTTGAGCCTGTGTTGCTCTTTGCAGTTCTTCCAGCTCAACTCCTGTGAATACTTTATTTCTGATTATGAATCTTCTCTGGTCTGCTAGCCTTTGTTCTGTTATTTCTGTATCTGGATGCTTCTCTTTCCAAATTTGGTACATTCTTTTTAAATAACCTCTTCTAGTTGGACTAGACTTGTAATAGCAGATCATTATTTCCTTGTTGGCATTTCTCGTATATTTTTTTTGGTTAAGCGACGTTTCTTCCAGTAACCTTGCAGTCTCCAGCCCTGGTTGCTCAACTGAAGATCCTGAGTCCTGTTGCCCACTTGCCACCAGATGTCCGGGGTCTCCAGCACCTGGCGCAGTCCTTGTTGACCCGGGTGATGACGGATCCGATATAGATTTATTAAAGTTACGTCTCACTATATTGTTGATGGGAGAGGCACTCTTTGTCTGGCTCCTCTGGTGAGACCTGTCCAGTATGGTTGGACCTCTGGCATAGCTCTTACCTTCACCAGAGCACACAAGCCCCACAACCATGCCAAGGTAGTGCCTCACTGGGGGATGATGATGATGATGATGATGATGATTTACATTTATAAACCGCCCCATCCAGAGGCTCTGGGCAGTGTACAACAACTTTTAAAGGGCATAAAAACACACAGTTCAAAACACAGTGCTAAAAACAATATCAAAACAATTCAAAACCAATTAAAACCATTTAAAACCAATTAAAATGCTTTAAAAAAAAAACAACTTGTGAATTCCTGCCCCCCCATCAGGAGACCCACAGTTTTAACCAAGGATAGTGACTGGAAAATAGGCCCTGACCATGCTCAATCTGTGGGGCACCCGCAGTGCATGCCAGCCCCAAACAAATGTCAAGCCATGTGCTCTCCCTAAATTGCTGTTGCTTTCAGACTGTAATCCTAGGCATGCTTCCTTGGGAGTAAGCCTTACTGGGACATATTTCTGAGTAAACACGCATAGGCTGGTGTTGTAAGGCAGTTGGCAGAGAGAATGCACCCCCCATCTCCCACTTAGAAAAGAGGGGGGAACCCAAGAGCAAGACTCCTGCTGTTGCTGCAGGATATTTCTACCTGAGGGCTAGCAAAAAAGTCCCTGCAGGCTGAATCCTTATGTTGTGCAGGCCTGCCTTAAAACAATTTAAAACCACAGTCCAGTTAAAAAGCTTGGGTGAAAAAATGAGTCTTTAAAGACTGATTAAAAGTTGTCGGAGATGGAGAGGCCCTTATTTCAGCTGGAAGAGCATTCCAGTGTCTCGGGGCAGCACTGGAGAAGGCCCGTCCCTGCGTAGCCACCAGATAAGCCGGTGGCAACTGCAGGCGAACTTATCCAGATGATCTCAATGGGCGTTTGGCTCATGGTGAAGAAGATGTTCTCTTAAATACTCAGGGCCTAAGCTGTTTGGGGCTTTATAGGTTATAACCAGCACCTTGTATTTTGCCTGGAAATGTATTGGAAGCCAGTGTAGCTCTTTTAGTATAGGAGTAATATGGTCTCTCTGTGATGACCCAGAGACCAACCTGGCTGCTGCATTCTGTACCAACTGTAGTTTCCGGACTATGTACAAAGGCAGCCCCACATAGAGCGCATTGCAGTAGTCAAATCTGGAGGTTACCAGCATATGTACTGCTGTTCTGAGGTTGTTTATCTCAAGAAATGGACGCAGCTGGCAGATAGACTGAAGCTGATAGAAAGCACCTCTGGCCACTGCCTCAACCTGAGACATCCGGGAGAGGTTTGGATCCAGTAGCAGCCCCAGACTGCATACCTGTTCCTTCTGGGGGAGCGTGACCCCTTCCAAAACCAGCAGATAAAAATTATCTCCCGAGTTCCAACCCACAAAATAATTACCTATGTCTTATCTGGATTCAATCTCAGTTTGTTATCCCTCTTCCAGCCCATTACTGACTCTAGGGAGGCATTTATGGAGGTTATGCTTTCTCCTGATGATGTTGATATGGAGAAATAGATTTAGGTGTTATCAGCATACGGATAACACCTTGCACCAAATCTCCTCATGATCTCTCCCAGAGGTTTCATGCAGATGTTAAAAAGCATTGGATGTAGCCTGGGGGACGTCATATAAAAGTTCACATTTTGAAGAACAACATTCTCCAAAGGACACCATATGGAATCTGCCCTAAAAGTAAGTGGAACCACTGCAAAGCAGTGCCTCCCACCCCCAACCCACTCAGACACTCCAGAAGTATACTATGGTCAACAGTATTGAAAGCCGCAGAGAGAGCTGAAAGTTCCAACAGAGTCATACACACTCTGTCAATTTATAACTGGAGATCATCCATTTGTCCCAAAGTGAACACTGAAGTCCTCCACACCACAAGCCTGGGAGACTCCCAAAGCCAAGCCCGATACTAAGTCCGTCAACTCAGTTAGAGACTCTGTTGGGTGGCGGGGTGGTTGGTGCACCAACAGAAGTCCCAGTCTATCTAGGGTGTCAAATAGGGCATGATGAAGGCATGTTTATAGTTTTTATTTTAATTCTTAATTGATTTTAATTGTTTTTATTTTGATGTAAACTGCCCTGAGCCATTTTTGGAAGGGCGGTATTTAAATCGAATGAATGAATAAATAAATGAATCAATGACTCAATCAATGAATCAATTAATGAATCAATGAACCAACCGATGAATCAATCAATGATAAATAAGGCATGGTGAAGGCATGTGATAACAACCCTATGTATTTATGACTGAAGTAAGGTGAGATATAAATAAAATGATTTAAACAAACGAATTAAGCTTCTGACAGAATCTGCATTTTGTAGAGTGCTGCCTAGAGGGAGTGCATTTTGTAGAGTGCAACCTAGTGCAGGAGGGTGATCAGGGGTGCTGAAAGAACAGAACTTGGTATGTACTGGCTGACAGAGCAAGAATGCAATGAGAGAGCAACCTAACAGAACTTCCTAATTAACTGCAACAGTGTAGTGGGGAAGTGGCAATTTTTGATGCCCTTTCCTTCCTCAGGAAGCCCTCTGTGCTAACCACAAATATGTCCCTGAGGGTTGTGCAGTCCTCAGGGACATATTTTTGGGTGGCACAGAGGAATTCCTGGGGAAGGTGAGGGCACCAAATATTACCACTTCTCTGCTGCAATTAGTTGGCAAATTCTGCTAGGCTGTTCTCTCGCTGCACCAGTGAATCCTTGCTCGATATGGAAGATCAATATGGAAGATTCTAGTCTTCCATACCTTGTCTTTCATACCTTAGAACAATAAACAGAATAATTTAAAGCAGGGGTTCTCAACCTTGGGTCCCCAGATGTGGCCATTGTAGCTGAGGGTAATGGGAGTTGTATTCCAGTAATATCTGGGGACCATAGTTGAGGACTCATGGTTTAAATTGAAGCTGTTGGATTCAAAATGGAATTTTTAATAAGGTCAACACCTTCCACCCATCTCTAATCTCTGGTGCTTTCTTAGCAGCAGCAGCAGCAGCAGCAGCTTTCTAGTCCAGGAGGAGTCCTATTGGCTGCAAACACTTTTTCCCATAAAGAGAGCAAACTATAGCAGGCTTTCTCAAAAGAAACCAAAATACATTTATTTATTATCTATATATATATAATTCTCTAAGCACCCATGGCTGATCCCATGCGTGGCAGCTCTCACGAGAATTTGCGAGCAACGGGAGGGGGAGAGGGAAGCGACAGCGGTGGAAACATAAGGCCAATGGACAGGCCAGCGAGCAGGCAGGTGGGCGGGGAGCGAAAATGGCGGCCGGGTTGGGGGGAGAAAACGGCAGTGGTAGGTGGGGGGAGAGAAAGCAGCTGGCCAGGTGGCTGGCCAGAAAGAAAATAAGCTGTACTAGTAAGAACGAATCAGTCTACTTTCCTTTCACTGTCTCTACAACTGGACTAAATTTGGTTGAAATCAAGGTCCACAAGTTAGATCTCTTGCACCTCAAATGTTCATGCATCCACCATCTTGGATCGGGGTGGATGACATCATTACAGACTACACCGTTGAGGTGTCCCTGTGTGCCACTCACTACAACTGTATCAAACGTCGTTCAAATCAGTTAGACAGTCCTCAGGTTAGAACACTTGCACCTCAAAAGTTCACATGTCTGCCATCTTGAATTGGGTTGGATGACATTGTCACAATCTGTGCTGTTGAGGTGTCCCTACAGTTGTAGCAACTTTGGTTCAAATCAGTTAAGCGGTTCACAAGTTAGCCCACTTGTACCTCAAAAGTTTACACGGCCACCATCTTGGATCAGGGTGGTTGACATCATCACAAACTATGCCATTGAGGTGTCTTTGTGTGTCACTCATTGTCACTTTACGTAATTTGGTTTAAGTCGGTTAGACAGTCCACAAATTAGCCTGCTTGCGCCTCAGATGTTCACACGGCCACCATCTTGAATTGGAGTGGATGACATCATCACTCACTATGCCATTTGGTCATCCCTATGTGTCCCTGCGGCTGTAGCAAATTTGGTTCAAATTGGTTAAGCGGTTCACAAGTTAGCCCACTTGTACCTCAAAAGTTTACATGTCCACCATCTTGGATCGGGGTGGATGACATCATCACAACATCGTTGAGGTATCCCTATGTGTCCCTACAACTGTACCCGATTTCATACTGGTCCAGGCGTTGTGAAGTTGATGGGGGGGGGGCACACAGACACATACACAGAATGTCGAGTGATCTCATAAATCTACTGGAAAGTAGGCTAAAAACATTGGAGGGGAGAAGAGGGAAGGGGGAAGGGGGAGGGCTGAGAACAAGGGGCCGAGAACAAGGGAGAACTAGAGGCACAGAAACTCTACTCCCGGGCCAGCCAGTATTGATTTATTTCTCACTTCTCTCTACTGACCTTTTAACACAAAGGTTCCAAAAGCAGTTTTTATAAGATTAAATAACATAAACATTTAACACATATAACATTATAACATATTTTTAACAGAACAACACACAAAACAGCCACTTCCAGTTACATCCCTAGTGCCTGGTGACAATGAAAGTTTTCACTTGTCTCCAAAATCAAACCAAGGAACATTGGTGGATTTTAAAACTGCGGGGACTCATAAGCACGGAAAGGTTGCGGTGTCAGGATAGAGCACCTGGTTTGCATATAGAAGGTCCTAGATCCCATCCCTGGCATCTCCATGTAGGAATGGGATGAGTGTGAACCCCTGGAGAACTCCTGGCAGTCAGTTCTGACAAAGATGGACCACTCGTCTGATGTGGTTTAAGGCAGCATTGCAGGAGAAGGCATTTCCTGAGAGATTTCCTGAGAGAAGGCATTTCCTGCGATAATCAGGGTCATTTCATTTATAGGCTGTTTTTCAAAGCCAAACAGGTAAGCAACAACCTGGAAACAAACAGGTAACCAACACAAATGTTGAACTGGTATAATGTGTTCCTGAAAGCTCAGATCACACCTGTTAATCAAAGGCACATACTTCTTGTACCAGGTGAGGTTTCCAGATTGATTCCAGAAACAGCTCCATATAAAAGCACATGACTCTAGTCCAGTTTGGAGATCCCCAGAGCATGAATGACAGTAGCCCGGATACTAGTATTTACTTCCTGAAGAATGTGCTATGAATCTTGCATCAAGCAACCTACTCTGGGGAGTTGTCAGAACAGATGGGATCCCACAGTAACTGGATATTAATTCTGCATTTTCACCTGCTAGTCATTTGCTGAATTGATGAGAAATGGAGATTTGGAGCTGACCTGGAGGGTGACGCCATTTTCCTCCTACAGACCTTGACCTGCCTGTCACTGGAAGAGAGAGATAAAGGAGTCCTGCTTATCCAGATGAAGCTGTTTAAGGGGTATACCACATCTAGACAAAGAGGCCAGTTTAAAGACACTTCAAAAGTATAACATAGCAGACTGGGCAAGCCCCAAACCTTGGACATAGCCAAAACCTTGGTTTTCTAAGCAAGAGCCAGAAGATTAAAACCATGGCATGGGAAACAGCTAATGCTATGCATGCACACACAATCAAAATGCAGTGCACACAATTCACTAATTATGCTCTAAACCAGTGTTTTCCAACATTTTTCATCCCAAGGCACATTAAAAAAATTAGGGCACATAGCCCCACTCCCCCACCCCACATAGAGACACTTTTCTTCTTTTTTTGCAGTGGCAAAACCACCACACCATTTTTATTTATTTTTTCTTCTTTCTCCTTATTCTTAAATAATCTTTATTCTTATCCGTAGCTATCCTTCGGGTCCTTCCTGGAGCTGACTTGCTCCCATATGTACTGGGAGGGACACATCCTTCCATATGCATTATGGGACAAGCCACCTCCAAAAAAGCAGGAAGTGTAAATGTCCTGCTTTGGGAGCAGACTCACAGAGAGTCAGCATAGCACACTGGCCAGTATCTCGCAGCACAGTAGTAGCTGGGAAACATTGCTCTAAGCAATGAAAAGCAGACTTTGATTCTCAGCTGCAATGGAACGTACAGATCCATGCTGGAGGAGAGTTGGAATGAATGACATGTCATAAACACAAAGACTGAGGGCAAGCAGGAAGAGGAGATGTGCGGGGGGGGGAGTGGTGGTGGGGGTAAGGATTAAGCATACCCTTCCTTCATCCACCCCTTCTACCCTGCAAATTGCTCCTTCCTGATGCTGCTTTGCAGAGAAAAGTGAAGGCTGGTCACTTGCAAATGTGAGTGGTGTTAACATCACATGTAACTCTAGCTTTGGTTTGGTATCTGTCTCTGTCTAGCTCCCCAACCTCTCTCTCATGCACACACAGAACAATTTGAGTCCAATCTCATCCATTCTTTAGCAAGTGGCTACTAGCTAGAGGTTTTCTACCAGAGTCAAGCCTGACATCTGAGCAAAAAGGGCCAAGGGGCATTTCCCAAGTCATTTAAAAAGAGGAGATATGCACAGGTGGAGGGAGGGATTTGGGCTAAGAATTCAAAAGGGCCAGGTGATTCCTCACCAATCCAAGCTAGTTCCTCTGCATGCACGGAAAGCCCAGTTTGCCAGGAACAATGCTGGACCACCTGATAAACAGCCATACAAAGGGAAAGCTCAGGATGGCTGTTGTTTTTCTAGAGAGTGCCAGTCATTTACAGGAATAGAGTACTTAGACTTAAACTGACTGCTGCAGTTATAAGAAGCTCTTGAAAAGGTTTGTCGAAAAGGACAGGACTGTCAATTTTCTTATCTTCAGCCCCAGGAGAGGGAACAGAGAAGGTTCATATCTCAAAGGCTCTCCCCACCTCCGCCGCCCCCGCAAAAGCAGGTAAGCAGCCAGCTATTGTGAGTAATGGGAGACTTGGATTTCGACCAAACAGTCAAATCTTTGGTGCAGATCTCAAGGAGATTATCATTTTTATGTACCCCAAGAGTCTCATGTAGTGAATGCCACCCCCTCCACCAACAGCAAGAGAGCTCCCTCACATGGAAAACATCCCAGAAACACAGGCCTAATAATGCATTCCTTTGCAAAGGAGCATGCATGCCGAATCTGTTGAGATTTCATTTCCAGATTTCTGTGCCCTTTCTCTCTCTCTCTCTCCAAGAAATTAAGTGTGTGGCTGCAAATTAAGATGCTTTGAAGGCTGCTGAACCACACTGGAATTAGGTTACTCATGCAACTTACACGATGCTGGCTACACACCAGCATTATGGTCAGGCTAACTCCACACATTTTTTTTAAAAAGAAAGCCTGCCAGGCTGGCTGGGAAGCAGTCAGAATAAGTTGTACAGAGCAAGCAGAGGTAATGCACATCATCATTCGTACGGGCTGACACGTCTGGGTTTCCTTGAAGCAAAATCCGGTTTTTGTTGGTTTTTTTTGGCTTCACACAACACACAACAGAGTACACAACCCAAACACATATATGTTGTTCTTCCCCAATGTACAGAGGAAGGTTTGTTCTGAAGTCCCTCTTTGCTTAATGTAACTTCATTAGCATGGTGGGGGTGAGCATTGGTTATATAACGAACAGGGAAAGTTCATGCATGGAGGAAGAAGCATTTGCACACACATATTTTAAGGTTGCAAGGAAGGGAGGCAGCTTGGGGCAGTGCGTTTGCTGCTGGGTAGGCACAAGCCGCTGCCAAGCACAGCCTAGTGGGAGGGAGCAATTGCAGGCGGGGGAAGAAGGGGAGGCAAATACTGTGAAGCTCTCTGTACACAGGCACCACCTCCAGAAACAAAAATAAATATTAACGTCTAGCAAAATCCTCATGGCTAGGGCAGACAGGGTGTGTATGGAATAAGGGCTTGTGATATTGCAAGGCAGGGGCGGCCCTTTCATGAAGCAAGGGGAGGCAGGCACTTGCTCCAGGCGGCAGATTGCTGGAACACCAGCAGGGTGGGCAAGATGCTTCCTGCTGTCATCACCATTGGAGCAGCTCTTTGGGACCGATCTGACCCTTGCAAGTGATCTGAACTTTCCTTGCCCTCCTTCTAAGAAGCATGAGGAGAGAAGAAAGAGGAGGCTGCTGTCAGCCTTTCCCTCCTCTCTGGCCTTCATGCACTTTCAGAGCTTGCAAGGGTCAGGTGATTGTTTGTTTTTTTAAATGAAAAAAAGATTTTAATACAAAAATACAAAACAATGATAACAAAGAATATGCTATACAATTATAACAAAGAAGTCAAAGAGTAAGGAAGTACATCATTATTAAATGGTGAACTCCAAAAGATAAGAAACGGAATCCGTCATTGTAAAAAATTGCCTGCTCTTACATTCAGTTCTGAGCTTCTAAAATAAGTTGATTTTGTAAGTAGTGCAATGTTCCAAATACATTTATACCAATCTGTTAATGAGGGTGGATGTGAACATTTCCCAAAAGATGAAATACAGAGCCTCGTAGCTGATAACAACAAGAAACCAACTCTAAATCATCCTTTAAAACTACCCCTTCGACATAACCAAAGAGGACTATTTTTGGATCATGTGTTAAGACGTATCTTGTTAACTCTTTTATAATATCCAGAACATGCAACCAGAAAGAACTATGCCATTAAAGGACAAGTCCAAAACCAATGGTAAATGCCAGCTTTAGGGCTTTGGCTTCTCCAACAGCTATGTTGACCAGACGTATAAATGCAAGGGTCCATTTTGAAAGGGGGCTGGCCCCCCATCAGGGGCATGGGGCAAGGCAGCATTTTGCACCTCACTTCAGATGGCGCAATATTTTGAGCCAGCCCTGCTGCGAGGACTCCTTACGTGTTGCAAGGCATGTGGTCTGTGAAGCGAGATGCATTGCAGCCTCCCACTCTGCTTGCAGGTTCCCTTTCCATTCAGACTGGGCCACCAAAGGGTCCGGGGGAGAAGGTAGGTTTTGTGACCCCAAGTGCAGTGCTTTACTTTCCCCACAGGATTAAATGGCAGCTAGAGATAGGAACATACATAGGAAGCTGCTTTCTACAGAGTCAGACTATTGGTCTGTCTAGCTCAGTATTGTCCACACAGACTGGCAGCAGCTTCGCCAAGGTTGCAGGCAGGAGTCTCTCTCAGCAGGTGCGGAGCCAGCCGAGCAGCGGTCTGGGTCCAGCCCCACCTGGCGGCCCCTCTAATAACATCTCGTGCATGTGACGTCACGTGCGCAGACTGTGGCTGAGTCCCGAGAGAATCTCCTCCCTGGCCACGAGCGAGCACTTCGGCTTCCCCATCCTTTTCAGGCAGTGTTTCCTGAACGGTTTCTTTGAATCCGTTTGCACAATTATTATTATTATTATTTTACATTTATATCCTGCTCTTCCTCCAAGGAGCCCAGAGAGAGCGGTGTACTACATAGTTAAGTTTCTCCTCACAACAACCCTGTGAAGTAGGTTAGGCTGAGAGAGAAGTGACTGGCCCAGAGTCACCCAGCAAGTTTCATGGCTGAATGGGGATTTGAACTCGGGTCTCCGGTCCTAGTCCAGCACTCTAACCACTGCACCACGCTGGCTAAATGGTAGCTATGCCCCTGTCTCTCAGCCCTATCTTGGAGATGCCAGGAAAGGAACTTGAAACCTTCTTGTTCTTCCCAGAGTGGCCCCATCCTCTAAGGGGAATATCTTGCAGTGCTCACATGTAGTCTCCCATTCAAATACAACTAGGGAGGACCCTGCTTAGCAAAGGGGACAAGTCATGCTTTTCCTAACCAGTGTGCTCTGGCATACTAGAGTGTCGCAGGGACACTGGCTGCTGTGTCGCACTGACTTGGCTCAAAAAATTGGGAGTTTAATGCTTCCTCCTGGTGCTTCATGGAACAAGCCGGCTTCAGAACTCAAAAGTGTGCTCTTTAATCTCACAGCTTTTGGAGCCAACCCTCCCCATAATGTGCTGAGAAAGGTGCCTGGTGCACAAGGCAGCTAGCCAGCACCTAAATCAGGCCTGCTCAACAAGCCCCCAGCTGGTTTTGGACTACAGTTCCCATAATCCCCAGCCACAGTGGCCAATAGCCAGGGATTATGGGAGTTATAGACCAACATCTGCAAGAGAGCTCAAGTTGAGCAGCCCTGACCTGAATGAATGAATGAATGAATAATGCATAGCAGCTTTGCCACTGTAAAAAGAGGAGGGGATCAGTGTGTACAATTTCTGTATGGTGGCGGGGCAGGGGGCGGGGCGTTAAGTGTGTCACCAGATTAAAAACATTGGGAAACACTGCGATTAAAAACATTGGGAAACACTGCGATTAATCATTTAACCATTAAACTAACATTAAACATTAAACAATTAAAATGAGCCTTATGGGTAACCAATTTAGGTCATTTCATGTACTTACTTACTTACTTACTTACTCTACCTACATACCTACCTACTTACCTACCTATTTATTTGATTGAGTGATTGAGTGAGTGACTGATTGATTGATTGATTGATATATCACCACCTAGGGATGTACATCTCACCACCTAGAGATGTACATAACAGGAGGTATAAAAATATGATTGATAAATAAATATACCGCCCTTCCTAAAGAGGGTAAGGGCGGTTTACACTAAAGTAAAAAATCGCCAGATTAAAGTAAAAAATCGCCAGATTAAAGTAAAAAATCGCCAATGTTTTTAATCGCCAGATTAAAAACATTGGGAAACACTGCGATTAATCATTTAACCATTAAACTAACATTAAACATTAAACAAAATGAGCCTTATGGGTAACCAATTTAGGTCATTTCATGTACTTACTTACTTACTTACTTACTCTACCTACATACCTACCTACTTACCTACCTATTTATTTGATTGAGTGATTGAGTGAGTGACTGATTGATTGATTGATTGATATATCACCACCTAGGGATGTACATCTCACCACCTAGAGATGTACATAACAGGAGGTATAAAAATATGATTGATAAATAAATATACCGCCCTTCCTAAAGAGGGTAAGGGCGGTTTACACTAAAGTAAAAAATACTTAACAATTAAAACCAGAAACCAATTAAAAGCAGATTAAAATTACAATCAAAATCCAATTAAAAGCAGATTAAAATCACAATTAAAACTAAATATCATTAAAAGCCAGGCTAAAATGATGGGTCTTTAGGCTCATTTAAACAACCTAGCTCAAATTTGTTTCACCAATCACTCTGTCTTCCCGCTTATTGTCTGCAGAATTTTGTAGTTACATTCCCCAAAATCGCAATAACCCACTGATGTTGCTAACGCTACAAAATGCGATGTAATCTCCATAGCAACGGCAGCAGCATGGAATTTACGGAAGCTAGGGCTCCATTTTTTAACTTGTACAGTAGAAGCGTCTTTAATGTGGACATAAAGTGTAATATGTGGATAGGAACTGAATTTTGGGGTTTTTTGGGGGGGGGGGTTTGCAATTGCAAATTGTGGACATTTCCCTCTATTGGTTTTTGGGTTTTGTGTTAAATTGGAGCTGATCAGTTTTAACTATTTAATTTATTAAATTAAACTTACATCCCAATGGCAACCATTTACTTATAGGAGGAAAAATTAAGAGTGTGCCCAAGGACACTATGATGGTGATAGGCTAAACCTGTTCCCTGAGGCTAAAGCTGTTGCCATTGAGAATCTGGCCTACCTCCATCTTGGGTTCTGCTTCCTGATCATATTAGTGTGTGATAGAATGTTGGACTCTGAGGTCATTCACATAATCAAAAACTGTTCTACTTCTACCTGGGTTTGGGAGGTATGTGTGCTCCCAATTTTCGGTTGTGTGGAAGCAAGGTAGGAGGAAAACCTGGGCAGACGTGATTGTGAGGAAGCAAGGTGGGAGGAAAAGCTACCCAGGTTTTCCTCCCACCTTGCTTCCTCACGTCTACCCAGGTTTTCCTCCAACCGTGCTTCCACACAACCGAAAATTGGGAGCACACACCTCCCTGGGGAGATTCTCAGGATCACCCTGGTCAGGCGCGGAGGCGTGGGGGGAAAGACTGCTTTTCACTTACCTTCCTTCCCAGATGACCAAGCAGGTTGGCTTGGGCGTGTCTCCTGCACGCCCACATGGACAGCCCTGCTTTGTGCAGCTCCGTGACGCATGGAGCAGGGTGGAGTGATCTGGGGCTGGAACTTGTTATTCTCCATTGCATTGGGGATTTCCCCCTTCCAGGAGGTGCTCTATGTGTCCGTCTCTGCACGCAGCCCGAGGAATCACTCGATGCCCGGTAGTTGGGTTAAGGGTTCAAGAGCTCACGGACTTGGTCACGGAACTTGCGTTGGAGTCTCCCAGACTTTTGGTGCTGGGGGACTTCAATGTTCATTTTGGGACCAATTTGTCCGGGGCAGCTCAGGAGTTCATAGTAGCCATGACGACTATGGGCCTATCCCAAGCGGTCTCTGGATCGACGCATATTGCAGGTCACATGCTTGATTTGGTCTTTTATTCTGATCAGGGTGGTGCTCCATGGGTGGGGACTCCTACGATCTCCCCGTTGTCATGGATGGACCACCATCTGGTTAAGGTTGGACTTACAACCACTTCCCACCTCCACAGGGGCGAGGGGCTTATTAGAATGGTCCGCCCGAAGAGGTTACTGGATCCGGTAGGATTCCAAGAAGCCTTGGAGGGATTTAATGTTGGTTCTGCTGGTGATCCTGTTGATGCCCTGGTTGAGAACTGGAACAACTTGCTCACCAGGGCAGTAGACACGATTACTCCTAAGCGTCCCCTCCAACCTGCTTCAAAATTGGCCCCTTGGTATACGGAAGATCTACGGGGGCTGAAGCGGCAAGGTAGGCGACTGGAGCGCAAGTGGAGAAAAACTCGACTCGAATCCGACAGATTACGACATGGAGCACATTTAAAGATCTATGCTCAGGCAATACGTGCGGCAAAGAAGCGGTTCTTTTCTGCCCGTATTGCCTCTACGAGTTCATGTCTGGCGGAGTTGTTCAGGCTTGTCAGGGGACTAGTATCTGCTCCCTCTCCCTTGAACCAGAATTTGGAGGCATCAGTTACCCGCTGTGGTGTGTTTAATGAATTTTTTGCAGACAAAATCTCTTGGATTCGGGCCGACCTAGATGGAGACTCCACAATTAATTTGATGTCTGAACTGGAGGTGTCCGACAACTCCTCTTATACAATTCGGCTGGATCAATTTCAGTTTGTGGCTCCAGATGATGTGGACAAGCTGCTTGGAGCGGTGAGGCCTACCACTTGTCCTCTTGATCCTTGTCCAACATGGCTTGTTCTGTCTAGCAGGGAGGCTGTTGTAGGCGGCCTGGTAGAAATCATAAATGCTTCTCTGAGGGAGGGCAGGATGCCTCCTTGTCTTAAGGAGGCAATTATTAGACCTCTTCTAAAGAAGCCTGCATTAGATCCCTCAGAGTTGAGCAATTATAGGCCAGTTTCCAATCTCCCATGACTGGGCAAGGTAATTGAGAGGGTGGTGGCCTCTCAGCTCCAGGCGGTCTTGGAGGAAACTGATTATCTAGACCCATTTCAAACTGGTTTTCGGGCAGGCTATGGGGTGGAGACTGCCTTGGTCGGCCTGATGGATGATCTCCAATTGGCAATGGACAGAGGAAGTATGACTCTGTTGGTCCTCTTGGATCTCTCGGCGGCTTTCGATACTATCGACCATAGTATCCTTCTGGAACGTCTGAGTGGGTTGGGGGTGGGAGGCACTGTTTTACAGTGGTTCCGCTCCTACCTCTCAGACAGATTCCAGATGGTGTCGATTGGAGATAGTTGCTCTTCAAAATCTGAGCTTAAGTATGGTGTTCCTCAAGGCTCCATACTTTATCCAATGCTTTTTAACATCTACATGAAACTGCTGGGAGAGATCATCAGGGGATTTGGAGCTGGGTGTTACCAGTATGCTGATGACACCCAGATCTATTTCTCCATGTCAACTTCTTCACCTCCCTAAATGCCTGCCTGGAAGCAGTAATGTGCTGGATGAGGGAGAATAAACTGAAGCTGAATCCAGATAAGACGGAGGTACTTATTGTGCGGGGTCGGAACTCTAGAGATGATTTTGATCTGCCTGTTCTGGATGGGGTCACACTTCCCCAAAAGGAACAGGTTTGCAGTCTGGGAGTACTTCTGGATCAACGTCTCTCCTTGGTTTCTCAGGTTGAGGCGGTGGCCAGGGGTGCCTTCTATCAGCTCCGGCTGAGACGCCAGCTGCGCCTGTTTCTTGAGATCAGTGACCTCAAAACAGTGGTACATTTGTTGGTAACCTCCAGACTGGACTTCTGTAATGCGCTCTACGTGGGGCTGCCTTTGTACGTAGTCCGGAAACTTCAGTTGGTCCAGAATGCGGCAGCCAGGTTGGTCTCTGGGTCATCTCGGAGAGACCACATTACTCCTTTGTTGATGGAGTTACACTGGCTGCCAGTAGGTTTCCGGACAAAATACAAAGTGCTAGTTATAACTTATAAAGCCCTAAATGGCTTAGGTCCTGGGTATTTAAGAGAGCGTCTTCTTCGCTATGAGCCCCACCGGCCGCTGAGGTCACTTGAGGAGGTCCGTCTCCAGTTGCCACCAACTCGTTTGGTGGCTACACAGAGACGGACCTTCTCGGCTGCTGCCCCGAGATTGTGGAATGCACTCCCTGCTGAGATACGATCCTCCCCATCTCTGGCAATTTTCAGAAAACACCTGAAAACACATCTCTTCAGCCAGGCTTTCTCAGCTTTTTAAAACTTGTTTTTAAATTGTTCTGATTGTTTAATTGTTGTTTTATGATGTTTTTGTTAACCATTGTTTTGTTTTATAATTTTTGTTTTAATTATTAATTGATTTTAATGGTGTTTTAATGTAAACTGCCCTGAGCCTTTTGGAAGGGCGGTATAAAAGTTTTAATAATAAATAAAATAAATAAATAATAATAAGAGCAGCACCCTTAACCTCGGCTAAAAGCTGGGGTTATTAAGGGGGTTAGGCAGGAGGAGAGCGGAGGGATCCGTGAGGATCCTGCCGCTTCTCACGAGCAGCCTAACCCTACTTGGGTCAGGCCAGGCAGGGTCAGGCTGGTCGTGAGAAAAGCCTCCCTGTCTTTCTCTCTTTCCCAACCCAGATGTTGGACTACAACTCTTATCATGGCTTTCAGGCATATTGGCTGGGGATGATGGGATTTATAGTCCAACATCTGGGGACTCAAGTTTGGGAATTCCCAGTCTGTGGAATGACTAGATTCTCTGGAGCAAGCAGGGGTCCATAAGCCCCCAAACTCCATAACAAAGTGGGCACCAACTAGTAGTGATGAGCACATGCACTGAAGTGTAGCATTGCATTCAAATCCAGGCATTTTCATACATGCAACATACCACATTTAAAAGAGAAGTAGCACAGAATGGAATATTTCTATTCCTTACAACCTGAAATTGTTCTCTTTTACTTTAACACGTGAAATAGTGGGCTGCTATCTGCCTGTTGACCAACGCTGAGATAGATCGCCTCTTAGCCCTTGTTGTCCCCACTTAAGGTTACCAGATCACAGTGCTACAGCAAAAGCAGAAGCTTAACAGATTGACTCATCCTTTTATGCAACTTTGATGAGGTTCCAATCCCAGTTCAACTGCTAACTTTCCCTTTCCTCAGAGAAACAGGACTGAAAACATTCAGACAGCTTTGTTACTAAGCACTTGGAATGTTTGAGAGCATTCAGTGGCATCACCAGCTCAGCCAAATGGCTTTAGAGGTGTCAGTGCTGCATGTGCAATACTATATAGACAAAGCATCCTTGTGCAGGTGGCAACCTGCCTCTTTCTTGTTTGTGTCTCCCTGGAATCACATTCCTTTCCCCAGCGGCTGAGTAACATTTGCTGTCACTCTTGGGATGGTTTCATATGCAGCCTTAGTATGCCTACAGGAGTCTCTGTGGATTGTGACTGCTATTTTGACTATGACTGCTAGACCCATTTCAAACTGGGCTTTCAGCTGGAGACTGCCTTGGTCAGACTGATGGATGACTTCCAAGTGGGAATTGACAGAGGGAGTGTGTTGGACCTTTTGGATCTCTCGGCAGCATCTGATAATATCAACCATAGTATTTTTCTGTAGCATCTGAGGGGGTTGGGAGTGGGAGGCACTGCTTTGCAGTGGTTCCACTCCTACCTCTCAGGCAGATTCCAGATGGTATCCCTTGGAGACTGTTGCTTTTCAAAATCTGAGCTTTTATATGGTGTCTGCCAGGGCTCCATACTATCTCCAATGCTTTTTAACATCTACATGAAACCGCTGGGAGAGATCATCAAGAGATTTGGTGCAGGGTGTTATCAATATGCTGATGACACCTAAATTTATTTCTCCATGTCAGCATCATTAGGAGAAGGCATAACCTACCTAAATGCCTGGCTGGAGGCAGTAATGGGCTGGATGAGGGATAACAAACTGAGGCTGAATCCAAATAAGGCAGAGGTACTTATTGTGCAGCGTTGGAACTTGGGAGATGATTTTGATCTGCCAGTTCTGGATGGGGTCACACTCCCCCAGAAGGTACGTAGTTTGGGAGTGCTTCTGGATCCAAACCTCTCCCTGGTGTTCCAGGTTGAACTGGTGGCCAGAGGTGCTTTATAGCAGCTTTGGTTGATATGCCAGCTGCATCCATTTCTTGAGATAAATAACCTTAGAATAAAGGTACATCTGCTGGTGGCCTCCAGATCTGACTACTGCAATGCATGCTATGTGGGGCTGCCTTTGTAATTAGTCTGGAAACTGCAGTTCGTACAGAATGCGGCAGCCAGGTTGGTCTCTGGGCCATCTTAGAGATGAGCTACACTGGCTCCTAATAAATCTCTGGGGAAAATACAAGGTGCTGGTTATAACCTATAAAGCCCTAAACAGCTTAGTCCCAGGGTATTTAAGAGAATGTCATCTTTGCCATGAGTCCCAGTTGCCACTGGCTCCTCAGGTGGATAATATGAAGGGATGGGCCTTCTCTTGTGCCCTGAGACTCTGGAATGCACTCCCTGCTGAAATAAGAGCCTTCCCATCTCTGGCAACTTTTAAACAGTCTCTAAAGACTTGCTTTTTAACTAGACTGCAGTTTAAATTATTTTAAGGTTTTCATTTTTAATCTGATTGATGTTGTAAACTGCCCAGAGGTGGAGGTTGGGGTGGTCTACAAATCCAACAAACAAACAAACAAACAATTATTTATTAGTGGAAGAAGGCTAAAGGATCATTCAACAGTTTAAAACGCTAAGGACAATGCAAACAAAGCAACATAGCTGGGGGGGGGGGAAAGAAAACCAATCAAACGTTAAACATTAAAATCAACACCATAAAAACAGAGAGAGAGAGAGAAGAAGCTCGAGAAATGATTTAAAAATGCAATAGCCTTGATTCAAAGCAGGGTGGAGCCGTGGGTGGAACCGATCCCCCACGGCTCCACCTACTCATGGAGCTGTTGAGCGGGAATTCCCCAGCAGCCGAGCCGCCTGGCGCGAGTGGAGAGACCCCCTCCGTTCCTTCTGTTGGGGGCCGGAGACCTCCATCAACAGACCCTGGTCTGGGCAGCTCGGCCAGCCTCACAAAGAGGGAGCCTTAATAAATGAGTGAGAACGAAGTAGCGGGATATAATAAGGTGGAACGAGAATGCCCACAAAAGCAATGTGGCGCGGGGTGAAGATAACGGAAACTAGTTGTGAAGTCAGGACAGCCGCGAGACGGCAGCCTGAGAATAGTCCCTTCCCTTCCCCTCCACGGGGGAAGGCTCTTGGCGGGCGGGTGGGGGGCACCGCACAGCGGAGACGGACCTCGCTCTCTGGCTGGGAGTGCGCGGGGGTGGGTGGGTGCTGGAGCAGGGGCAGCCTTGCTGGCGATCTCTACCTCCCTCCCGGCGCTGAACAAAAGGGGGAGGGGACGTGCATGGCGGCGGCGGGCGGGGGGGGGGGCAGCCGCTGCTTATCCGGATCCTTCCCTTCCCTTCCCTGCCCGCTAGCCCCAACTGCGCCGCGAAGCGCATGAGCGAGGCGCGCCCTCCGAGGAGCGGAGCGAGTGCGCGCGGCTGTTGGACACCGAGCGGCAGGAGAGAAAGACGGAAGAGACCCAGCCAGCAGCCGGCCCGCAAGAAAGCGCCGATCGCCGCTCCTCCTGCGGGTAACCTTGCAGCGCCGCAACCGTTGCGGGAGGTGCAGGCAGGCAGGCAGGCAGGCAGGCGAGCGAAGCCCGGCGGCAGCTGCAGCCGCAAGAGAGATGGAGAGGCCAGGCCGAGGAGCCAGGCCAAGAGCCGAGCCTGGGGAGGGATGGGGATATGCGCGCGCACCTGCCGCCGGAATCCTTGCCCCCCGCCCCTCCCCTGGACCCTCCATTCCCGCCCCTCGGGCTCCCTGCTGTGTGGCTGGCAAAGGTTCACGAGCGCCCCTGCTACTACCCGCCAGCCCGCCCCCTCCTCAACGAAAAGCCACTCTGTTTCCAGGCAGCCTGTGAGTTAGCAAAATGGGACTGGTGCCGGGATGTCAAAGCCATCCCTGCTGTGACTAACGTGCTCTGACGTTAGGGGAATCCTGAGTGTATTGTGGGGTCTGCTTGTAGCCTGGGGCCAGCTCCCGACGGTCTTCAGAGATGCTCTCTCATTGTGAATGTGCATGATGTGGCAAGGGTGAGCCCTGGCACTTGATCACTCATTCCAGAGCCAAACAACCTGGTTCGGATTAACATCTGGCCTCCAGGCCCCAGCTAACAGGGGAAATCCTAAAATTAGCACTTAAGAAGAAAAGTGCTAGGTGTCTTGGGGGCCTGCTTATGGGTCATGTTCTGCACAGGACTATTTTTAATTCATTTTTTAATCCTACATTTATATCCCGCTCTTCCTCCAAGGAGCCCAGAGTGGTGTACATGGGTATGTTTATCTTCACAACAACCCTGTGAGGTAGGTTAGACTGAGAGATATGTGACTGGCCCAGAGTCACCCAGTGAGTTTCATGGCTGAAGTGGGATTTGAACGGAGGTCTCCCTGGTCCTAGTCCAACATTCTAACCACTACACTAATTGTGCTTGCTGAGTGATTATGGAAATGCTTTCTGCACATGCCTAGAGGGACCTTCTCTCATCGTTATTACTTTATATGTTTTAGGGCAGAGCCTTGATAAGGCTGCTGAAAGTAAGCCCAGGACACAGATTATGTTTGTTGTGGCTGGTAGATTGGCATTTACTGGTAGATTTCTGGGTGATTAGCAGTAGATTGTCAAGGGCTTCTGATTCCTGGTTGGTACAGCAATAAAGAAGGCCCTTTTATCTTCCATGAATAAGGCTGCTGAAATGAAGAAAGCATTTCAAAATAAGATTCTCTCTACTTCCTCCCAATGGCACAGGGCCCTCAGAAGGGCCCATTGCTTATCCCTGAGGCAGCCTCTGTGCACATAGCCTTCCTGGGGTGGAGGTGGGGGAAATGGCCCACCCAGGTGGAAGGGCTGATTGCCAAGGGTCCCTGAAACCTGGAATTGGCCTTCAGACAGTGTTGTGTTGCCTGGGAACAGAGGCAAGGTAGGAAATCTGAGAAGGATTTTATAGGCGAAGCAGCTGAAGGAAAGAGACTAGTAGGTTGAAAAGCAAGGAACTTAGGGATGGGTAGGAAGCAGAGGCAAAGAGGCCGAGCCCAGGTATCCTGTCCTTATCATGAACCCATGGGGCAAGCCGAGGTTCATTGGGAAGTAGACTCTGCAGAGAGCGGGTCAGGGAGGTGTTTCAGCACCTTGGATAGTTCCAAGCAGATAACTTGGTGCTCTGATGCTGAGAATGTTGGTGCGTCTCCTGGGACTGTCCCTCTTGGGAAGGCTGGTTTCCCATCCTGAAGAGTGAAAAATATTAAAGGAATGAACCCCTGGATGGGAGCCTTGCATACAGTGGCAAACAGACACTGGGGTACATGAGACCGATGTCTGGATCAAAAGACTCCTGACTGACAGGGTCAGACTCAGTGTTGGGGCCCAGGTTTAATGCCTCTGCAAGTGGTGTTACTGGCCTTCCTGATCTGTCTAGTTTTCCCTCCTCTGTGTCTGAGTCCTGGCTGATGGTTGAGGTCATGACAGAAGGTGAAAGAGGGGCTTGGGAGAAATTTTACACAGGGCCTAGGGACAGGAAGGCTATGTGGGCGTGAAGAGGTGGAGAAAGGTCTCTCCCCAAACCCTGTTCTATCATGGTCCTATAGTCCATAGGCTGCAGTCTTCTGATGCTCCTGGTCTCCCAGAATGTACTGATTGGACTGAGAGGTCTATATCTGATGATGGGAGAAGACTACCAGGGAGAGAGACTTACATTAGAGTCTCTCTGGGTCACTGGAAGTTGATGTCAAAGGTTCTCAAATGTGAGTCCCCAGAAGTTGTTGGATTACAACTCCCATCCTCCCCAGCCAACAACACCCAAATGGCTGAACCATTGTGGCTGGGGATGATGGGAGTTGTAGTCCAAAAACACCTGGGGACCCACGTTTGAGAACCCCTGCTTTATGCAAAAACCCCTCCAAAGGTTGGGGGTTTTACAACATCCAAAGAGGATGTTGTAATCACTTCCATCCTCTCCCATTTTTTCATGGCTTTCACATATGGAATGGCAACAAAGGTTCACAGCAATTTTTGATTAAGATATATTTTCTTCTCCAGCTGGCCCAGTAATATTTTTCATCCATTCTGTGCCTACCATGTTTAAAATGTGTTATAGTAATTCTCATCATTTCTCTGATTCCAGACCTTCTGCTTGCTTGCAAATCTCAGACCTTGGAGGTGGACCAGTCGTCTGGTTGAAGCCTGTTCTTGTCACTAGTTAGCAAGGGAGAAACAAGCCATGCCTGTGCTGTCTGAAGATTCAGGTAAGGAACCTTTTGCTGGCTGCCCTAACCTGTTCCCAAGTAATGCTCATGGTTGAGAAAAGTGGGTGCTATAACCTAGCCATGTTTGACCAGAAACCAAAGGGAGTTTTGTGGTCCTTTAAAGACTCACAGATTGATTGTGGCATCAGCTTTTGAGGACCGATGTGCAAACTATTCAGTTGGCAGATTTGTAACTGAATTGTTTGTTCCATTTTTAATCTGTACTCATGTATTTATTTATATTTCTACCATACCTTAGTCGAAGAAATCAGGTACCGCAATACAATTTGTTACTTTTTAAAGTGCTCCAAGACTTATTTTTGTGTGTTTGCTTTAACAGGCTAACACAGTTAGAATTTGTCTTTGTGTTTCATCAACATCTCCCCGCTCCCCGGCTAGAAATATGAAGACTTGGTGGAAAACAAACTCAAGCATTTGTGAGGGGGATCCTTAAAACAAAATGAAAATAATTAAAAATATTGGGAGGTGGAGATAATCTTATTATGAAATGCTTTATTCTCTCCAAATGCACTGTGGAGGAAATCTGAGAGAGCTGTGTTAAATTGGCAGTGTTGCTTCTCATGATATAGCCTTCAGGCATTCATTTGAATAATAATAAGTATTTGTATAGTGCTTATGCATATTTAAAGAACTGCCCATACATGTTCTCAGTAATCATTTCAGCAGCTCTGTGAGGTGGTCAGTATTTGGGCTGCAACCTGCTTAAAGAAATTGTAGCCAATTAATTGTATGAGTTTTAGATGAGTAGTATTAAACAATCAATTAACCCATTAAATCTGCATAGAAAGTTTTGAAGCAGTAGTGTTCAGAGTTGGATAATGGCATCCTACAATGAGTTTTTGCACACCTCCTGTGCTTTTGTGTAGGTCTGCATGAGACCCTTGCTCTCCTGACATCACAGCTAAGACCGGACTCAAATCACAAGGAAGAAATGGTGTTCCTGAGAGACATATTCAGTGAAAGAAGTCTTAGTTATTTAATGAAGGTATTATTATTATTATTATTTCTTGTTTGCACTGTCAAACAAGTGTTATTGACTGGTTTGTTGTTATCTATTTACACACAGTCTACCAGATGTTATTGACTGGATTTGGTACTTTCATTATCGGACCCTTTCCAAGGGTCTAGGATAACTAAAGAAAAATTAAAGATAGCGTCATAGTATTTGTGTTGTCCCAAGTAGTGTGGCCTTCTGTAGCTGATGTGTTGTAATTTTATTGATGCCCAAAGTGTCGAGATGGTGTTCAAGTTCTTTTGGTACTGCACCAAGGGCACCAACAACTATTGGCACCACTACTGTTTTCTTTTTCCAGAGCCACTCAATTTCAATCTGAAGGTCCTTGTATTTAGTTATTTTCTCCAGATGTTTTTCGCCGACCTGTCTATCCCCTGGGATTGCAATATCAGTTATCAGAACCTGATTCTTTTCGATGACTGTCAGATCTGGCGTATTGTGAGCTAAATGGCTATCAGTTTGTATTCAAAAATCCCAAAGGATTTTTGCCTCCTCATTTTCTGTGACCTTCTCAATTGGATGATTCCACCAATTCATGCTTGCTGGCAATTTGTAATTCTTGCAAAGGTTCCATTGGAAGATGATGATGATGTTGTTGTTGTTGTTGATGATGATGATGAGTGTTGCTTTTCATGATACAGCCTTCAGGCACTCATTTGAATAATCTCTATATATAATTCTCTTAAATGTATCTAATCCCACGCTAATCTCATGCATGGCAGCTCTCACAAGCAGCTGCCAGATAGGAAAGCGATGGGGAGAAAATAGCGATGCCGGCCACCGGGAGCCAGTGTCGGGCTGGCCTGGCTGCCTGGAGTTGGCGGGCAGGCGGGAGGAGGTGGCAGGCTGGCCTTCCGGCTGGCCCACCAGCCAGAAAGTACTGGGGTCAGGGGGAGAGAAGAAGCAGGCCAACCGACTGGAAAGCAAAGTCAGTCAGGCGGAGGGGGGCGGAGAAGAAGTGGGCCAGCCAGCCCGCCAGCCAGATAGCATATGTGTGGGGGGAGAAGTGGGCGGGGGGGGGAGAAACGGGCTGGGTGGGTGGGTGGCTAGAAAGCCAGGTGGGCCAGTAGGGGAGGAGGAAGAAAAAGGCAGCAGCGGTTGGTGAGGCCAGCCAGAGGTGCAGATGCTCTGTGCCCGACTCAGCTAGTAATAAGTAAGTATTTGCATAGTGTTTACACGTATTTAAAGAACTGCACATACATTGGCTGTACATCATTTTGATGTAAACCACCCTGAGCCAGTTTTGGAAGGGCAGTATATTAATCAAATCAATCAATCAATCAGTCATAATAATTATTATTACCACCACCACTTCAATAGCCAGAAGGTTCTCAGAGAGGTTTGCATAGCAGAAGGAATAAGAAATGACTCCCTGTGCCAAAAAAGCTCAGAAGCTTACAAGATACAAGGCTCATATGCACGATCCTAAGCAGGGCCAGAGCTGTGTGTGCTCCTGATCCGTGGCTCTGTCAACTCAAAATGGTAGGAGGATGGAAGAGTGATCATGTGGGAGTCAGGAGCTGGGAAGGATGGATGTGTTCTACCCTGGTTTGCATTTTAATGAGACATATGTGTAAGCACTGTAAGATATTCCCCTCAGGGGATGGAGCCACTCTGGGAAGAGCATCTAGGTTCCAAGTTCCCTCGCTGGCATCTCCAGATAGGGCTGAGAGAGAGACTCCTGCCTGCAACCTTGGAGAAGCTGCTGCCACTCTGGATAGACAAAACTGAGCTAGATGGACCAATGGTTTGACTTGGTGTCATGCAGCTTCCTATATTTAGATGTCTATTCTATGGTTGCTTGGTCAGATGGCTTTTATTGGGTGGTCATTGTGGTAAGCGAGCTCTCCCTTTCTAGAGCGCACTGAACTGAGAATCGTTGCATGAAACAAACAAATCTGTCTGTGGCTTCTTCCTATGTCAGCAGTAGGAAGAAATCGTTTCTCAAGAGTGCTCCTGTCCTTGAAGGTGTTTATATGTGTGTGTGTCCATCTTCTGTTTCAGATACATGAAAAGCTGTGCCATTATGAAAGGCAGAGCCCAGTCCCAGTTCTGCACAGTGCCTCAGCACTAGCTGAAGATGTGAGTATCACTTTCTTATGAACATGGTTGTCAAGTGCATTCAACTTTTGTAATATGTTTCCCCTCTAAAACTGGCAATGGCTTAAGCACAACCAGGTGATTTCTGTGGCTCCTGGTTCTAGTTTCGGAATGTGTATTGAGAGTTCCATAACAATCTCTGTACATGTAAGCCAGTTCTCAACATTCTGTCATGGTCCAGTGTGACTGAGAAAGGGAAGCTTGAGTGGAGCTATGCAGATGAGGAGATGGGGCCATATAGATAGAAGCAGACTTGACTTTCAATGGCTGGGGTTACCAGGGGCTGGGAACAGGATCAGTAGCTGACTTTCACTGGTGAAGACTCCTCAGTGGGGAGCAATGGGTTTCAGTGCCCAGAGAGGCAGTATACATCAAAGAGCAATGGACACCATCTGGCCTAATTATAGATATTTTGATAGTCTATGTATATAAGAGTGATTTCCCAGCATTTCATGCCCATGCTTTATACACAGTGTAGAATGAAGTAGTAAAATCTTGAGGTTGTAGGCACCATTTTGGGTGTCAGATGGTAGCTTCCTTAATTTTGAAAATTCCCTGCAAGTAAAAAATATTATATCAGGAAGAAAGGTCTTAGCTCCCCTTTGTACTAGTTTTCTACTTTCAGGGATTTTCCCTCCACATGGAGAACATTCAGAAGATGTGATTCCCAAACTGTTTTCTGAAATGGTGCAGTCTATTCTACCACCTCCAAACCCAACCACCTACTCTATGTGAAGACTAGGCCTAAGAAATGGAAGGTAGGATGAGATGAGGAAGATGAAAGGGCAAGGCTGTGTGGACAGGGGTGGGTTCCATTCGTAGTAGATCCCATTGGGATCTATCATGAGGAACAGAAAATAGGCTGCAGTTTGGTAGCTTTATTGGGGGAGGGGAGAAAATCCTGATGTAACCTGGGACTGGGGCAAGTTTAACCCAATGGTGCTCCTGAATGCATACCTTCACTGTCTCCAGTTGTGGAGAACAGTCACCATGTTATTGTATGTGAAAAAATGAATTTTTAGCTGGGGGCAAAATCTACCCTTCTGTCACTGGAATGATCTCAACTGAGAGGGACTCCATTGAGGCATGGGGTACAGATACAAAAATGCATTTCCATCCCTCCTGCTCTGGGCTGCCTGACCAAAGAGCCTCTTGTTGTAGTCTATCTAGTAATCGTTTGGGTTTTGTTGTTTGGAAATTTGTCAAAGTGGGGATCCTGTAGAGGGTGTGGGTGTTGGAGTCAGAAATAAAAGGAAGGGAAAGGAGAAGGAGAAAATGGAGCTGTTTCTGGAATAAAGTCTTAGTTAAATCCACCTAAGATTATCACTCTGTTGGGCGTATTACTTTTGTTCTGGTCTGTGACTGCAATAAAGAATTTGATTTGATTTCCATAAGATTCTCTTGTGTTTATGAGGGAAGCAGTTATAAAACACCTCTGCTGTTGTTATTATTATTGGCTGACATCCTAACTAATGAAGCAACCGTGCAGTGGGAGAAGTACCAGTGTTTGTGGAGAGTTCCAGACTAATGCTGTACTGGTGCTTGTATGTGTGTGAGGAATTTCAGTGACCTCCCTTCTCCCAGAAGTTCTCTATGTAATCCAAAAATAGGGGTGTGCATGAACCATTTGATGTAGAACTGGTTTGCATCGAACTGGGCTGGTTTGGCAGCTCGATCTTGAACTGGACCAAGTTTGATTTGATGTGAACCAATTCTACATTGAGGGGGAATGGGCTGGCAGTGGGGAATTTGCAAGAAAGGTTATTTAAGGTTCTTACCCAGCTTGCTAATGCTTGCCACTGCTTGGCAATGGGAGAAGTACCAGTGTAGCACCAGTGTTTGTGGAGAGTTCCAGACTAATGCTGTACTGGTGCTTGTATGTGTGTGAAGGAATTTCAGTGACCTCCCTTCTCCCAGAAGTTCTCTATGTCATCGAAAAATAGGGGTGTTCACAAATTATTTGATGTAGAACTGGTTCGCATCGAACTGGGCCGGTTCAGCAGCTCAATTGTGAATTGGACCAAGTTTGATTTGATGTGAACTAATTCTACATTGAAGGGGAATGGGCTGGCAGTGGGGGAGTTGCGAGAATGGTTATTTAAGGTTCTTACCCAGCTTGCTGATGCTTGCCACTGCTTGGCACTCCCAAGTATCGCTGAATCACCAGCCAGCTCACTCTTTAAACACGTCTCCCACCCGGCGATGGTGCGGTTCTGACCTCCGCGCATGCGGTTTGGCTGAACATGGTTTGCTTCAAATTTGAACTGAACCGCATTTTGGGGTTTGTGCTTACCCCCCATCCAAAAATGTGTCCCTGAGCTGTGAGACACTCAGGGACATATTTTCAAGTGACTATCATTCATTCATTTATTCATTCATTCTTGTTGATGTTTATGAGAATATTTATTATCTTCTCAGCAAAAAGTTCAGAAAGCAGTTTACATAGCAGAAGGAATGAAAAAATGGGGGGGGGGAATGAAAAGATGGTTTAGATTTTAGAATATCTAAAAAGAAACACAAAGAAGACACCAGCAACAGACACTGGGAGGGATGCTATGTTGGGCTGAACAGGGACAATTGCTGTCCTCCTTCTAATATAAGAGGGCCTCCACTTTAAAAAGGTTCCTCTCTGCCCCGGTAGCAGGCAAATGAATTAGTCCTTTCTCCATCCTTGCCCTACTCCTCAATGATTGCTATGTTATTGTTAAGGATAATACTTCTCAGCATGTGTATAATGGTTTTTTGACCTGCTTGAAGCATGTCCTTTACAGCAGAGGTGGGCAGAAGGTACATTGGGGTTTATGGGATGTTTTACAGTAGGTTGGCAAGGGTTTCTGACTCCAAGCTGTTTAACTGTAGCAATGACAAAAAGCGCCCCCCACAAAAAGGCAATTAGCATCCTATTAGATCTGTAGTAACTTGGATGTCGACTTGTACTTGTACGTGCAGCTCATCCCACTGTATGGCTCATGGGGTGCAATATGTAACTGGCTCCAGCCTCTGTGTCCCCATTTTGCATCTGGCTACTATTTTGCACCTGGCTCAGATTGGTGAGCCTTGGGGATCTGCCAACCTGAATAGATCCTGCAAGGCTGAAATCTGCCCACGCTGTGCCATACAGTAGGCTCCTCACACATGACCACTGGCAGGGTAAGAGAAGCGCCAAGCCTGGGTAAGTTCCTGGTCAGTGGTTGTGTGTGTGCAAAGATTGAGTAGGAGATGGGGAGTGGGATCGTTTGGGAGGCAGCAGCTGATTGACAGTACCTGAGCTCCCACCACCACCCGCCCCACCATATGATTTGCTGCCACTGCAGGAACAGCCCTCCCAAACTTCTGATATATCCCCTCCCTGGACCCAGACAGATTTCTATGGATATTTGCTAATTTTGCCATTGTGATCTCATGTTGCCATGAGATCACCCAGCATTCCGTGTGTCTGTGTGTCCATGTGTCCGTGTGTCCGTGTCCTCCTATCAACTTCGCAACGCCTGGACCAATATGAACCAAATCGGGTAAAGTTGTAGGAATGCATAGGCGCACCTCAACAGTGTTGTTTGTGATGATGTCATCCACCCCGATTCAAGATGGCGAACACATAAACTTTTGAAGTGCAAGTGGGCTAACTTGTGAACCTCCTAACCGATTGGAACCAAATTTGCTACAGCTGTAGGGACACATAGGGATGCCCCAATGGCATAGTTTGTGATGATGTCACTCACCCCAACTCAAGATGGAGGACATGTGAACGTTTGAGATGCAAGTGGGCTAACTTATGGACTTTCTAACCGATTTGAACCAAATGAGGTACAGTGCTAGTGAGTGACACACAGGAACACCTCGATGGCATAGTTTGTGATGATGTCATCCATCCCAGTTCAAGATGGCGGACATGCAAACTTTTGAGGCGCAATTGGGCTAACCTGTGAACTGTCTAACCGATTTGAACCAAATTTTCTACAGCTGTAGGGGCACATGGGGAAAAATCAATGGCATAGTTTGTGATGATGTCATCTATCCTGATTCAAGATGGCAGATGTGTGAATTTTTGAGGTGCAAGTGCACTAACTTGAGGACTGTCTAACTGATTTGGACCAAATTTGGCACAGAAGTAATAAGTGACACACAGGGACACCTCAGTGGCGTAGTTTATTATGATGTCATCCACCCTGATCCAAGAGGGCGGACATGTGAACATTTGAGGTGTAAGAGATCTAACTTGTGGACCTTGATTTGAACCAAATTTAGTCCAGTTGTAGATACAGAGAAAGGAAAGAAGGCAGATTAGTTCTTACTAGAACAACAATTTGTCAGACTCTATGCTGCCTTTGGCATGTAGCATGTAGAGCAACATCGCCTCCAGTACAGCCTCCTCTTTTCTTTTTACAGGTTTTATATTTAGGAATAACTGTACTCCATTTACTATAATTGTTCCACTCAGCTTCTAATATGTGTTCTTATTCTATACTCCCTTTTAGTAATGCACACCATAATTTGCCCATCTTTGGCTTTCTAGTTCTTGCATATATACACCCATACTCTTTGTCCCTCTCTTAAATGCCTTCATTGTGTATAATTTCCTTTTGACACTTTTAGATTGTGGTTTCTCTCTCTCTCTCAATAGTTTCCATGTCTACTGTCAAGCATTAACTGGTTTGGGCCTAATTCTCACGGAGGTGATGAAACAGTGCCACTTCCAGCTGTAGGTGGGATGGAATGCTTCTCCTGAATGAATGCTTCTCCATGGGGGGAAAAATCCTACACATACAGGCTGTTTTGTACGGTTTTTGTCTGATTGGCCTCCCAAGCATGGTGAGGAGTGAGTGCACAGGCATTTTCCTACCCCACCTTATGTGCCACCTCCATAAGAACAGCTCTGCTGGATCAGGCCCAAGGCCTATCTAGTCCAGCATCATGTCTCACACAGTGACCCACCAGATGCCTCTGAGAAGCCCACAGGCAAGATATGAGGGCATGCCCTCTCTCCTGCTGTTGCTCCCCTGCAACTGGTATTTAGAGGCATCTTGCCCCTAAGGCTGGAGGTGGTCTATAGCCATTGATAGACCTCTCCTCCACGAATTTGCCTAAGCCCCATTTAAAGCCATCCAAGCTGGCGAACATCATCACACCCCATGGCATAGAATTCCATAGATTAATTAGGTGCTGTGTGAAAGACTACTTCCTTCTGTTGGTCCTAAATTTCCCCACCTTCAGTTTCATGGGATGGCCCTTGGTTCTAATGTTGTGAGAGAGGGAGAAAATTTTTTCTCTGTCTACTCTCTCTACTCCATGCATAATTTTATAAACCTCGATCATGTCTCCCCGTATGTCTCTCTCCATATAGTCAAATGGCAAGGGAGAACTTCTGAATTTTGTTCAGAAAATACCACTTTATTTAAAAGGGGAAAGAGCTTCCACTGACATTGATGCAATCCTTTTTTCCTTGTAAAAGAGCACTGTGGAGGGGGGAATTGATTCAGACTGGAACAGCAGCAGCGGGGGGTGGGGTGCAAAGAATTAAAGTATTTCTTCCCTCTCTGCCACAGTCCCAATCCAAAACAGGGCCAAGGCCCCAATCTTGTGATCTATATATTGTCTAGTTTGGCCCTCAGGGTGCAGATAGGCACATGGTTGTTTCTCCTGAGAGCTTTCTTTGGTGCAGTGTTGCATTCTATTCTATCTATCTCAGGGCTGCTCAACTTCAGCCCTCCTGCAGATGTTGGCTGGGGATTATGGGAGTTGTAATCCAAAAACAGCTGGGAGGCCCCAGTGTTGAGCAGGCCTGATCTATATAGATAGTGGAGATCCTGTAGAGAGTGTGGGGGGTGGGGTCAGAAAGAAAAGGGAGGGGAAGAAGAGTTGTTTTCTGAATAAAGTCTTAGTTAAATCCACATAAGATTGCTTTGTGTTTATGTGGGAAGCAGTTATAAAACTTTTAGTGATGAGATTTTGAACCAGTTATTTGTGTGAGCCTGCAAAGCTTGTGAAAGCTCCTGCATCTTCATTGCATTCCTGGGCCTATGTTCCTGTACTGCTGCATTCTACTATTGCTGCTGCTGATTGTTTCTGCAGCATCCTGACCTGGACAAACCCTAAAAGTACTTTTTCCTTATCCATCCTGGACTTTGTTGTTCACTGGATGTCCGCAGCAGCATGGCTCAAATCCCACCACCACCTATTTTCTTGTCCACTCTAGGAGTACCTGCTCTTCCCTGGAAACAATGGAGGGGCTATTTCAATTACCTCCTCACTATACAGATCTCTGATTTTATTCCAGCAAAACAGAAGGCTATTTTGCTTCACTGCCTGGGCCCCGAAAGCCAAAATATATATGATCATTTGCCAATTCCTACCAACTTGGAAAGGGATGCCAACCCTTATGAAGCTGCTCTTCAAGCCTTAGATAATCCTTTCAACCCTGGCCTGCTTTGAATGTGACTGCTGGACGTTAACAAGTCCTATTCTAGATCCCAACTACCTGGTGGAATCTATTGATCAGTATGTCACAGCACGGCATGCTTGAAGTGTAACTTGTGAGTTTGCCAACCTTACTGATGAAATGATCGGGGGGGGGGGTCAGATAGTTATGAAAACCAGCTGCCCCAAACTGCATGAAAAACTGCTACTGGAGAGGAAACTTACCTTGGATGATAATAATAATAATAATAATAATAATAATAATAATAATAATTCTTCGATTTCTATACCGCCCTTCCAAAAATGGCTCAGGGCAGTTTACATAGAGAAATAATAAATAAGTAAGATGGATCCCTGTCCCCCAAGGGCTCACATTCTTAAAAAAAACACAAGATAGACACCAGCAACAGTCACTAGAGGTACTGTGCTGGGGGTGGACAGGGCCAGTTACTCTCCCCCTACTAAATAAAGAGAATCACCACGGTAAAAGGTGCCTCTTTGCCAAGTTAGCAGGGTTTAATAAAGTTATAGAGATGGTTGGAAGAGTGGAAAATGCTCTTCACTGTGCCAAATCACTAGTCTTTGGTGCCCCAAAACCCACCTCCTGAAATCCAGAATGTTCAGCCTAAATCCTTCCAAGCTCAATCTTTTCATACGGCAGTGCCCCAGAAAGTGGCAGTACAAGAAAGGAGGAACTCCCTCCCTGATGCGGAGACTGCCCACAAAGCCAATTTTGCTCACTGTCCTGCAAGGAAGGTCACTTTCAACAGGTGCAAGAAAAGGCAACACTTTGCTAAGGTTTGCAAGTCTGCTGTCTACTCCATTCCTGATTCACCACATGATAATGATGAGACAGATAAACCACTTCCTGACAGACTCAGAGCCTGCTTCTCCACACTGTCAAGTTAAACTTAATGGCCATGAAGTGCAGACGATGGCTGATTCTGGTTCTCCGTACGCTATCATTTCCCATCTGCTTTCAGGAAACTCCTCACTACATGAGATCTGCACCTGCAGCCTTCAAACATCTGCCCATGGGTATATGGAGGTTCCCCTGCTGCCATAAATGGATACTTCACTGCTGTCCTGGAAAACACTTTCCCTTCTGCAGTACATCCTCTGTATGTGTCACAGAAAGGAGTGTCAATATTGGGCTGGAAACAGCAGGAAGCTCTACGGATAGTGTTAGACCCAAATAGCACGGAACCAGTGTTACAGATGATGGAGCATCCATATGCTGTTATGGTTGCTGGTTTCTCAGATGTTTTTGCTGATGTTTCTGGCACTGCCATACATTTCAAATATACAATTCAGATGAAGGCAAATGCGATACCTGTACAACACAAAGCGAGGAACGTACCCATAGCATTGTGCCAACCACTTAGAGAGGAGCTCTTAAGACTACAGCATGCTGACGTCATAGAGCCTGTTGATGTATCAGAATGGGTCTCTCCCATTGTTCTTGTGCAGAAATCAAACAGTACACTTCGAATGTGTGTAGATTTAAAAGATACTAGCTGATCCGGCACAGAGCATCTGCACCCCTAGTTCTCCCTGCCTCTCCTCCCCATCTTCCTTTCCCCCCTCCCTTCAGCCCCGGTCCATTCTCCTTTCCCTCCCTTCAGCCCTAGTTTGTTCTCCTTTCCTTCCCTTCAGCCCCAGCCCATTCTTCCCCTCCCAGTCTGCTTTCCTTCCCCACCGGCAGCGGTAACCTGGCTGGTGCTTTCCTTTCCCTTCCTTGCCACAGGCCTGGCCAGCGCTTTCCTTCCCTGCCCACCCTCCAGCTGGGCTGCCGGCACTTTCCCTTCCTGCCCGCAGGTGGTGCTTCCCTTTGCTGCCTGCCAGCTGGTAGGCCACCGCCGCCATTTTCTTGCCAGTACCCATAGCTCTCTCACAAGAGCTGCCACGCATGGGATCAGCCACGGATATGTCTTAGAGAATTGAATATATAGATTTTAATGTAAACTGCCCTGAGCCATTTTTGGAAGGACGGTATAGAAATCAAATAAATGGACTCCAACATGGTAGTGGTAGTAGATTTTTATCCATTACCCAATATCAATAAAATACTGCTTACTCTGAAAGAGGCTTCAGTGTTGATAACTTTGGACTTGTCTTCAGCCTATCATCAAATTCCTCTGCTCAAAAGTTGTTGCAAATACACAGGCTTCATTATTCCAGAGAGCCTTTTTCTGTTCAAAAGACTGACCTTTGGATTAGCCTATTCAGTTTGGGTATTTCAGAGAATAATGCAAGCAGTTTTGAGGACTGCAGATGGCATCGCTTACTTTCAGGATGACATTTTAGTGTATGGCAAAACCATTGAGGAGCATAATGCTAAACTGACAGAAGTCTTACTTCTAGATTTAGAGTATTACTCTAAATGTGTTAGACAATTTGCCCTCAAAGTTGCTCCATTGCATCTTCTTTAACAATAAAGAATGTAGCATTTAACTGGGATGCATCCTGCAAGGCTACTTTTCAGACCGTCAAATTGGCCATTACTGAAAGCCCTGTTCTCACTTCTTTTGACACCAACAGCACACTACTGTAACCACTGATGCTTATGGATATGCTTTGGGTGCTGTCTAGACCCAGCAAAAGGGGGACAGAGAAGTTGCCTTTGCTTCCAGAGTTCTTACTGCATCAGAGAAGATGTATTCTGTCATTGAAAAAGAAGCTCTAGCATGTTTCTGGGCAGTGAGGCACTCCAGGACTTACTTGTGGGCCAGAAGATTCACTTTATGGTCAGACCATAAACCCTTATCTGTTTTATTTACCACTCGAGGATCAAGTCAAGCAACTCCGAGAATAGCCAAAAGGATCACCAGACTTATGGACTTTGACTTCCAGGTGGAATATCTTCCAAGTCTTCAAAATACAACTGCAGATGGTTGATCTCAACTTTCACTTCCAGGCCAAGGGGAGATCCCAGAAGAAAAGGATGAAGGAGTCGTAATTGCACAAATAGCTTCATCCACTCATGAAGTGATCACGTCTTCTGAACAGCTTACTGAACTTAAAATTTACATAACTAATGGATGGCCATGCAAAAACAAGGTACCTGAACATCTTCAACCATACATGCGTGTAGTGATTGAGCTGTCCCTTCTCAATGAGCTGGTGCTGAAGACTGATTGATTGGTGGTGCCAACCTCCTTACAAGCAAAAGTGATAATATTGCTGACGAAGGTCACCTGGGCATGAGCTTGACTAAAACGTGAATCAGGGAAAGTTTCTGGTGGCCAGGTATGGACAAACACATTGAAAATGTAATCAAGCACCATATGGCTTCTGCTGTATGTGACAAATCACAGAAGCCTTTTACCACTCCAGTAGGATATCCCAATGGTCTCTGGGGAAAATTTGCTCTGGATAGAATAGGGCCTTTTGATAACCTACCCATAAAACAAAGATTTGTTATCATGAAAGTGGATTACTATTGCAGGTGGCCAGAAGTTGACAACATTACTACAACCAAGGTGATCCAGTTCATGGTTGCAGTTTCTGAGAGAGACGGTTTCCCTAAAGATCTAGTGAATGACAATGGGACACAGCTTATCTCTTTTGAAGTGGAGCAATACTTGCATAACCATGGGATAAAACACAAGACTATTTCCTTGTACCATCCTTGAGGGAATGGCTTAGTGGAAAGAATGAACAGATTAGTGAAAGAAAGTTTACACCTAGCTACTAAGCAACAATATCCCTGGAAGGAGGTAATCCATGAAATTCTTTTTGCTTATCAAACTGCTACTAATTCTACTACAGGAAAATCATCTTTTGAACTGCTGAGAGGATGCAAAGCTACCACCTAACAAACTTACAGATGAGGCTGATGAAAGTGATGGACAATCCTTGGTACCAGACAACAAATCATTTCTAGCTCCAGTGCCAGAGACCCCAATAATTAGGAGAAGTGTGTGGGACAGGAGACCCCCTGAAAGACTTCAAGACTTTGTGACTAAATTTTAAATCAATTCAATTCTAGTTGTTATAAAGGGGAGGGATGTGTTTTATTTTATCTAGTAGTCCTTTATGTTTTGTTAATCAGACGTTTTTGTTAATTTGTCCTAATGGGGATTCTGTAGACAGTGTGGGGGGTGCAGTCAGAAAGAAAAGGGAGGGAAAGGAGGCGGAAAACATAGAGCTGTTTTCTGAATAAAGATTTAGGTAGGATTGCTACATAGGATTGCTTTGTGTTTATGAGGGAAGCAGTTATAAAACACACAGCAAAGCTCTCTCCACATCATCTGAAGCTACCCTGCAGCTGCTTTGCACTACAAAAGAAAGCCCTGGAGGAAAAACAATTCTGGCACTAGAAGCGTAGTTTCATTTTAGCTTTATAATTCCATGGATTGAGCACAGATTTGCTCAACAGTTGTTTCTCCTCTTGGAGAGATGCAACATACAACCAAATGTTCAACTGAACAGGCAAAAAATGCTCCTGGAAAAGGTAAATCCCTCTTCTTCCAGGGTACCTCCCTGCTGACTGCAGAAAGTCAGTGATGGAGATTGCATCTCTGTGTGGCTCCCTGAGGGTCCCGCAAGGTCTGGCAACCTCTGACTCCCTTATGACTCTTCAAAAAGTGGGATGCTCTCTCTAGAAAGCTAGGAATCTCTGGAATGAAATTGCTATGAAAGGTGCTGGTAGGCAGTGCTGAGCATGCAGCAGTTTATTAGGAGAAACTACAGCTGGCAACCACATAACAGTGAAGGGAGGGAGAGGGGAATTCCCACTCTGAGCTTTGGGTGTCAGCATACAATGATAGAGGTGTGTGTGTGCACCATGGCCGTGCAAATACGTTATTTGTATTGGAGGAGAGCTGGTCTTGTGGTAGCAAGCGTGACTTGTCTCCTTTGCTAAGCAGGGTCCACCCTGGTTGCATATGAAAGGGAGACTAGAAGTCTGTGTGTCTGAGCACTCTGAGCACTGCAAGATCTTCCCCTTAGGGGTTGGGGCCACTCTGGGAAGAGCACCTATATGCTTGCGTGCAGAAGGCTCCAAGTTCCTTCCCTGGCATTTTCAAGATAGAACTGAGAGAGACTCCTGCCTGTAGGCTGTATCCTTGGTGAAGTTGCTGCCAGTCTGTGTAGACAATACTGAGCTAGATGGACCAATGGTCTGGCTTGGTATAAGGCAGCTTCCTATGTTCCTATTTATTTAAAAAAGTGTACCTCTCCTTTACACCTTAAGTGGCACAGCGGGGAAATGCTTGACTAACAAGCAGAAGGTTGCCAGTTCGAATCCCCGCTGGTACTATATCAGGCAACAGTGATATAGGAAGATGCTGAAAGGCATCATCTCACACTGCGCCGGAGGAGGCAATGTTAAGCCCCATCTGTATTCTAACAAAGAAAACCACAGGGCTCTGTGGATGCCAGGAGTTGAAATTGACTTGACAGCACACTTTACCTCTCCTTTATCTGCAGACCACTTTCTTTAAGGATGTATATCTTATATTTCAAAGCATAAGCAATTCATTAAAGTTTGACCAAATCACTGAGAATTCAGCATGTACTTCTGATGGTATGTCAAGAAACTGGTTTCCCTTGCTCCTTATTGACTATGTTACATACAGGTTGAAGGTTCAACAAGAGGAACATAGGAAGCTGCCATATACTGAGTCAGCCCATAGGTCGATCTTGCTCAGTATTGTCTACACAGACTCCAAGGTTGCAGGCACGAATCTCTCTCAGCCCTATCTTGGAGATGCCAGGCAAGGAACTTGGAACCTTCTGATGCTCTTCCCAGAGCAGCTCCATCCCCTAAGGGGAATATCTTACAGTACTCACACTTCTAGTCTCCCTTTCATATGCAACCAGGGTGGACCCTGCTTAGCTAAGGGGACAAGTCATGCTTGCTACTACAAGACCAGCTCTCTTTTGGGGGAAATCAAGTTTTGGGGAAAACAAGTAGCACTGCCTTTCTTAAGACTTACCCTATGTTAACTGTGGGAAGGCAGCTGTGTGGCCATGCTCAGCCTTCACTCTTCCTCCCCAAAATTGATGAAAGCCCTTAAGGTGCACGAAAAAATAGATTTATTTTTCCAAACACATTTCAGAAACCTTAGCCATGGGCACAGTAAACATTAGCACTCTGTTCTCTACCAGTTCTTTTGTCCCTGATGAAGCTTTTTGCTGGGCAAAATATATTGGTTTTTTGTGCACCTTGAAGGTTTGCCTCTCCTTTTTTGTGGTATTTTTGTGGAATGCCGTCCCTCCTCCCCCCTACATTCCTGCAATAATCCTGGGGGCTGGGGGTGGCACATCAGTGAGTCTTACCAACAAATCCTAATAGTGGCTAAATACCGCTTCTGATCTAGAGCTGTGTCAGCGTGCCATACCATGACACTTCCCCAGACCTGTGTCTGTGCACACTGTAGAGGCTGCCTTTGACATGTGCTTGCAATTACCGCCGTGTCTCTAGAGTGTGACACTGAGATTAGCAAAACATTGACCTGAAAATGCAAGCAGCTGTCTTGGCTGTCTTGTGCATGGATGGATTTCTTTATGTGTGTGTGTGTGTTTTTTTTTTTTAAGGTGATAGAAGAATTGCAGACTGCACCGATGAATAATGATGAAAAAGAGCTGCTTCAGCTGCTGTCAACTCCTCATCTCAGGGTAAAAGATTCTCCTCTCCATAGCTCAAGAGAGCAGGGGCAATGCAGCACAAGGAGCCTGCGGGAATGAGGGCGAGGGACGGTGTTCTTGGGAATTTCCTTATCAGTTCTAATAATCGCTGGTTGTTTGCTTAACCTTGTATAACGAGCTGAAACCCTTCCTGTTGTGTGTCCGCAAGAGCATCCCCTCCCCACTGCTCGCTGAGGTATTGTGCTGTCATGGAAAAAGCCATAACTGCTCATGATGAATGTGTAAGTAGCAGAATGTTTACAAAACAGCACAGCTTCTGTAAGAGGAGGAAACAGTCAGTCTGACAGGAATTAAGGAACATAGGAAGCTGCCTTATACTGAGTCAGAAGATAGGTCTATCTAGTTCAGTATTGTCTACACAGACTGGCAGTGGTTTCTCCAAGGCTGCAGGCAGGAGCCTCTCTCAGCCCTATCTTGGAGATGCCAGGGAGGGACCTTGGGACCTTCTGCTCTTCCAAGAACGGCTCCATTCCCCTGAGGGGAATATCTTGCAGTGCTCACACTTCTAGTCTCCCATTCAAATGCAACCAGGGTGGACCCTGCTCGCTAAGGGGACAAGTCATGCTTGCAACCACAAGTCCAACTCTCCTCCAAAAAGCCACATTCTAGTAACTCTCCTATTAGAACCAACCAAAATAACACAAAATCCTGAGCAGCTAACCTCCAAGTTCTAAATAACCCTTCTCATCTGGTTGGATTATAGGAGAAAACAAAGAGGGGAGTGGACCTGGACGTGGTTCCAAAAGGTCCGCATTTTCTAAACACCTGGTGCATCAAGCTCAGTATTGTCTACACACAGACTGGCAGTGGCTTCTCCAAGGTTGCAGGCAGGAGTCTCTCTCAGCCCTGTCTTGGAGGTGCCAGGGAGGGACCTTGGGACCTTCTTCATGCAAGCATGCCAGTGCTCTTCCCAGAGTGGCCCCATCCTCTAAGGGGAATATCTTGCGGTGCTCACACATGTAATCTCCCATTCAAATGCAAACCAGGGCTGACCCTGCTTAGCAAAGGAGACAATTCATGCTACCACAAGACCAGCTCGCCTATCGTAAGAGCTCTTATTGGTCTAGAGACTGAAGCAATTGCGTGCTCTATGGCAGGGGGTTTCAAACGTGGGTCCCCGTGCAGATGTTTGGCTACAACTCTCTTCATTCTCAGCCACAGTGGCCAAAAACACATTCAATAGTACACTTCCTATGTGTATCTTGCATTTGAGGGGTCTTTACCCAGGTTAACTTTTTTTTTTTTACAGTATATTCTTTTTGAGACTTTCTGTTGTCGAATAGCTGGTTTCCCAGTCTCCTCTGAATAGGTTAATCGCCTGTGGTAGAAATTTTGTGGCACACCTGATATTTTCTTTAAAAGTGCAGCTCCTGCCAACTGTCACGTGTTTAGCTGGCTTAAGCTTTTCCTCCAGCTAATAAGTATTATGCACATTTTAATACACAGCTCTCTGTCATTCATTTATTACCGATTTTCTCACTGGGTCTAAGAACACATTGCATGCAAATAGGTGCAGTGATTCTCTAAGAGTCTCTTTCTCAGCTGCAAACTAGTATTGGTAGGGAGCAGTTTGGAGCTGAGAAGTGGGGGTGGAAAGAGGATGCCTAATCCTTTCCCACACTTCTCCATTTCCCGCTTTGCTCCCTCACCCAGGTGCTTCATAAACACGTCTCTGGGACCCCATTGGAGGAAAGCAACGAATGGGGAAGGATTAAGTACTTCTCCATCCCCACGGCTTTTCTGTTTCAGATTTCCCCCTCCTGACAGTGAAAAAGCTGGCTGTTGTGTTTTGTGACCCCTGTTTGTATGTAACACGTAGCTGGACTATGAGCCTTCTCCGCCTCCTACCCTGCCACCCTGGTGATGATCAAAGCATTCAGCCAGTGCTGGTGGTAGTAGTGATAGAGATGGTGGGGTTACATTATCTGTGACACATATGCGGATGTTTCTGTCTCTCCTTTGCACAAGCAAACAAGCTTCCTGTATTTATGATCTATGGTTGTTCTGGAAGAAACCATTTGTGCTTGTTCTCTCTTATGGAGAGTCCTGGGAGTAGTAGACACATTTGGATGCGTGTGAGATAAGCAGTTGTTGCACACACATTTTAGAAGAGATAGATAAATAAGATGGATGAACACCGTCTAATTTTTTTGCTTAAGATATAAAGAATGCTTGCACTTGTGAGATTCACAGGTGGAAGCACAGTGCCTATCATAGGTTTTCATGCAGGGAAATCTATGGGGTAAGACAGCTGGATTTCCACCCCCTGCCCCCAATACAGCAGGTTTTTGTGTATCTGGTACAACCGAACAACACACGTTTGGCTGTACCAGCTGCATTGCTTGCAGTGGACACCTGTAGTACTCAGAACTACAATTCCTGGACTTTCTTGTAGCTAGCAGAATTAAGAACACTTTGCATTTGTGTTTGCATTTATGGCACACATTTTTGAGTGTGCAAAGCACTTCATGTATATTATACAACAACCCCCAAAGTAGGTATTCCCAGACTGTAGCTGACACTGAATGAGCCTATTCACATACACGTGCAGAACTGGGCTAAGGAAGCCCAGCTTGGTTTTGCATGGCCGTGTGTACTGCTGGGATCAGACCCAATCTGCGGCAGCAAACCCACCTATGGAGCCTCCCTCTAAAATGAGCAAGTGCTCCCTTAACCACATTTTTTTGTTCGTCTGTCATCCACGGCTGCAAGCAGCTGCAGCTAAGAGACCCTAGTGCTCTTGGGGAAAGGAGGGGGGATCCCTGAAATACACTCTCCTTGTGCATTATTGGAGCTCCAAGACGTCCCGGCACTCCGATACGGCACTCCAATACTCGGAGCTACTGGCAGCAGCCGGTGCTCGGTGCTCATCTGGGTGGGCGATCTGCCTGCCCAGGGAAGGGGAGCTGCTCATCTGCGGGGAGGTAAGCTCTTCAGGGCTTCCTCCTTGCAAACCCTATTGCCCTTTCTCACTGGTCCTGAGAAAGGGCTCATAGTCTTGTCTAAAGCCAGCTAGTTAATTCACGTTAAAGGAAGATTTGAACTAGAAAAGTCCTGCTTCACAGCTCAGGGTCTTCACTACTACCCTGCAGCAGATTTCACAAGATTCACAGACACAGGAAAATGAATTGGCATAAACACCAAGCATAAGCTGCAATTTAGCTTCCTTTCCCTCTTCTCAGTAAAGGTCCTGCTGTCTGGGCTGGACCTCCCTGGTAAAATGTACCAATTTCTCTTCCCATGTTTGGGCCCCTGCCGTTCTCAGCCGTCAGCTCCAGCTTTGGAATTCTCTTCCCCAGGGGTCCACTGATCTTCTTGTCTGCTGGTTTTTCCAGTGGAAATTAAAAGACCGTTCTTATTCAAAAAGGCATTTGGAAATATGGCAGTTTAGTTGCCTTTTGCTTGCTGCTGCTGCATGTAAAGTCAATCTCCTGCTTTGTTTTAAATCATTTCCATTTTGTTGCTGCTGCACATTTTATCCTTGGTTTATTGCCAGAGTTGTGATGTGTTCAATGATTTAATATGTTGTTGTTGTTGCTGTTGTTGTTGTTGTTGCATGAACTTGTTTTGGGTATTTTACCAATAGAAAGGTGGGATAGAACTGTTTCTAATACATAGTAATCCCTTGTTTTGGATGCTGCTGCATGAAGTCAGTCTGCTGCTAATCTTTGTTTTAAATCATTTCCTCCTTTTTTGTACATTTTATTCTTGGTTTATTGCCAGTGTTATGATGTAGTCAATAATTTGATCTGTTTTATTGCTGTTTTTTGATTGTGTTAGCTGCCTTGGGAATCTTACTGATAGAAAAATGGGTTAGAAATGTTTCAGATAATAACAGTCCCTCATTTTGGGTGTGCAGGAGAGGGCTGGGGCTCCTCAGGATGAGAAGCATTTTGCACACGCTCAGAGGCAAACTCATTTTTATTATTGCTTTGCGGCATTAACTTGAGCAGATCCATTCCCTTGCTGATCTGCAGTTATACAGGTTTCCTCCCACGAATGTTTAATCAAACCTACCTACTCATTTAAACCCATTGCTTCTCATCCTGCCCCTGCTGCATAATACAAATGGTTGCTCCCTCTGTTCGTGTGAGACCTTTATTTCCCCACTCCAGGAGAGAAGTACTTTAGCTCTCTTTCCCTTGAGGTTTGAACAGGCAAGATAATAAACAGGGTTTTAAGTGTAGGGACTTATTAACTTGTACTGAATACCATAAGCTATGAAGACAATGATTTTCAAATGAGCTCAAATTGCAGAGGATGAGAATAGATTTAGAATGAGATGGAAATCCAGAAAGTTCAGAGAAATAGTTGTTTTATCAATTGGTTTAAAAAAATCAATTGTATAATAAAAGAAATTAAGATCAATGCCACCTAATAAAGAACTGCTTCTCCATCAGCTGGCCAGGTGGCAGAGAGAGAGAGAGAGAGAGAGTGTATTTATATACAATATGATATTAAGAACTGTGTGTTTGTATAACATTCATCTAGTATATGAAATTGATCGTGTGTGTGGATTTCGTCTTGCAGGCAGACACTAAACTCCTGTGTATGTGTGGGAGAGTGGGGAATGCCTGACGAGGGGGCAATTTGAAATGGGGATACAGGGGGCGGGGCATGGATTATGCGCATCCTGCCCTGCTGCTGCTCTGCCCCTGTCGCTCCCACCAGAAGCGGCTATTTTCCATTCTGGAATTGCCAGTGGGCTGCCATTACTTGCATTTGCATGCCAGGTGAACTGAAGCAAAGCCTGTATTGGTGTAACTGCCCTTGCTCAGATCTGATCTTTGCTATCCTTGCCTTCCCCTCCCCTCTTTCCGTTGTCTCATCTGCCCCTGTTGAAAGTAAGAGAGCTGGGAGGGGAGGGAGGAGAGCTGCTCTTGTGGGAGCGAGCATGAATTGTCCCCTTTGCTAAGCAGGGTCCACCTTGGTTTGCATTTGGATGGGTGACTACATGTGAGCACTGTGCTGTAAGATATTCCCTTTAGGGGGACATAGACTTAGCTCCATGTGTATTATAATAATGTGTATTATTATATATGTAAATTTTGGTCTATGACCGTAAATAAACATGATGATGATGATGATGATGATGATGATGATGACTTAGCTCAATGGGAGAGCATTTGCATGCTTGCAAGTAGAAGGTCTCTGGTTCACTCCCTCACATCTCCAGATAGGGCTGGAAGAACCGCCTGCCTGAAACCTTGGAGAGCTGCTGCTAGTCAGTGTACATAATACTGAGCTAGATGGGCCAATGGTTCCTATGTTCCTAAGAATGTAAGGTCCTCAGGATAAGGATCTGTCTTTGCAAATCATTATTAATAATAGAAGCAACTGAACCAGGGACACCAAAGCCCCCACCTTCTTCCACTGGTGCTGTATTCAGTGGCACTGCAAATTGCTCCATCTTGGAAGCCATCATCTTGTTAGTACAGTCTAAAATGGCCTTGGCCTTTTTTGCTGCAGTGTCAGGTCCTTGTATGGTTCTGACACTGAGATTCTGCTCATACAACATACAAGAGATTCTGCTTGTATGGACTTTTAACACCTATATTAGATTTTTTCAAACTGAATTAAAAAAAAAAACTGGTACGCACACACGCAGGCCTTGCCAGGTCCCCGCCCCCCCCCATCAATATACATTTACTTGCTCATAAGTCAATGCATCCTTTGAACTGTAGAAAAATACCTTCTCTAGACTTCTCTGCTGCAGCTTTGTGGCTGGCTGCCAGCTCAGATCCATTGTATGAAATATTTAATGATACCAGGCATGCATAGAGATTATGTTCTTTTTGGATTTATCTCCTGTCTAATAAAAAATGCAAGAAAAGCTGGGGAAGACAATTTTAGGGAGAAATGAAGAGAGAATTTGAATCCAAAGAAGGCAGATTTTGTTCTCCCTCCCTCTCTCCTTCCCCCCCTCCCCCCTCGCAAACACCATGTGCACCAGAGAGTTAATTACTAGAGGTCTTGTGAAGAAGTGATTGCTTATATCCCCAAGTATTACCGTTGCAATGTTTGATCAGTTGGATGCATTGATTTAAAAAAAAAAATCAAATAGAGAAGTATCTGCAATTAATTGGGCAGCAAATTTTGATTTTTTAAAAACATACAATTACTTATAAAAGTTGCACAAGGCAAGCACTATTTAAGAAGATGCATTCCTTTCTCTCATATATGGGAATTACTACTACTACTACTACTACCAGTATGTATGTGCTGCTTTGCAGCAGAAGTTCTCAAAGCAGTTTACATTAAAATAAATAAATAAATTAGATGGTCCTCTTTCCCCAAAGAGCTCACAGTCTAAAAAGAAGCATAAGGTAGACAGCAGCAACAAAGTTGCTTCATTATGCAAACACTTTGTTAATCAGGATGTAAGTTTATTTCGAGAGCAGCCGTGCTGCTGATTTGATTTCTGATGGTTTTGCTGTTTGCCATTGATAGTTCTGTAGTTTTATTAGGGCCGGGTTCTCATGACCATGTTTATCCTGGTTAAATGGGGTTGACTGATATTAGTGTGATTGTGTGCACAGTTGGAATCCCACCTAAATTCCACGGAATTAACCAGGATCTTTAATCTAGGATCAGTTCCCAGCTAGTCATCTCCCAGGATGGCCTGACCAGGATCCACTGATCATGTGAACCCATACCTTGTGCCAGTCCAGGTTGCCTACAGATGCCATACCCTCACCTACTGTGCCATAGACGCCCACACCCAGAGTGGACCATGCCCACTGATGCTCTAGCCTCCCTCCTGCACTCCATGACCACGTAGCCAGAACACCTTTGACTTCTCTCTGCCTGGTAACACACCACCTCATCCATATCTGACATGCCCCAAGCACACCTTCTACCACCATCTCTTAAAGGGACATCAACCCAGGCCTCAGCTGGCAGCATAGGTGGCATATACGCAAGTTGAGAATGCACCTGTCTTTGGGCCATCTCTGCTACTTGTTCCCACTTGCTTCACACCTGTGCGTTCCCTCAAGAGGTTAATAAAGGCAGTGCCTCAGTATGCTGCATAGCCATGCTCGATATCCCTTTGTTTAGCAGAGTGTCTCATTCAGTGTGGCAATGAAGCAGTGGCTCAGCCTCCACTGGGGCCCCCTCTGATTTTGCTCACAGCCAGATGTTTGGCCAAAGTGAGGGAGTGTGCTGGGGAAAGCTGTGGCAGCAATGAAGCACCCCTGTGTGGATGCAGCAGTAAGGAGGGCTGCAAGGTGGCCTGGGTTGGGGGTGGTTCTTGTTTATTTATTTATTTAGTTTATTGTTAAATTTATACCCCGCTTTTCATTAAGAAAATCCCAAGGCGGCTCACAATAAAATTTAAAAACAAGATTATAAAAAAAGACACATCAAAATATTGAGCTAAAAAATATAAAAACAAATCTGATTTTTTTTAAAAAAAATATTAAAACACAAGCATAAAAACAGTACAAAATACAAGAAGCAGCAGTGGAGACCATCATATAAAAGCCTAGGTAAAAAGCCACGATTTGACATGCTGTCTAAAAACTGTGATGTAGACTGAGGAGCGGATACCCACCAGGAGAGCATTCCAGAGCCTAGGGGCAGCAACAGAGAAGGCCCTATCCCACGTGCACGACAACCGAGCCTCCCTCATCGTCGGCACCCGGAGCAGAGCCCCCTCAGAAGGTTGAGGCTCTATGGTAGCTACTGTGTGTAGTGAGTGTGTGAGCTCTGTTTTTGACCAGTGGTCGATGGGGACTGAAGCCCCCTCCCAAAACTGTACTACCAGTTGCGGTGTTGGGGATAGCACCAATCAGTCAGAGGACAATTAGTTTTGCTGGAGCGGGGAGGAGATGCCAAGATGGTAGGGAGGAGGAAGATTGATGAGTGGGCATACTCCACTAGGGCTCTTCTTATTTTTGTTTGTTTGTTTATTTTCTACATTTATATCCCGCTATTCCCCCAAGGAGTCCAGAGTGGTGTACATGGTATTTGTTTATCCTCACACCAACCCTGGGAGGTCGGTTAGGCTGAGAGACACATGACTGGCCCAGAATCACCCCGTGAGTTCCATGGCCATCTGGAGAGCAGTGGGTCCCTGAGAGGGATGCTGCCCCCTTGCCTCCTGGCAATGGTTGAGCTCGCAGTGGCTGGGAGTGGGGAGTAATCCCTTCCTGCTCTCTCCCTGCCCTCCCTCCTCTAGGATGCACACCTGCCCATCATGTGCACCTGCCACACACTGCCACACAGCCAGTGCCCCCCAGTACAGTGGCAGTCACTGTAGATGGTGTTGCTGTCCAGGATGCCCCAGGGTCCATGGATTTGCCTCGTCCAACCGCTGGCTTCAGGCGGGACTGTCTGATTACATAGCCCACCTAGTCCTGGACAGCCCCTTTCAGTGTGTCTGCCTCCTTGCCACCTTCCGGAGTGATCTGGATGTTAGTTGGGTGATCTGGGTGATCTCCCCATCAGTGGTCCCTCTTAATTTTTCTCATCTCTGTGCAGAATGAGTTCTGTTCTGGGCAGCAGTATCAAGGCGGTGTATGTGCACCTTCATTCAGAGTGGGGCCTTCCTGATTCAGCCTGAGCGGGATCTAAAATAAACTGAGTGGACATCCCAAAACTTGTGAGCGCGTGCACATGCGCATGCCTTAGAGGGAACAGTGCTCCCCATGGCAGGGAAGGGATTCCTGTGGGCAGCACTCACTTCAGCAGGTGCCCTGCCTCTGTGGTGGAGCTGAGTATTGCCGAAGCACACAGGGGATGGTCGAATGTGGTCAAGTAAGCTTGGAGCTGCTGCTGCCACCCACTCTAACGTTGGGGCTAATGGGAGTGATGTACTTTTCAAGGTGAAGGCAGCATGAGGGCTGCTGGGATTCCATCCAGGTCTCCAGAGGCCACTGACTGCCACGGTCCGCTCCCCTGGAGCCGCTAACCAGGATCATGTGGATGGTGCAATGCAGCAACCCGGCCGCAATACTGATTGACTGCTGGGTGCACCCACTGATCCTGGTTAACCCCCCAGGGTCGGAAAAGCAGTCTTGAGAATGCGTCCTATGGTCGTTGATTGTTTTAAATGGTAGGTTTGATTGCACTGTAAAAGCTGCTTTGAAGGCCGATTTGGCCAGAAATGGTGGCCCAGACATTTTGTAGAGAATATTATACATAAAGACACAAATAAATAAATATCTAGAAGCAGCCTCCCATTTATCAGTTGTTAGAACCAGGGAGGGAACAGTGACAGGAGAATTTCCCCCCAAGCAGAGCAAGAAACTGTGTCATTTTTCTAGAGGCTTTAATTAACAGACATGCCTCTCTGGGGTGTCTGCAGGAGGGGAAATCCTCACCTTCTCCCCTGTTTTCAGCTTCGGCATAATTGTCTCCTCTATCTTTCTGTTCCAAAAGGCGATGCTTGTTGTCCACGACACGGTTGCCCAGAAGAATTTTGACCCTGTCCTCCCTCCTTTGCCGGACAATCTTGATGAAGACTTTGACGAAGAGTCGGTGAAAATTGTCCGCCTGGTGAAGAATAAAGAGCCTTTGGTGTGTATGAATGGCACAGACTGTGGCCTGAAGAGCCGCTGCAAACTAATGCTGAGGGCTTGCAAATATAGATGTTAAAACGTGATGCCAAACTGCCTTTCCCTCTTTTGTACTCCCTCCCTCTCTTGTCTCCCCTTCTGTTGACATTCGGACTATAAGCTCCTCAGGCTGGGAACTTAACTTGCTTATGGTTCTGTGCCTGGCATACTGGAAGCATCTGTTTGGCCACTATGGGAAACAGGATGTTGGACTAGATGGCATTTTGAGCGAGTCCAGAAGGGCTTCTCTTCTGTGCCAGGAAAGAGCTGTGCATTAATGGGTCTCTCCTCTCCATTCTAGGGTGCAACCATCAGGCGGGACGAACAAACAGGGGCTGTGATAGTGGCGCGTATCATGAGGGGAGGGGCGGCTGATCGCAGCGGTACGTTTCTTTGCAACAAATTACACTGAAAGGGTCCTTTTATTCATATTGTGAACATGGCTCAACACATGATCCCTGGCTAACTGAGCAAAGAGGCACCTTTTAAAAGTGGTGATTCTCTTTATTGAGCAGGGGGAGAGCAACTGGACCTATACACCCCCAGCACAGTATCCCTCCAGTGGGATCTTATGTTTCTTTGGTAGATTATGAGCCCTTTGGGGACAAGGAGCCATTTTATTTTATATCCATTTTATTTTTATTCATTTATATCTATGTACACCGCTTTGGGAACTTTTGTTGAAAAGCGGTATATAAATATTTGTCGTATTCATATATTCGTATTCATATTCATGGGCTCATACTGTGACCAAAAAATGATAGGCACATCACTGTCCTCCAAAAGGTTCCCAAGCGAAGAAATCAATAAAGAGAATCAATGAAAGGTAAACTGAAATAGTGCTACTATGGCTATTTATATACTGCTTTTCAACAACAGTGCTCAAAGCAGTTTACATAAATAAATAACCCCTGCCTTATCTTAAGGATCAGCAAGTGGCAGCTTACTTAGCTGCCAACATAGAAGCAAGAAGGGTATTGGCAGGAACAACAGATATAGTCATGAATCTTGGCGGTGGTGTATTTTGGTGGGGAGAGCGGGCATGATAAAAGGGCCTGGGCTGTATCCCTGTCACTCACTCCACCCCAACCAAATACAGACCTTGACTGGCTGGGATCATTAGTTCCACACTCCCAAGATGGGCTTAGACTTGTGTTTCTTGTACATGTGGTGCTTTGCATGCCAAGGATGGAGTGTTTCCTCTCCTAGCAAACAAGACTTTCCTTTTCATGTTCTGCCTCTTCCTCTTAGGTCTTGTCCATGTGGGAGATGAACTACGGGAAGTCAATGGGATTGCTGTGCTTCACAAACGGCCAGAAGAAATTAGTCAGATTTTGGTATGCTCTGGTTTCCCCCCTCTTACATATTTATTGGGCAGCAGTTTCCTTCATTTTATTGCAGGTGTGAATAAAATACATTCACCTGTGCCATTCGAACATGGAAATAACTGGCACCATATCTCCTTCTGTATTAACTGTATGCATGGTAAATCACTTCCTACTTGAAAGTAGGACTGATCCTCCACAGAATAGGTGCTCCCCAGCTCCAGTTGGTTGCTGTATTCTAGACCAGAGTTTCTTAACCTTGGGCCCCCAGATGTTGTTGGACTACAACTCCCAGAATCCCCAGCCACAAAGGCCATGTCTGGGGATTCTGGGAGTTGTAGTCCAACAACATCTGGGGGCCCAAGGTTAAGGAACCTTGTTCTAGACCATACAATTGAGTGTGAGGCCCAAATCAGACATGTGTGTGATCTCTCCTCCTCCTCCTCCTCCTCCTCCTCTCTCTCTCTCTGCTTAAAATCAGCTGTAGCGGAGAGGGGTGGTGGTGATTATGGCAAATTTTGATTTGGTCTGCAGACTGCAGTGCTGGAGGAAGGATTTTTTTTCCACCCCCTTGATTTTGTTTCCCAGTTGGAAATGCTTCCACTCCTGAAGCTGCTCTTAGCCCATATGTCTGATCGCCTGCCCTATTCCCATTTCCCTGCCTCCTGTCGTGACACTAGCCCTATTCAGACATTACATTGTACATACATACGTATAGATGTCTGTGTGCATGTCCATGTTTTTGTGTTAATGACTGCTCATTTTAACAGGTGAATCTGGGTACAGGCCCCCTCTATTGCAGGGTAAAGATAGGGAGTGTAGTGCTGTACATGAGTTGAACATAGTGCGCAAATAACTGCATGTGTGTATATATATCCAAGAACAGAAAAAGAGCTTTGCTGAATCAGGCCCAAGGCCTATCTAGTCCAGCATCTGGTTTCACATAGTGGCTCACCAGATACAACTGGGAAACCCACAATCAGGAGATGAGGGCATGCCTCCTCTTTTGCTCCCCTGCAAGTGGTATTCAGTGTCCCCAGAGGTGCACCTAGGTAATTTTGGAGCCTGGACCGAAAGGCCTTTGGAGCCCACCCACCCCGCCCCCTCCACCCTGCTGCAAGTTAAGCATCATTTTTTAAACAAGTGCGTTCTTTAGGGCACAAACCACACCACCCAGGACAGACTAGAGAGGATTTGGGGGGCCCTAGGGGGTATGGAGGCCCTAGACTTTGGCCCCAAAGTCCAGGGGTAAGTGCCTCCGAGTGTACCCACATACAGATGCATGTGCCTCTGAACATAGATTATATATGTGTGTTGAACAGAATGTCTGAATAGTGCTACTGTTTGTGCCTTAAATAGCTTCCCTTTGCCAGTTTGCCCAGCCTCTTCTCTCCCTTCCTTAGCATTTCTTCAGTACCAGGTCTTTGCATTATTTCATGGTTTCCTCCCATTGCCTGCTCCTCCACTGTCATCTGGCTTCTCCCCCACTCTTCATGCATCAGTCTCTCCGGCCCAACCTCTGAGACTCATTGAGCAGGGACCATGGAGTCACTTCGGTGCTCATACATCACCTACAGTAACACGTCATCAGTTCTGTATCAATGGTAAAGAATAGTAGTAGCAGTTGTTGTAGCAACAGGGCAAACTCCAGAATGGCTCACTTGACTCAATTAGACCACACATCTTTCCTAAGAAGATTCCGCGAGTCTCCAGAGAAGTCTTTGGGCTGGGAATGTGGTTCTCTTGTCATTCCAGTGATGCGGAGGCCCATTTAGGGTGCCAACTTTGACACAATGTTAATTATATACTCATGAGGTGCAACCTCTTCCGTGCCAAAGAGGAGATGACGTTTGCAGTGACTCCTACGCAGGGGAACGGAAAAAGCAATCCTTGTCCCAAATGCGATACTCAACACGGCTGTAATTACTACCGCAGTCGCAAATGTCTCTTTGAATCCAGCGTGAGCCTTGCAGAAGTTGGCTGGGCAAAGCTGTAAAGTAGCCAAGGACACCTTAATCATCAGTGTTGTCTTCCTTATTTAAAAGAAAGAGGAGGAAAAAAGCAGGAAGTACCACAAAAAATACAAGCAGGGTTTTGTGGAAGAACTTGGTAATGGGATTTTATTCCTCTAGCCAGTGTTTCACAAAAATGGCAGAAGGGCATTGTGGTGCGATTTGGGAAGTTTTAAAGGGAGGGCTTCTAGCTCATATGGATCAAAGAACAAATCAATGGATCATAGAACAAACCAATCCAGAATTTTCACTCAAGGCACATATGGCCAGGCTGAAACTATCATACTCTGGACACATTATGCAAAAACCCAGCTCCCTTGAGAAGTCGGTAATGCTGGGGAAAGTTGAAGGAAAGAGAAGATGAGGCCGACCAGCAGCAAGATGGATAGACTTGATCACGACAGCAATGAATGCACCACTAAGAGACCTTAAAGGCCAAGTTGAAGACAGGTCATCCAGGAGAGAATCTATCTATGTGGTTGCTAAGAGTCGACACTGACTTGACGGGACTCGCAATCAAGCTCGCTCAGCCATAGAGTATATACTTTGCATGCCGAAGGTGCAAGATTCATTGCCCAGTATCTCTTGCAAATGGGCTGGAAACGACCTCTGCCGGAGTAGACAGTACTGGGCTAGATGGACTAGTGTAGGGGCGAAAAATTGTGGCACTCCAGCTGTTGTTGGCCTACAACTCCCCAGTTACAGTGGCCAGTAGCCAGGGATGATGCAAGTTGTATCAACAGCTGGAAAGTCGCAGATTGACACCCCTGGACTAGTGGTTTGGTTTGGTGAAAGGCAACTTCAACGCCTTCTCAGTTATTGCCTCCAGACTCTGCTATGCCTTCCCTGAGTTGGTCCAGACAATTTCCAGCCTCCATCAGGTACCTGAGCACCTTCTATTTTGACAGAGCTTTGGGTAGGAAGATGATGTGGACTCTTCATAGTTATACTTTGCTGCAATATTTTGCTATGTTTTAATGCCAGACTGATTACTGTTTTTCAATGTTGTGTTTGTGGTAAACCCCTCCTGTATTCTACCAAAGACAACCACAGGGCTCTGTGGTCACCAGGAGTCGACACCGACTCGACGGCACACTTTACCTTTACCTTTTTTATATTGTGCTTTGCCTTGAGATTGTCTGGTGAAAGGCAGTTTTATAAACACAAATATAAATAAACTAGCTAGGCCGGGCGCAGAACATCTGTACCACCGGCTGGCCCACCCACCACCTCTGCTCCCCCCTCCCTGGCCGCTGGCATACATGACCAGTCCCCCCCCCCCCAGCTTCTTGCTCCCCCGTGCTTTCTGGTGGGCCGGCCAGCCAGCCTGCTTCCTCTCCCCCCCAACCCTACCCGCTTCTCGCCTTCACCCCGCAGTCTCTGTCTGGTAGGCCGGCCAGAAAGCTGGCCTGCCACCTCCTCCCGCCCACTCTCAGTAGCGGCTGCCGCCTCCTGCTGGCCGGACCGCTGCTGTCTCCTCCTGGCAGCCAGGCCGGCTCACCTCTTCTTCCTGGCGGCCGGGACGGCCTGCTGCCGCCTGCTCCCGCTGGCCGGGCCAAGCCGGCCCACCTCCTCCTCCTGGCAGCCAGGCCACCCGCCGCCACCTCTTGCTCCCAGCCCGCTGCCACCTCCTCCGGCCTACCGGCTGCCACCACCATTGTCTCCCCGTCCCTGCCGCTATCTCCCAGGCAGCTGCTCGCAAACTTTCGTGAGAGCTGCCACGCATGGGATTAGAGATGGGTATGTTTAGGAGTTGTATATATATTGTTATGTTATGAGGAAGAAGGAGTGAGCCCCCAGTCATGCTCAGAGTCATCTTGTGAATTGTCATAGGCAGCATCCAAAATGCAAAAGCTGAGATGGAACCCCCATCCCCTCCCTCCCCCCACCAAATCAAACCATAGCAGAGCTCTATCCATACAAAATAGTCATGATGGCTAAATGCTACCTCCAGGCTAGAAGGACACACACCCCTGCATACACCAGTGGCTGGGGAATAATTGTGGAAGGGGTAGGCTGTTGCTTTCATGCCCTGCTTGTGGGTTTTCCAGCGGGATCTAGTTGGCTACTGAGAGAAGCAGGATGCTGAATTTGATGGACCTTTGATCTGGTCTAGCAAGGCTGATAGATGAGGTGCATTGCAGAATGCTAATAATTTAAAGCTAATAGCTCCAGGTGACTTGAACAAAGGAGCCAGACCACATGCAGCAGAATTTGGCAAATACCAACCCCTCAGAATCTGATGCCTCCTGGTGGTAGGTCATGGGATTTCTGACATTGGGAAAAGCCCCATTTATTTATTTATTTATTTATTTATTTATTTATTTATTTATTTATAAGCAAAAACAAGAAATTTAAAATATGACAATTTTAAATCTTTAAAACAATATTCTAAAACAACATTAAAAACAATCAAAACAATATCAGTTAAAAGCCTGGGTGGACAGGTGCACCTCTAAAGACTTTTTAAAAATTGTCAGAGATGAGGAGGCTCTTATTTCACTAGGGAGCACATTCCAAAGCCTCGGGGCAGCAACAGAGAAGGCTCCTCCCTGAGTAGCTACCAGATGAGCCGGTGGCAAATGTAAACGGACCTCTCCTGATGATCTCAATGATCTTTTCACATCCCTAATCCTAACAATTACTAACCCAAAACTATGAATTATAAACTATAAACTCAAATATGTAGTACACCGCTCCGGGCTCCTGGGAGGAAGAGCGGAATATAAATGTAATTCAGTAATTAATTAATTAATTAATTAACAAACAAACAAACAGTGGCTGACATCCAGACTAACTTTGCAAATGCCAAAAAAACGTTTTGCATGTGCAACAGGGTAGGGGCGATTTTTGCAAATCTCCCCTTTCCTCTGTAGCTCACTGAGCTGCCTGAAAATATGTCCCTAAGGGTTGTGGGGCTCTCAGGGGCATATTTGGGGTGGGGGGCACAATGGGTTTCAGAAGGAAGGGGAGACTGGCAAAAATCTCTCCACCCCTGTTGCATACATGAAATGTTTTTGGCATGCACAACATTAGTCTGGATGTCAGTCAGTAGTTTTCACCTAGGCTAAATATAGTCTTAAACATATAAAAAGAATCCAGTCAGCTACAACTTCTCATTTCAGTAATAATATATTTTATTTTAATTCATAAAGCATACCTTGTTAATTACAAGACAGAAAAGAACGTAAAAGTGTGTTTTTCATGTCAAACATTTTTGATCAAACAGCCTAATCAACTCGATATTGCAGTCATTTTCATTATTCTGCTGTGATGTGTCTTAGACCCAGATTTAGTTATTAATATTCCATCAGTAATGTATGATATTTTACAGAGTGACATAAACAGGTCTTTTGAGCGCTTGTCACTTGACGTGTAGTGAATGTGAGCAAACTCTTTTATTGGGAAAGGTAAAACCCTTTCATCTTTCAAAGACAGGCAACAAGAAAACAAGTGAAAGAATACCCTGAATGGATCAATTTGTGTTTAAGTATCCACTACAGACATTCCAGATATTCAGCACTCTTATTCAGGCCAAAGGAAAGAAGAGAAGAAATGTGAGACAATGGCTGATCTTAGCCATGGCAGCTTTCACAACAAAGGAACCCAGAACAGTCTGTACTGTATTGCTATTCAGGCACTTGAAAATCATTTAAGATTTGCCGGAGAGCTTCAGGTTGGGAAAAGGCTCTCCTGTGGCTCTCTTCCAGCCTTTGTGGCAGTGCCTATCTGTTTAGTAGGTTCTGGCGGTATGGTATGTGCAATATGTGATTTCTGCTTTAATCCTTTAAGCATTAAACAGAAAATGCCCCTCCAGGGACAAAGCGGTAAGTGAAAAATAGCTCTTGCCTCCTGGGATGTAGCAACCAAGAAGGAGGGAAGCTTGAACCACCAGCACCATTTGCTCCACGGCTGTGCATCTTTCCCCCTTGCTGCCCCTATATGTGCAGAATTGTCTCCCAGACTGCCTCTGTCGTGCCATACCTCTCTTGCTTTCTTCAAATCCCTCCTCAAAGGATTTAACCCGTATTTTTGTAGAGGCATCAAGAGCCTGATATGTGTTTTAAATTGGTGGGGTGGGGTGGGGTGGTGGGGGAGAGAGCTGAGCAGCTTCTCAAGATTCTTGCTGTTTTCTGCATCTAGTGCCAAATTCTGAGCTTATGCAGAACCAAATTGCTAAAGGCATACATCTCAGCATTTGAGTCTTACAGCAGGCAAAGGGGGAGAAGGAGAAGGAGAATATATAATCATACTGGCAAAAGTGGAGATCAATTCTGAAAGCATGCTAGACAACAGTCAATTGAAATTAGATTTGACGGCATTGCCTAGTGGTTAGATGACTTGTTGGTATGACTATTAGGACTGAAATAGACGTGACTTTGGGGGCACCCAATGTCTTTTTCTTTCTCAAAAAGCAGCTGCAAGGGGGTGATGTTGATCAGGGCTGTGGCATGGAGAGGTGGACTGGCCACACCCCTTCTTTCAAGATGGTTCTATTTAAAGGAGCCTTGCCTGATTTTTCTTGGCTCTGGCCATGCTGGGGGACCACAGTTTGTCCTGAGAGGTTCTCATGAGGCTCCTCATGAGGTTATAGAGGAGAGCTGGTCTTGTGGTAGCAAGCATGACTTGTCCCCATAGCTAAGCAGGGTCTGCCCTGGTTGCATCTGAATGGGAGATTTGATGTGTGAGCACTGCAAGATATTCCCCTCAGGGGATGAAGCCACTCTGGGAAGAGCAGAAGGTCTCAAGTTCCCTCCCTGGCTTCTCCAAGATAGGGCTGAGAGGGATTCCTGCCTGCAACCTTAGAGAAGCCGCTGCCAGTCTGTGAAGACAATACTGAGCTAGATAGACCAATAGTCTGACTCAGTATGTGACAGTTTCCTATGTTCCTGTGAGTTAGAAGAGGAAGGCAGGGCTGTGTCCTTGAGTCATGGCAGGGGTTCTGGCTCTGGTTCCTCTGGTTCTCCTGATATGTTGGGGTTGGGTTGGGGGCTGGTCCTGGCACCATAGGGATGCCCAGAGTCTGGGCTGTAGGATTTCCCCACAAGGGATGTCATTGGGGGGTGGCTCATGAGGCTTAGGCCCCCATTGTAAGGCTCAGCGCCCCTAATCTTATCAGCCACTTTCTTCTTGAATGGCGGGTGGGTGTTTGCTTCTGCTGCTGCTCCAGTGGCAATGCTTCTTGTCTCTGTCTCCTCCCTAAAAGGTGCTGTGCTGGGGACAAAGCAAATGCTGTAGCCTCCAAGACAGCACTTGTCTCCTTCAGTTTCCTTTTGGGGAGGAGTCAGTTGTTGTCAGATGTAATTAGCCTTGCGGGGAGGACATGATTATCAAAAGGGGGACTGCGGACCTGAGCCTCAGATCTTTTGAGTACCTAGCAACGCCCTTGCTTCCCACCCTGTCTCATCCCCTGAACTGTCTACTTCAACCCCCAATTGGGGGGTCCCCGGACCTGAGGTCAGGACATTCCCTCAGCCCTATGGCCCCAATCCAAATCTCCCTCTGAAGCTGCTGTAAGCTGTGGACGAGAAAAGGGACCAGAGTTGGTTCCAGTGTTTGAGGAGGGTGGGCCCTTGGGCAAGGTAGCCTCGATAGACCCTCTTCCAGAGTAGGCCCACCTCCTCACTACCACTATCAGTGTTCATTGCCCTGTCCCTATGGACCCAATCTACCCCACAGTCTCTTGTCACTGATTGGATGCTGGGAGAGGGTAAGTAAGCAGGCAGTGACACCAAAGAGCTGCAAGAGCAGGGCTGTGGCCACTCTGGGGTGGGTTGTGGGCCTTGGCCAATGCCCAACAATGCCAGTCCTTGATGCCAGCCTTGAAACTGACCGTTTCCCCTTCGTGGGGGGGAAAGGGAGGGATGGTTTAAGTTCAGGCATTGGTGGAGTGAACAAAGGGTTAACTCCCCCTTCCACTGTAGCCTTTAACCAAATCACCACCCACCCCAGCTGCATTTTAAGAAAGAAAAGGATGTTTGGAGCACCCACATCACATCTGGTTTGGCCTGGAGGGTTCAGCTCTTGCCTTTCTGCTAAAGATTCCTGTAGATTGGATGCCTCTGAGTCATTCTTGTCCTTTTATGTTCTTCTATCCACTGAGTGAGCACAGCCATGTGAGAGAGTTAGAATGCCAGAATACTGTGCTGGTATTCAGAGTCAAATGGACTTAAACAGTTTTTGCAGATGCAGCCTGCTTTTCCTAAATAACAAACAAACAAACAAACAAACAAACAAACAGTAACAGCAGAGGTTCTTTACTTATAGGCTCAGTCCCAGGGATCAATAACCCTGAAAATAATTCCAGCCGTTAGAGAAGAAGACCAACTGAAGGACAGCAAGGTAAGAGAACTTTCTGATAGAAGAAGACACTCTGAGTGGAGGAGGCTGTGTCCTGCACTCTGGCTCTGTGCAGAGCACCCACCACTCTCCATTCAGGTCTGCATTTATACATTAGAAGCTAAACTGGTTTCAGATAGTTACATGATCTGTTATGGCTTGATTCAAGGAAAATGGACAACTGTAGCTTTGTGAGGGTGCTGAGAGGCCTGTGAGAAATCCTTCATCCTTCTCATGAAACCAGAGTTTCCAGAAGGAAGCTGTGACAGCTCAACTGGTTTGAAACCAGTTTATAGTTTTAGTGTAGATGTGGCTTCTTGACGTTTCTGATGAAGGAGGAGGTGGAGATTAGCTTTTCTTTCTTTCTTGTATTATACTGTTTATTTTATTCTTTTTAACTTTTTTATTTTAATTAATTCAAAGATCCAATAACAAGTCAACACAGAAATTACTTTTGCCTCATGCAAAACTGTTCCAAGACTATAAAAAGGAAGATACAGACTGCATGGAACACAGAAGGGAGCTATATAAATCTTAGAATATGAAAAAAGTAATTATACAATTTTCTTTCCTTGTATGTAGGAACGCAATAGTGACATTCTGCAATGAGTACTGTCCAACTCAAGTGGGTGGCCCCCAATTTTCCTGGGCTAAACAGCCTTTTGACCCTTTCCATGCAAACAGTTCTTTTCATGCAAGAAAGATGTGTTTGTTGGATACAGTTTATACTTCTTTTGGGGGACTTGAGCTTTTTGTCATGGGACTACCACCTTTTCTGAACACTTAAATCACTGCATTTTGTTCCTGAGCAGGAAAGCAATTCCCTCCCCGATAATGCATCTGTTGCTGTTGTGCTTCTGTGAGCATCATGAACACCTACTGATTATTCTTGGAAATATTATTGCTGATGAGCAACACAGCTCTTCTTTTCCCACCTGATGCCTCCTTTGTGAAATCCCCCCTCCCCCAGGAGCATTATTGCACTAATTGAACACTTCTGGTTGCTGTTGGCTCTGTCATTTTGCAGATCCTAGTGCCAGGCTATTCCATCAGTCAGTGTTTTTTGTTTGTTTGTTTTTTAAAATTTTAAGTGGCAAAGAGTTCAAATGAGCCCTTTTGAGAACCATTGGGTTGGATTCAGAGTTGTTACTCAATGAATGGAAGGAGCTTCCTTTTTGGGGAATTGTGCTCATAGAAGAACCCCTTCCATGAATGCAACTCATCTTCCGTCCATAGAGCAACGACTTTGAACCCGGCCTTTTTGATTTTATTTCATTTTTTCTTTGTTTGATTTGTTTTTATATTGAATGTGGAATTCTGTGGCCCATATGAGACACTGTGATTTTTCTGCATTTGCGGGGAATCGCAGAAATCCGCAGCACTGACCCCGATTTGTCATTCTTTCTCTGCCAGGTGTTCATGAGAGCCCTTTTCTCCTACAACCCGAAGGAGGATAAAGCTATTCCTTGCCAAGAAGCTGGGCTGCCATTTCAGAGGCGACACATCTTGGAGGTAGTGAGCCAGGATGACCCAACATGGTGGCAGGCCAAGCGCATGGGTGACACGAACCTTCGGGCAGGGCTGATCCCCTCTAAGCAGTTCCAAGAAAGGTTAGTTGGGGAGATCTGTAGTTTAGCATCTAAATGTTAGCAGGAGAGCAGGACTGAGACTGTGCTTGTGTCTGTGTGTGGGGGGTGGGGGTCCTTTTTATGTATGTTTTAATCAAAACATTTAAAGCAAAAGACAGTTAATCACAGGGCTGCACAACTTTGGCCCTCTAGTTGTTGTTGGACTACAAATCCCATAACCCCCAGCCACAGTGTGGCCAGTAGGGATGATGGGAGTTGTAGTCCAACAACAGCTGGAGAGCCAAAGTTGTGCAGCCCTGTTTTAGCACCAAGGCCAGTATTGTAGTCTCAGTTTCTTTGTGATGCAGAAATGCCTCTTGAAAGAGGAGCCTCTAATTAGCTCCTTTCTCAGGGCCAGTTCCTAAGGTAGGTTTATTTCATTTATTTATTTATTTTACATATTTTACATATTTCTATATTGCCCAAAACATACATCTCTGGGCAGTTTACAACAAAATAAAAACAACATTAAAACATTAGTTAAAAACAAAAACAAGAAATTTAAAATATGACAATTTTAAATCTTTAAAACAATATTCTAAAACAACATTAAAAACAATCAAAACAGTATCAGTTAAAAGCCTGGGTGAACAGGTGCAACTTTAAAGACTTTTTAAAAATTGTCAGAGATGGGGAGGCTCTTATTTCACTAGGGAGCGCATTCCAAAGCCTCAAGGCAGCAACAGAAAAGGCCCTTCCCTGAGTAGCCACCAGACGAGCAGGTGGCAAATGCAGACAGACTTCTCCTGATGATCTCAACAGGCGGTGGGGTTCATAACGAAGAAGATGTTCTCTTAAATACCCAGGGCCCAAGCTGTTTAGGGCTTTATAGGTTATAACAAAAACCTTGTACTCTGCCCTTAAACATATTGGCAGCCAGTGTAACTCCTTCAATACAGGAGTAATATGGTCTCTCCTAGATGCCCCAGACCAGCCTGGCTTGACTGCAGGATGGTAGAGACTCCACTCCACTGTCACAACAAGGTCGCATCAGCATGATCAGGACTTCCCTGGTTCAAATCTTGCCTCTGCCATGAAATCACTAGGTTCCCTTAGGCAAGTCACTCCCTCTCACCCTCAGCTGCAATATGGCAGTAGTAATACTTACCTTACAGTGTTGTAAGAGATCATGCATGTCCAGCACTTTGCACATCCAAAAAGTGCCATAAAATGCTAAGATTTTTATCTTGCCATGTCAACATATGAATCGGCCCTTCTTGAAAATGTGACCAGAGCTGAAGCATCTTAAGGGTGTTCTAAACTTGTATTAACTATCCCTGTGCATATGGGGATGAGGCCGTAACTCAGAGGTACAGCGTTTGCTTTGCATGAAGAAGGTCCCAGGTTCAACCCTTTGCATTTCATATTGTGTTTGTTTACATTTATATCCTCCTCTTCCTCCAAGGAGCCCAGAGTGGTATGCATGGTTATGTTTCAGGCTATGTTTCATGGTTATGTTTCAGAATCAGGTTGTCTACGAATGATTTAGCACCAGATTTCCCCATGAACAATCCTCATAACAATCCTGTGAGGTATGTCAGGTTGAGAGATAAGTGACTGGCTCAGAATCACCCAGTGAGTTTCATGGCTGAATGGGGATTTGAACTTTGGTCTCCCCCAATCCTAGTCTAAGCACACCACACTGGCCACCTAGTATCTCCAGGGCACCTAGTATCTCCAGACTAGCTGCTCAACAGCAGCAAAATGCCTCCGTTCAGGCAAGTCGCTTTGAAAATGTAAACAGCAAGGGGAGCAGTCTCGCAGGAACGAACAACCTGGAAAAACAGCAACTTCCTTACGCCGGATATACGACGTCCTAGCTCTATATCGCAGTGATTAAATTCGAGACAACGCATTGGCAATGAGTAGGGACTGAAGTGTGGAAGCACACTTCCAAGGTTCAGTGTGATCCCATAATCTGGAAAGCGCCCAGGTATGTCTGGGAAAGACTCCTGTCTGAAACCCCAGGAAGTTGCTATCAGGCAGAGTTGACAATACTGAGTTCGATGGACCGGTAGTCTGACTCAGTACAAGGCAGCTTTCTATGGATCTGTGTGTTGCATGGATTTGTCCTTTTGCAGCCCATTGAGCTAAGAGTTTTTCCTCTTCTCTCCCTCCCACCCATATACTTTCTATGGGGCATCAAGGACTACCAGAACAGTACAGACAGATTGTTTGGGACTTGCATCCCCATAGCAATCAGATCGATTGTTGGCTGATTGCCCTGATTGGGGCTGGGGTGAAATGTGACCACTGACCTTTTGTGGGAGTGTGTTCTTTTTTTCTTTTGCTCTCCCATGCGGTGTGTCAGTTATCTGGAGCTCTTTTTGCTCTGAGCATTTTTCACACAGTGGACTTTACTGCAAGTTTACTGCCAGGCTTTACTGCGAATTCGAAGTTGCCCCAAAAGACTGATACAAAAGGTGGAATTTTTTTTACCATGGATATAAATCAGGCTACACTCCAACATGCAATGAAAAACCCTGAATTGTGTGTGAAGTGCTCCCTGATAGCCCGCAGGGAATTTGGGGTAAATCTGGCTGAGATGTGAACACACACCCTCTGTTCTGGAGGAGATGCTCTAAAAGCCTTGTGTGAAAAACGCCCTGGAGGCATTTTTTCTGTGGCGCTTCTGCTCTCTGATTATGGTGCATCTGCTCTCGCTATGTGCCACCATCAGGATTGTGTAGGTTGGTCTGTGGGCTGCAACAGTGGGTAGATGATCCTGCCTTGGAGCAAAGGGCTGGCCTGTATTGCCTTTTGATGCATTCATTCACTACTTCCCAGTCCCAGATCCCATTAGTGGATTCTCCAGATGCTACCGCTTTGTTTCTGCAGAAACAGATAACAGAATTTACCTGTTCCCAAGATTTGTACCTATCAAAGGGCTATAAAATATCCTCCAGTAAAAGGTATTAAGTCACCTTTGCAGCTAGAGAAGAAATGCACCCTTGTTTAATCTTAGATAGTACTATCTTAGATCTGTCTCCCAATGTCTGCTGTAGAAATGATAAGGGCCAGATCTCAAGTGGATTTTATCTTGTGTTATTTTTTTCCTGTACATGTATTTATGTTGTTTGAGTTTCAATTTTATTCCACACGATCCCAAATTTTCTGAGTTGGTTGCAGTTAAACATATGGGCCTCTTAGTGGAAAAAGTGCCTCTGAGTTTGTGCAGAGTGTTGCTCCTTTCTGCTTTGACACCACGGTCAGTTCCAAAGGATCTGAAGGTAGGGGGCATGATGCTTCCAGTCTGTCTTTAATCCCAGTACCTCTCTTTTGTACTTGTAATTATTGAGATTTCTCATTTTCTCAGCCTAAGGGCTCTGGTGGTAGCAGCCGTGGGAAATCAAGGGGGTTATGTGCAGGGGCATAGCTAGAACTGAACAGAAGAGGACAAATGTCCAACCCCTGAGAGAGACCACCCGCAGCTGAGTTACAACTTGCTCTTTATTCTCCCCTTTCTACAATGAATTTTTATATATTGCTTTTCAACAAAAGTTCCCAAAGTGAAATAGAGAAATAAAAATAAACTAGCTGGGCTGGATGCACAGCATCTGTGTCTCTGGCCGGCCCACCCAACCGCCACCACCTTCTTCTTCCCACCCCCTGTCCCCGTGGCTTTCTGGCCAGCCAGCTAGCCGGCCCGCTTCTTCTCCCCCCTGCCTGCTTCTCCACCCGCCCCTGCTTTTTGGCTGGCAGGCCTGCCAGCCGGCCCATTTCTTCTCCCCTGCCCATTCCCCCCCCAGCCACTTTTTGGCTGGCGGGCCGGCCAGCCAACCCGCTTCTTCTCCCCCCTGCCCACCGACCACCTCCCCCACATTCTGTCTGGCCCACTGCTTCTCCCACCGCTGCAGCTTTCTGGCCAGCTGGCCGCCATTTTCTTCACCAGCTGCTGCTGCAGCCGCCTTTTTCTTCCCTCCCGCCCATACCCGTGGCTATCCGGCAGCTCTCCGAACCCTCGCGAGAGCTGCCATGCATGGGATTAGCCACGGGTATGCCTTAGAGAATTAAATACATAGATAAATAAATAAAGATGGCTCCCTTTCCCCAAAGGGTTCACAGTCTAAAAAGAAACATAATATAGACACTAGCAACAGCCACTGGAGGGATGCTGTGCTGGGGCTGGATAGGGCCAGTTGCTCTCCCACTGCTCAATAAAGAGAATCACCACTTTTAAAAGGTGCCTCTTTGCTCAGTTAGCAGGGGAGAGGAGAAGAAGGTGTTGCTGGAGGCCGGACCCATCTTCTCATTTTGTCCCAGGACCCGCTCTAACCTTGCTACATCATTGGTTGTGTGCCTTTTGTTGGAAGGGGATAAAAAGAAGCAAGGAAGACTAAATGTCAAAATATGCATATATATGTTACAAACGTATACAGCTGTTTTATACTGAGGTAGACCATTGGTCTAAAGAGCTCCATATTGTCTGCACTGACTAGCAGCAGCTTTCCATCTCTTTCTGAGAGATCTTTCTCAGCCTCACATGGGGGTTTTTTACACAGCAGTCTTTACTGCAAGTTTACTGCGAGGCTTTACTGCGAGTTCGAAGTTGCCCAAAAAATCAGATGCGAAAAGTGGATTTATTTACCCTGGATATAAACTGGGCTACACTCAATTTATGTCCAGGTTTACATCCAGGCTACACTCAGTTTAAACGCCCAATGAAAAACCTAAATTGTGTGTGAAGTGCTCCCCATGAGCTCGCAGGGACTTCGGGCTATAGTTGGCTGATATGTGAATGCACACCCTCCATTCCGGAGGAGATGAGAACTACAAACCCTGTGTGAAAACTGCCATGGAGATGTCACGGACAGAAGCTGTGGAAAAGCTACATCCCTTCTCCCAGCTACATCTGCTTTCTCAGGGTCAGCCCCATTACCTCCTGCCGGCTGGTGGTATCAGGAGAAAACCAGAGTTCTGTTAGGACGATCACTTCAGTGTACTGTCCAGAGGGCTGAATTTATAGTAACATTAATTAGAGCAAACCTTCCAGCTAATTATTGCAGTTAATGATTGCAGACTTCCGTGTATATCTTACAAAGCCCAAATGGTATGCTAATAAATAACAAGATTTTGCTGTAATGAGTGCAGGGGACTCTGAGCTGAAAACTAATCCATGTCTTGAACTATTTTTTAAATTTTCAGAGTACTGTGCTTATTGGGTACATTTCCACACAGTTCCTTGGCATAACCTCTTTCCATCAGAGGTTCCCAACCTTGGCGGTCCTTAGATGTTGTCAGACTACAACCCCCATCATCCTCAGCCACGATAACCTTTGGCCATTGTGGCTGTAGGTGGTGGGAGTTATAGTACAACATCATCTGGGGTTGGAACTCCTGGCAGGGGCATAGCATGGTTGGAGTGGGCGAGTGGTTTGGGGAGGAGAGGAGGTAACAAGCATGGATTATCCCCTTTGGTAAGCAGGGTTGGGTGGGCCACTGTGGTTGGCATTTGGGTGGATGCCTACATATGAGTGCTGTAAGATATTCCCCTTAGGGGATAGGGGCAAAGCTCAGTGGGAGAGCATCTGCGTGCTTGCTGCAGAAAGTCCCAGGTTCTCTCCCTGGCATCTCCAGATAGGGCTGAGAGAGAGACTCTTGCTTGGAGAAGCCGCTACCAGTCTGAGTAGACAACACTGAGCTAGATGGACCTATGGTCTGACTCAGTATACGGCAGCTTCCTATGTGCCTATGCCTTGGAGTGAATGTCTCTCTCCCTCTCTCTCTTTCTCTCTCCTAGCGGCCCAAGGACATTTGTCCCCTTCCCTTGTTCTACTATAGCTATGCCCCAACGCCTGGTTTACACCAATCTGAGCTCAGTGGAGGGAGTTAGATATAAATGTGAACAAACAAAATATAAAATGCAAAGGACTGAACCTAGACTTAAGTAACCTTCTTAGCCACCCTAGACAAACTTGATCCTCTCAGTGGCCCATGGCAAACTTTATATCCTTATCGAGGCCACGTTTTCCTCTTGATCTTCTTCTGCAACTGCCGAAGCTCTGAAGGGGTTTAAACAACAGAATTTATCTTTTCTGAAAGGGCAGATGAAACTCGCCCCTGTACATTTTTCTTCTCTTAAACATTGATTTTTTTTTAGTACAAAAGAAGGAACAGATCGATGGTAATAGAAATGAATGTTCTGCATGCTGCAAACTGGCTGCCTGCCTCCTTTATTTGCAGTGTTTCCTTTCAATATTAATCTTTGGGCAGCTCCTGCTTCCCTCGGCCCAGCTTGCCAGAATCTGGACTAGAGCAACGAAACAGTAATAAAACTCATGCCAGCCAGAAGCAAAGAATGCGGCATCTCTGCAGACAGCTTCATCTTTTCCATTCGGTATGCACTTTGCAGAGGAGTGCAGCAAAAGCAGGGAGAAGAAGAGGAAGCTGTGCATTCCTCCCTTACCCGCTTCCAAATGAGACTTTGAGAACAGTCTCTTTCCAGATAGGGTTCTGCCTTCCTCTGCCTATCTCAGATTCATGCCCCTTGAATATTATTATTATTATTATTACTACATTTATATCCCGCTCTTCCTCCAAGGAGCCTAGAGCGGTGTACTACATACTTGAGTTTCTCTTTCACAACAACCCTGTAAAGTAGTTTAGGCTGAGAGAGAAGTGACTGGCCCAGAGTCACCCAGCTAGTTCCATGGCTGAATGGGGATTTGAACTCGGGTCTCCCCGGTCCTAGTCCGGCACTCTAACCACTACACCACGCTGGCTCATCTACACCACGCTGGCTCATACACGTCAACGCACAGACCGTGTGTGTGAGACTTGAACTGTCTTAGAATGGTATCTTAATTTCTGGATCTGCTTAGAGAACAAGTCCTGGGGCTGGAATCTGCTCCTGCGGCAGCTGTTGGCGGCCACTCCCTTGTCAACAAAGCAGCCATGTTTATTTCTGGAGTGTGGCCATTTTATACAGGGCTGCTTAACTTCGGCTCTCCTGATGATGTGGGCCTACAATTCCCATAATCCCTAGCTATTGGCCACTGTGGCTGGGGATTATGGGAATTGTAGTTTGAAAACGGGGGGGGGGGCTAAGTTGAGCAGGCCTGAAATGTGTGTGTGGAGTCTGTAGTCTGTGGTAGATGCAGCAGTGCTAAGGGTGAGCAGGCAGGCAGGCAGTTTGGTAGCACAAGCAAGATGCCCGTAGGAGAACAGGGGTGCAAGGCTGTGTGTAGTAATGGGAATAGCACTGCTGGTGCCATAGGACAACAGGCCACTCCTGCATCAGGATCCCCACAGCAGAAGCCAGTCCAGAATTGGCTTTCCCCCCTGCCTGACAGTCCTAATACATACCTCGATATTTCAGCCCATTCAAAACAAGGTTCAGTGCTTCCAGTGCTGGACCTCATCCCTGCAACATATAAAACGTGCGTTTGGGCATGTTCAGAGTGCTTTCTCTTCACCACCTGGTGAGTGCAACCAATCCCCATGCGCTGAGAGTGCAGCAAAGAAGGCTGCCAGGTCAGACTACTTTCTCAGCCTCCCATTGTAGGGATTAACCCCTTTGCCCTCATCGGAACATAGGAAGCTTGCTGTGCTTATACCAAGTCAGACCACTGGTCCATCTGGCTCAGAATTGTCTGCACTGGCTGGCAGCAACTGTCCAAGGTTTCAGGAAGAAGTCTTTTCCAGCCCTACCTGGAGATGCTGCCAGGGATTGGACCTGGGACCTTCTGCATGCAAAGCAGATGCTCCAGGAGCCCCTGGTGGCGCAGTGGTAAAACTGCCGCCCTGTAACCAGAAGGTTGCAAGTTCGATCCTGACCAGGGGCTCAAGGTTGACTCAGCCTTCCATCCTTCCGAGGTCGGTAAAATGAGTACCCAGAATGTTGGGGGGCAATATGCTAAATCATTGTAAACCGCTTGGAGAGCTTCCAGCTATAGAGCGGTATATAAATGTAAGTGCTATTGCTATTGCTTACACTGAGCGTACCCCATGCCAAAACCTTGCTATTCCTCTACTGTATGAATGATTGTTCAGTTATTTATTCAAGCCTGTAATAAGCATAATGCCTTCGTCTCCATTTCCAATGCTGAGGTTCGCAAGGTTGCGTCCCAGATGTTGCTGGATTACAACTCCCATCATCTCCAGCCGCAATGGCAGAAAGTCCAGCGACATCTGGGGAGACCCATGGCCTCGTATAACTAAGGTTAAGTACATGTGGCATATCCCCCTGTTTACCCCTGTCTTCATTTTCCTTTGCTTCATAAGAACATAAGAACAGCCCTGCTGGATCAGGCCCAAGGCCCATCTAGTCCAACATCCTGTTTTGCACAGTGGCCCACCAGATGCCGTTGGAAGCCACAGGCAGGAGTTGAGGACATGCCCTTTCTCCTGCTGTTACTCCCCTGCAACTGGTACTCAGAGGCATCCTGCCTTTGAGGCTGGAGGTGGCCTATAGCCCTCCGACTAGTAGCCGTTGATAGACCTCTCCTCTAGATTGTAATTCCCCTGGAGCAGGGACCGGTCCTCATTCTTTCTAAATCACTGTGTACATGGATGGCACTTTTTAAAGTAGTAATTAGCAACAACAACAACAATGATGTAGGCACAAATGGTACATTGCATCCTTTTTGAAATGAGTTACTGGACTTTTTGGATTAAGACAACATCATTCTAATGTTTATTGAGATAATTGTATTGGAACAAGATACAGACCTATTGATTCCTTTGCCAGCTCATTACCTTTCTTACGTGATCTTCACTTGCTAAGGCACATCTTCCAGGGAAAATCATAACAAGGAGATTTCAAACCAAACTTTCTCGTCCTGCTTTTTAAAAGAAGGGGAAGAGAGAAGGCAGGTTGAAGGCTGTATTAATCTTGGGGAGGGAACTGGGGATGGTTCTGGGAAGGGAAGGGGAGAGCTAATAGCTATACCAGAGGTTCTCCAATTGGGTCCATAAGCTCCACCCAGGTGATATGCAGAACAGATGAGAATATGGGTGGGTTCACACATAACATAGGAAGTTGCCATATACTGAATCAGACCGTTGGTCCATCTAGCTCTGTACTGTCTACACCAGGGCTGCTCAACTTCAGCCCTTCTGCAGATGTTGGCCTACAACTCCCATAATCTCTGACGTTTGGCCACTGTGGCTGAGGAATATGGGAACTGTAGTCAAAAACCAGCTGGGGGGCGTACTTTGGGCAGGCCTGGTCTACACAGACTGACTGACTTCTCCAAGGTTGCAGGCAGGAATCTCTCTCAGCCTTATCTTGGAGATGCCAGGGAAGGAACTTGGAATCTAGATGCCCTTCCCAGAGTGGCTCCATCCCCTAAGGGGAATACTTTACAGTGCTCACACTTCTAGTCTCCCTTTCATATGCAACCAGGGCAGACCCAGCTTAGCTAAGGGGACAAGTCATGCTTGCTACCATAAGACCAGCTCTCCTTATGGAGCCTACTTGTGAAGTTGGTTACTGACCTGTCTGTCTCTGTCTGAACCCATGCCAAGGCAGGAACCTGAGGTTCACTCAGGGCCTCAAACTGGTATTTGTAACCAAGTTTTGAAGTTGGCTTACCAAACCAAGTGCTGCTCCTCCTGAGGTGTGTGTTAGGTCTGAGCCCACACTCTTCAAGAACCTTTGGTTTGTTCTAGGTGAGCCAGTCCCCTTTGCCATCAGGTTCAATGGCTGTGAGGTGGTGCAAGGCAGGTTGGGGTAGCATCCATGACCTTGTTGGGAGGCTCAGCCAGGAGGTGAACTTCTAGCCCAACTTGGCTGCTCCTAAAAAGCCGAGATATGATCGACTGCAATGCCAGCTTCAGGTTTCCTCTTTATCTTAGGCTGGGGGAACCTCGTGTCCAGTGTTTCCTCTAACGGAGATTCCCAGATGTTGTTGACTACAACTCTATAATCCCCAAGCAAAAGCCATTGTATCTGGGGATTCTGGGAGTTGTAGTCAACAACATCTGAGAATCCCTGTTAAAGGGAACACTTCTCGGGTTCCACATGATGTGTGAACCTGGCCTGCACTTGATTTCTTCTTCTTCTAGTTATATATGAGTTATGTGCTTTGATTTGTAGAACAACAACAATAAAGTGTGTTAAGTGATCTACTGAGACCCCGAGCTATTTTCAAATGTTCATGAAAAAAACAGTGAAGCTGTTCTCACACACAGCCAAACCCGGGCTAGGGATACCCAGCCCGTGTTAGGCTGTGCATAAGAACTGCCGGGATCCAGGAAACCCACCAAAGAAGTCTGCCAGTTAGCCAAGGTGAAGGGTGCGTTCTTGACTGTAACCACATTTAACTACTTGTGTGTCAGCACTGGTTGCTTGTGGGGCTCCCAGCTGGTGCCAGGGGATCACCACAATGCAGCACACACACAGTGCATTGTGGGATTTCTGGAGGCCAGGATGACGCGCCCCCACCTCTGCGATATGCATGCCCAGAGGCAGCAGAAGGATCATCTGTGGGGAGGGTAAGCTCCTGCAGCCTTCCCCGCTGCCCGCCCTCAAGCCCTCTCCCCGGATCGTGAGAACGGGCTCAGTTTCTGAATCTCTGAACCGGGTTAGTCATTAGAAAAACAAATGATGGTCATACCGAGTCTGAGCTGATGGCCTTCAGTGCTTGGGTAGAGTGTTGACTGCCTACATTTCCCCATGCATAAAAAACTGTAGATGGATAAATGAAAAGTTGCTCTTGTGATTCAGAATTGTTTCTCAGCAGAAAATGTGCAGGCCACCTTTGGGGAAAACCAGTACGTGCTTTCATACAGACGTCGTGATGCTTTGTGCCTTTGGTGGAAAATAACATTGTGCTTCATTTGAAGGTCTCATTTCTCTGTACATGCCTCCCTGAAATATAACTATTATTTTTGCATGTAGGCGTTTGATGTACAGAAGGACTGTTGGCGCCCTGCACAACACCAGAAGTGTAGCAAAACCTCTCTGTAAGTCACGGTTACCCTTTCTATTTTCAGAGCATTTTCAGTTCAGCTAACTTTCCCCATCAGATTTGTACATTAAAAAAAAAAAATGTCCGTTGAGGGACCTGTCACTTGAGGCCACAAGGAGCCTGAAACATTGTTGTGTTGTGCCATTTGGGTAGGACATGAGCTGTGTAACGTTGTGGGGAGGTGAGAGTCATATGGGGAATGTGACTTGCAGCAAAGTAAACAAGCCCCCTGAGGCAAAAGGAAGGATATGAGGTGAAGTCACAGGAGCAGGAAGGTTCTGAAGGTAAATGGCAATCAAAGAAGCCCAAATGACCCGGATAATTGCCTATTCCAGCCCTCTGTCCAAAAGACTGATGTTCTGTTCTTAAAGTGTTCTCCACACATCTCTCTCCAACCTGTCCTTGAAAACTATCAAGGATGGAGATGATTCCACTGTCTCCTTGGGTAGTTTGATCCTTTGCTGAACAGTGTTTTGATTTGGAAAGTTCTTATCAGTGGCTGGCATCCTGACTAATGAAGCAACTGTATTCCGTTCCAGACAAAGGAAAAATGATCTCCCCTTCCTTCTGCAGTTACTCGTGCAATCAGAAAACATTTTCCTGAGCCCCATGGACATATTTTCATCATGGACATACTTTCAGGTGGCTCAGGCAACTGCAGAAGGAAGGGGAGATCATTTTTCTTTAGTCTGGATCTTTAGTCTGGCATGCAACACTGTTAGCATTCGTTAGTCAGGATGCCAGCCAGTGTGTCTCTTAAACCTACTTCTCTGATTATTTAAGTGCTTTTCTTCTTGGCCTGTCAGTTGATATAGTGATCAACTGTTCCCCCCTTTTTCCTGAGTTCCCTTTAAATCCACAGTATTCTTATATCCCTGCTCATAATAGGCTACTGTAGGCTAAACCTACCATTTCTTTGACTGTCCACCTAGAATTTGCCACCTTAGACCACTTTACTTATCCTCATAGTATTCTTCTGGATTCTTTTCACCTTGTCAACATCCTTTTGAATTGTGGACGGAACTCCCAACCTTCAGTCCAATAACCTAAAGCAGAGTTAAGCCCTCCCTACAGATTATCCTCTTGATTCTCACTCCAGCATCAGAAGCTGCACATGTGGATGAGAGGAGTGTGGAAGGTGTTAGATCAGGGGAGGCCAACCTGAGGCTCTCCAGCCGTTGATGGACTACAACTCCCATACTTTTAAACCATAATAAATTGCAGCTCCCTGGGCTATGATAATGCCATAGTGATCTTTAAGCAGTGCATTATCAATATGGAACACCAGATAGATCTAAGCTGGGCATCAAGCTATGTGCAGTTTGGAGCTGTTAAGCCCTTGCAAAAACCAGCTAAATATCTGCTTATTCTGATATATCCAACACACAGAAGACCCCTGACATTAGCTTGGCTGGATGTGCTGCCCTCTGTGGTATGAGAGGGTAGGTTTAGGAGAGTCCCCTATTCGGAGAGACTGTGTCCTTGTGGGAATGGCGATGTTGAGACAGTTGGCCACGTGCATTTGTATTGTTCCTTCTGTCGTGATTTGCATGTTAGATACATTGCTCCTCTTGTTTTTAGATACCCAGATAACTCTGATGAGTTTTATATAATCCCATTTCTTTCTGACAAATACACCGATGTCTTGCATCTGGTGGCCAAATTCTGTACGGCTGTGATTAAGATCCACACATGGTGTGTTAGAAATGGTTAATTCAGGTTTTTAGTTTGCTTCACCCTCTTCTATTTTCTTTCAATTTTATGTGTTTTATTGTATTTCCTATATACATCTGTATCATTAATCACTTTCAAGGATCCTTTTATCTGGGTTTGGACTGTGTATTTGATCAGTGATCATAATGAACTGAACATAAATTGCAGCTGGGGATGATGGGATTTGTAGTTCAGCTTGTAGAGGCTGGAGAGCCTCAGGTTGGCCACCCCGACATACTCACACCAAGTGTTATGTTATGCTGGAAATCTTCCACCTGGGTTGTTGTGAGGCTAAAATGGAGCAAGGACGGAAGTCCCATGTATGCAACCTTAAGCTCCTCAGAGTCAGGGTGGAATGTGAATGCAGTGAATAGACTATCTGCAGCCCCACTGACAATGCACAGCACCTTTTGTTGCTTGTAAAAACTACTAAGCACTGCATTATTTGCAATCTAATTCCAAATGTGAGCATTTGCAAGATAGGACCATTAGGCTGAAAGTATTCACTTGGGATGGCTTTGCTTATGTGAGCTACTATGTAGTCAAGTGAATTGAGCCTTTGAGGCTGGGGAGCAGTAACACAGCCCCTCCTCAAATACTCCACAAAGAATGAAAGGCTCACCTGGTAGCATCTACTCTCATTTGGCAATGAAGAAAAGATGGTTGGTAGCTAGACTGCTTGGTCCTCATGGAGTGGAAACCATAAAGAATGAGTCATCCTAGAATTCACCAGCTTTGGTGGCCAGTTAATACAAAGTGTGCACATGGGCTCCTCTGCTGTACCTTTTTGGAAGCATTGGGAAATAGTTTGTATCCTCCTGTCAGACTCCCACGGGATGGTGGGCTCCTAGCCCTTCGTGAACTCCAGAATAACTGGAGCAACCCCAAAAAGGTCAGCCTCCAGAACAGCTGGGGAGGAGGTTAGCTTGCCACCCCTCCTCCTGGCTTGCTGCATTCAGCCAGTTTCCTCTCCTGGGGAACTCCCAGGTCCCATACTCAGAAGCAGCCCCTCATCATCAGCTGCCTTGTCTTTAAATACCCCAGTGCAGACCTGACAGGGCTTAAAGCCTACTTCCAACCCCACCCACTTCCTGACCTTGCTTCTTGTTTCCTGCCACACCCAACCTAGCTGTCTTCCTAGAGCTGTTTCCTGCAGCTCTCCTTGCCTTGCTTCCTCAACCCCACTGGGATCCAACCAGCCTGGGTTCCTCTCATCCCTACTGCCCTCAAAGGGAACATAAGCTGGAGAGAAGGGATGCCATACCCTTTTCCAGACTCCACAGGGCCACCCAAGTGACCAGGTAACATGGCATCCCGACACTTCCCTTGCAATGCTCACCTAAGTTGGGAAGATCTATCTCATGCCCAGAGAACCATACTCTGAGTAGAGACTTATAATCCACTCGAATATTTTCTTGGCCTTTTTCTAACCAACAGTGTTGCCTCTATTTTTTTTAACGCTAACTGCAGACGATCAGTCTTCTGAGAAAGGTAGGTTCCTTACTTACTCTGGACTGAGCAAGAAATGTTGTGTCCCGTCCCCCCCGTATGTTAGTAGCTTGGTAAATGAAAGCTATCCCTAGTACCAGGGCCAAAAAAGTGTGTGCGCGGGGGGGAAACAACCCCAATCCAGATTCTGAGAAAGTAGGCCCAGGTTCTACATTTGGAATAAACTATGTGATACCGGATGCTTAAAATAATAATAATAATAAAGAAAAACTGTTTCATACACTATTGTTCTTGATTCTGTGCTTTCCAACTCTATCCTATGCCTGCTTACTCAGAAGTAAACTAAATGTAGTGAGGCTTACTCCCAGGTCAGGAATGGAATGCTTAAGATTGCAGCCTCAGAGCTCTGTGTCAGAAAACATTTGTGTACATGTCAGTGACCCTGAGCTGTTCATGCTTGCAAATGTATGACTGCTATTTTAAACTTCCGTTCAAGAGCTCATGTGCTACAAGGATGGACAGGCCATAGATGTGCTGTAGAAAAGTTGCATTCTAGAGCAGAAGAGCAAGATGGGTTGCTGAGTGCTTAGCAGGGGTAGGGTACAGGTGAGTCATTGCAACCTTGGACAGATGCCAGGGCATCCATGATGTCTGCACTGCTTCTAGGTTTTTAAAGCCCCCACCCCATTCCACCCCTCTTGCTGCTGGCATGCTAGTTTTCCCACAAGGTCCAGAATAACATGACTTCAGTGTTGCTTCATTAAAGTGGCAGCTTCAGGTGCTGAGTGGTGCCACTGATGCTTCTGCTTCTACTCACTGACCAGTCAGCCTACTGGGCCTCACTCACAAAGGGAGACCCTCAGAGGGCATTTGGCCCAGGGCCTTCTCAGTTCAACCCTGTTGAAGAGAGAGGCATTTTGTCCTGCAAAGCTGTGGGTTAAGCTTACAGCCTCAAAAACTGGGCCGTAGCTCCGTGGTAGATCATCTGCTTTGCATGCAGAAGGTCTTGGGTAAGGTTCACCCCTAGGCATCTCCAGGAAGTTTTTCACACCTGGCTTTTAGTTCACATCTCCTCTGGAATGGAGGGGGTGCATTCACATATCTGCCAAATAGACCCAGAAGTCCCTGCGAACTATCGGGAAGCACACACAATTCGGTTTTTTAAATTGCGTGTTAAGAGTGTAGCCTGATTTATATTAAGGTCAAAACCCCCCACTTTTTGCGTTGGGTTTTGGGGGCAACTTTGAACTTGCAATAAAACCTCTCAGTAAACCTGTGGTAAAGCCTGCTGTCTGGGAAAGCTCCAGGCAAAGCTGGGGAAGGCTTCTACCTGAAGCTTTAGAGAGCCGTTGCCAGTCAGAGTAGACAATACTGAGCTAGCTGGACCAGTGGCCTGACTCAGTATAAGGCAGTTTCCTTTATTCCATGCTGAAGTGGCAGTACAGGGGAAAGTTGGCCAGAAAGGGCTTGCAAGAGATGTAGATCCTGAACAGTGCCTTGAGAATGGGTCATGTCATTGGAATGCTAAATGGACTATCTGATTTGCTCCTCAGTCTAATTTCTCTTGGTTCCCAGCCCAGCTCAGGTATGGGTTCATTTGTTTCTCTGTCCAACTCTAGCAATCAGTGGCTTGAACTAGGCTTCTGTTTGCCGCAGCATCAGCCCTGTAGCACAATACGGGGGAGAACGGTTGAGTGTTCTCTTATTTCCTCAGGGACTCTAATGTCAATCTTGTTTAATTTTCCTTAGCTATTAATTTGCCCTGCGTTCTTTCACCGTGTAATTTTTGTTCTAATCACATGGATTAAGCTCCTGCTGTTTCTTAAAAGCGATTGTGCAGCTCCTTGGAGCTTTTGTTAACACAGCAGGTCATTTCCTGTTGAACCAGAATGCGATGCTTTTCATATTTTTCTTCCAACTCTGGACCTGTTCCTTCAAGAAAAGAGCAACTTATTTAGACCCTAAGCCTCCAGGTGGGGTCTGTACTTTTAAAACTTAATTACTGCACAGGCACCTAATGTTTGAGTTGATTTATAAATAAACATTCATGCTCATCACTATAAGCAGCAGCTCCGGAGTTAAATTTTAATTCGGATGGTTTTAGCTCATGGTGCAACTTGCTTTTTTTTTTTTTAACCATGTGGCCACAGCACGAAGGAACAAAGGGAGCGGGAAGTCCAGTTGGGAGAGGGGGAAGAAAATAGCTTTGATTGCTGCAATAAATACTGCGCTTTCCAAATTAATGTAAATGGGCTTAGGTCTTGCTGCTGCACGTTTTGAACCGAGAGGAGGAGGAGGAGGAGGAGGAGGTGGATATTCTTAGGGAGCCTTATATTCAAACGAGATATGCTTGGGTATTTCGATTTCAAGTACTCCAGCCCACCTTGCTAGTGAATCAATAACAATTTCCTGTTTTACTTGCATTTTGAGTAAGAGATATTGACCACCCCTCAGGGGCTGAAATTTTCCATATCAGCCTGATTAGTAACAGTGGCCGACATCCTGACTAATGAACAAAGTTGTACTAGTGCAAGAAGATCATGGGTGCATTGTGGGGGTTTTCAGAATTGTACAAAAATTTCCTTTGAATAAGACAATACAATGGTGATGATATGCGCATACTTCTGTTCTTCAAATATGTATTTTAGGCCTCTTTAATGCATAAAATAGAATAAAATAAGCAGATGCAAAACTGAGCAAACACGTTTCAATGTCCAAACACCATTAACAATACTCTAAGCACCTGGAAACACTATAACATTAAGTACAGTTACTACAGCATAAGTAATCAATCCAAGGACAGGAGAGGGAAAGGAGGGGTAAATTAGTGGCTCTCCAAAATTAACCCTTTATTCACCCTTTACCAGCCAATACATTTCATTGCTTCTCTCATTTCCTCTTTAACATTAATAGATGGATGTAATTGTTCAGTATACATAGCTTCTTTAATCTTATGTTTCACCGTATTTCCTTCAATAACCAAAATAAACACCTTTGTTTGTGCAACTCTTCCTTCATGTTTTTCTTTCATACGTTTTGCCCAGCGTTTCAATCGATCTTTATTATATTGCATATCTGCTAAATGTTCTGTATACCATTTTAACAGGTATAATGAACAGGTCTCCCTGTTTCCACAATATAAAACTCCTGACATTCCATACATACAATCTTGTACACTATTCCTTTAACCTGGCACCAGCATTCCTCCTTCTTGCCCATCACACAGTCCTTCATTTCACACTTACTATAATAAATTCTGGACTTATCCAGATGCTATTTTAAAGTCATAGGTGCTGTACAAATCACATTAGCCTTCAAGCCATGTTTTCTCAGGATCTTTTGCCTCATAAATCTGTCAGTCAGATAGGGAGCATTAAGTACAGGTAACCCTTCCTCAAATTTATTTTTCTTAGATTGAGCCATTGGAGGTGTATAACCATGCCCTCTAATTCTTCAGCCTTTTTTTTGAAGCCTCTACCTGCTCTCCCGATGAACACCCCCCGCCCACCGTAGCCCTCTGTATAATATTCATCACTAACAGTTATTTAACCACCTGCAGATGTGTTGACTTGCTGTTCAATATTAACTCTTTCTTTGCTGGTTTCCTTTACCATCTAGTCTCAATACCATCTTCTCTAAACTGCATTTCTGTATCAAGGAATGGTAACAATCCCTGGCAATTTGGCTGTTCCCTGGTCAATTTCACACTCCCCATTCTATCCAGTTCCCTATACACATGGTCCATATGTTCTACAGTCTCATTAATGATCAAAAATATCACCAACCTATCTCTTATATAACACGATGTTCTGATCAACACACCTTCTCTCTATAGAATCCATAGCTAACAACGGGGCCAACCAATTTCCCATTGCTAAGCCTCATTTTTTGGTATAATATTCACCATTAAACCTAAACACATTTCATTGCAAACAAGCCACTATTAATCCATCAGTATCCTTAATAGATAAACCATAACACTCTCTTTCCTGTTTATTCTCCTATAATAACTGTATTAAACTCCTTCTAGCATCTTCATTATCTACATTGGTATATTATGCCTCAACACCAACACTCTCCATATATATTTCTCTATTTTCCACGTTTTGCAATGCCTCCGGCAATTCCCTGTAAATCTTGTGAGTTGCAGACGTGCAGTCCTGTTTGCGCTAACCCAGTACTAGTCTGGAAGGCAAGCTCCAGACTTCGATCAACTGGCTAGAAATGTCCTTGCACAAGTGCCGTGCTGGGATGTCAGTAGGGATGTGCCCGAATTGTTTCGATGACTCATTACAGAGGTGCTGAAATAAATAATGCTTCACTTAATCCAGCATTCTTGTCTCCAGCTACATCTTGTCTCAGTTTAATCCCAGCATCTGACAATCAGAGGTATACTACCTCTGAATAAAGAGGTTCCATTTTTAGTGATTACGTCTCAAAGTGACTGATCTCCTTTCCTTGAGTTTTTCTTGTCTCTTTGGGAAGCTTTACACAGGAAGCTGCCTTATACAGAGTTAGACCATTGGTCCGCCTAGCTCATTCTTGTCTGCACTGACAGGCAGCAGCTCCTCCTAAATTGCAGGCAGGAGCCTCTCCCAGTCCCACCTGGAGATGGCAGGGATTGAACCTGGGACTTTCTGCATGCAAGGCAGATGCTCCTCCACTGTGCTACTATGGCCCCATCTGTACTTAGTTTCTAAGGTCCGATTCAAATGTGTTGAAGTTGTATGTGCCACAGGCCTTCATAGACTACCACCTTGGGGGGAAAAACAGTCCATGATCTCAGCAGAGGGTTGGCTCTGTGTTTCCCCTCTTGCAGGACCCTTCCAGAGTTCAAGGAGCGCACCAGATGCTAAGGGCTCTGATGCAACTGTGTGCACGCCGGGAGAAATGGGGCATTGTGTGAGGGCTCCCATCACACCCCTGCAGTCCCTCAAAAGTGTGCAAGCTTCATTAGTCACGATATTAGCCAGGGTTCCCAGACTCATATTTGCAAATGCAAAGGAAATGCAGGGGAGGGAGGAGTATTTATCCAGTTCTCACCTATAAATGCCGCCCCCCCACCCGCCCTCTGGGGCTTCGGGATTCAGAGTCCTGCTGGGGGGAAATGACTGCAAATAGTATGGAGGAGGGATCTCTTTGGGGGTGAAGCCAGCACATCAGTTGTGGGAGGAAGGGTAAGCAGGCCCTTTAATGAAATCCGCAGGTCCCCTTCACAGACTCCTCTGGTTTTAGCCAGCTGTGCCCTTTCCTAGAAAAACCAGACCTGGCCATGGTCTTTCATACTCTAGTAATCTCTAGGCTTGACTGTTGTAATACCCTCCAGGTGGAGCTACCCTTGGGGAAAAAATCAAGCTGGGTACAGAATGCCATTGGTGGGTTACTGGCAGGAACTGGTTGGCCAGAGCATATTATTCTGGCATTGCTTGATCTGCAGTGATTACCTGTTTGTTCTGGACTCCATTCAAGGTGCTGGTTTTTATCTTTTAAATCCCTAAATGGTTTGGGACCCCAATAATCTTAAGGAACACATTTTCTCATAAGAACCTCCTCATGTACTCTGTGCAATATCCAAGGTCCTGCTCAGTGTGCCCCTGCCAACTTAAGCTTGTTGGGTGAGCAGGGCCTTTTCAGTGATGGCACCCACTTTATGGAATGCCCTCCGTAGGGGGTGGGCATCTTGTCATCTAGACAGCAAGCAAAAACGTGACTGTTTAGGAGGGACTTTACAATCAGTTGATTCTGTTGACCGCCCCCCCCCCCCCGCATGGTCTCTTCCAATTTGCTGACTATGGATGTTTTTGAGGTTCTGCTGAAATGAGTATACTGTCATGTTTTTGTTCTGCTACGGTTGTTCTACTTTTGCTTTTGGTTTTTGTTCTGTGCTTTGATATTTAATTAATCATGTTGTCGGCTGCTTTTGGGTTATTTATAAGATAAAGCAAATAGAAATTTTAGAAAACAAACATTGGTCCCATTGCTTTCTAAAAGCAATAGCTAAGGGGTTTGTTGCAAAAGGTAAGGTGGGGGGGAAGCCCCTTTTGGCCTCTCCTGTATTTCAAACACGGATTGGTGGTCCAGGGAAAGGTAAAGCATCACCCTGTGCACCCACCAATTGTACCCAGTAAGTGTCCCCCTCCATTCTTAAAATACTAGGTTTTTCCATGTGCTGGGACAACCTTCAGACATGCCACCCTGAAGCCATACCAGCCATGGAGAACTATCCTGCCCGCTGTTTCTGCAGATGACTATCACTGCACCTTGCAGTGATGAATTGCAGGAGTCAATAGTGTTCTGCGCAGAGAGATGCTTCCCTTGGTTTGCCCTGCACTTAACTAAGCAATCCGTTTCACTGGACATTTTGAAGGAGAGACAAAGTAATTTCTCTCTATTCATCCTCTACACCAGAAATGGCCTTCTTGAGGCTCTCCAGTTGCTGGACTACTGTTTCCATCATTCCCAGCTGCAGTCTCAGCTGAGGATGATAGGAGTTGTAGTCTAGCAACAGCTAGAGCACTTCAGGTTGGATTTCCATGCAGCAATGTGGCAGCTCTTCCTTGGTATTCTGATGCCCCTCCAGTTTCATACTAAGGCCCTAAAGATGCAACATGAGACTCTTCCTCCCTATTGTGCATGCCATACCAATTCTGTTGTCTTAATACACCACTTCCCTTTCTCTCTCTTTTCTTTCTAAATAGAAGACTGTGATTGCGAGGGATACTTCAACGGACAATATATAGGTGAGGGACGGATCTTTTAAAACTTTCTCTGGCCTTGGTTGTGGGTGGCATAATCATTATTTACATACCAATTTTAATAAAAATGTTCTCAGAGCAGTCTACATTCTTAAAAGGGCAACATCTTGTCTTGTTGGTGTCAGTGGTGCTTAGTCATGACTAACTAGTCTGGGTGTTGCTCAGTATTAAGAAGAAGCTGTTCCCCTCTCTCCAAAGAGCTTGCAATCTAAAAAGAATCACAAGGTAGTGGACACCAGCAACAGCCCCTGGAGAGATGCTGTCCTGGGATTGGATAGAGATCCTTGCGAACCCCTTGCTAAATAGAAGAGAGCCACCACTTTCAAAGGGGCCTCTTTGCTCATTTAGCAGGGGTTATGCTTGGTTAGCAAGGGTTTGCAATGCCATGTGCTTGAGATTGTTTTACTAGATTCTACCAAAACCTATTTGGGGGTATTATATATAAATGTCTACTGCTTACATATGTAAAGTAAGTAAAGTGTGATGTCAAGTCAGTGTCAACTCCTGGCAACCACAGAGCCCTGTGTTTTTCTCTGGTAGAATACAGGAGGGGTTTACCATTGCCATCTCCCGCTCAGTATGAGATGATGCCTTTCAGCACCTTCCTGTATTGCTGCTGCCTGATATAGGTGTTTCCCATAGTCTGGGAAACCTAGCAGTGGGATTTCGAACCAGCAACTTGTTGCTCCCTAGGCAAATTTCCCCACTGTGCCATTAGGTGGCTTACATATGTCCAGGACTGTATATGCTTTGAGCGTCCAAAGCTCTGTACAGGGAAAAGCTGCCTTCTGCAACCTACACCAAAATATTCATTAAATATTTTAATATGACTGCTTACTTTGCATACATTATTTTTGTTCCTCCCTGTATGTGTATCACTTTGTTGGCTTTTGGGAGAGATGGGGGATATTTTAAAAAATAATTAAAGAAGAAGGGGCGGCTTGATACCCTAGAGCTTGAGAATCTGCAGGCTACTGTATGGGAGAACAGTAGGGGCTGATCTCCTTATAACTGACTCAGGTTTGGTGCCAATAATGCTGTTTTATGGCTTTGTAGCTGGCTTGAGGCGGAGCTTCCGACTGAGCCGAAAAGAAAAGCAAAACAGCCCGAACGAAGCCAAGCCAGTCGAGCAAACTCACAGCTCAGAGCTCCTTACGTATGAGGAAGTCACCAAGTATCAGCAGCAGCTGGGAGAAAGGAAGAGGCTGGTGGTTTTGATTGGTGAGTTGCACTGTGAGGGAGAACTCAATGGTCTCCTCAGGGGCCCATTCCTGAGATATGATTTGCTGAAGCTGACAGAGGATGGGGCTGTACCTCAGTGGCAGAACCCGTGCATTGCATGCAGGAGGTCCCGGGCTCAGTCCCTGGCGGCATCTCTAGGTAGGGCTGGGAAAATTTCCCGCCTGGAACCCTTGAGAGCTGCTGCCAGTCAATGTGGTAAATATTGAGCTAGACGGACCAAGGGTCTGACTCGGTAGAAGGGAGCTTCCTATGTTCATAGACACTTGGGGAGAGGCCATAGCTCAGTGGTCAAGCAATTGCTTGGCATGCAGAAGGTCCTAGGTTTAGTCCCTTCAATTAAGAAGAGGGGCATGAACTGGGCACTAGGGATGTGCACAAAATTGCGGCTGGGTGGTTCAGAAGCGGCGGGGGTGGCGCTTTAAGGGTGGCGGGAGGGTGCACTTACCCCTCCCACCAATGTCCCCTCGTTGGCACAATTTTTTAATAAAAACCTTTGAGGCAGCAGCATCCCTCCCTGCCGCCCCATTGTCCTCCTCGGCCGGAAGTGGCTGGTAGTACTGGGCGCACATGTGCATGTCGTGTGCACCCATCTGATGTGCATGCACATGCGACTTGCGCCCGCACGCCCGGTACTTCCGGCCACTTCTGGCCAAGGAGGGCAACGGGGCAGCAGGGAGGGATGCTGCCGCCCCGAAGGGTTTTATTTAAAAAATTATGCTGGTGAGGGGAAAGCGGCATGAGGGGTAAGTGCACCCTCCCCCCACCCTTAAAGCACGACACCCAGAGCCTTCGAACCTGTTTGGAGGCCCGTAAAAGGGTCTCCAAACAGGTTCATGCACATCCCTACTGTCCACACCATAAGTTGAGAGGGTATCTGCTCTTAGGGGAATGTATGAAATTTTGGGGGGTTTTGGCCATGATGGAGAAGCACAGAGGCAGGAAGTGAGGCATATTTGTGCTTCCTGGTCTTCTATCATGCATTTCTATCATGTCCAAAGCGGCTCTTTGTCTCAGCCCTTGTCAGAGATGTTCCTCAGAGGAAAATGAGGAGGGCCTCGCCTGTATTTCCCCTTACTTCCTTTCCTTTTTTAGGTTGCCTCTTCTGCAGGGCACTCATATGCCTTGTGCTCTGTCCACTGACACACCTTCTTCCTCTGACCTCTCAGGTTCTTTGGGGTCCCGATTAAACGAACTCAAGCAGAAGGTGGTGGCAGAGAACCCACAAGAGTATGGGGTTGCCGTGCCACGTAAGTACCTCTTCATGTCAAACACATACCCTCTCCTCCACCTAGACAGCATACCAGACATTTTTACAGCCTGCCAGGTAAATGGCTTGCTACCTATGATGAGAAGCGTGGGTACAGAAGACCCTACTGAGAAAGCATAACATGGAGTCAGTAAGCAGCATCCAGACTAGGTCATTTAGTAGTACTACTGAGGAGTTAGTCTGTAGGGCTACTTAATTTTAATAGGACTACTTGGGAGTAATTTATTCTAAATGCTGCCCAAGTTCCACAAAAGCAGACCTTAGCCGTAGGCAAGAAACCAGCAAATGAGGACAGAAGAAGCAGAGTCAGACCTGGGCTAAAGGAAAGGAGGTAGCCCTGACATACTGGCAGAAGGTCAAGATTTATATAGGACTCCTAGCCAATCAAAAGGTTCAGCTGGGAGGCAATGAGGACCTGGATGGCCTTTCCTGTCCTGCAGATAGGAACCCATGAGGTCCAAGAGGGCATCTGACCAGCCGCAGGGCAAGTCAGAATTGCAGGACCATGGAGAGCTCCAAGTGAACAACAAGGGCTGAAGACAGAATGACTCCTTATATTAAATATCTCCAGGCTTAGATTACCCCTCTTAGACTCTGCCTTCCTGCCTGGAGAGTGGAGAGGCTAAAAGGGGCAGTCTCTGGTTGGAGTCCTGACTCCTTCTCTGCTCTATCACATCCCTTCTAGCCCTTTGCTGGTGCTGGTATGCAGGCTTGTGGAAATGCAAGGTCCTTGGAATGGAAGAGGCCAGTTTTTCAAGGGGATCAGACTTGTGGGGTGTTGTTTTTGGAGTCTCTGGCACCAGGGTCTCCAGTTCTGGGGTTGCCTGGCTGGAAGGAAGGCCCAGGCTCCAATTTGGTATTGGGGCTGGGAACTGAGTCTGCAGCAGATTCTTCCAACCTGGCTGCTCCTCCTTCATCAGGATTGGACTCTGAGCTATTGCTCAGGGTGAGAATCGTGAAACTGGAGGCGGGGTAGACAGGAATCTTCCATAGTTCACAAGGGGAGTTTTATCCAACAACATCTGGAGACCCAAGGTTGGGAACCCCTGGTATGGGAGATTGGACAAATATTCCAATTAGCTGTTCTTGTGTTGCTGGAAATTTGGTAACCCGTTCAACCACACCCAGTCACCAAGGAGAGAAACATTAATCTTTAAAACCAGCATGGCGTAGTGGTTGGACTAGGACCAGGAAGACCCGAGCTCAAATTCCCATTCAGCCATGAAGCTCACTGGGTGACTCTGGGCCAGTCACTTCTCTCTCAGCCTATGCTACCTCACAGGGTTGTTAAGACGATAAACATAACCATGTACATTGCTCTGGGCTCCTTAGAAGAAGAATAGAATATAAATGTAAAAATAAATTTTAATTAATTAAGAAGAGCAAGATTGGAAGATCCCCTCTGAGGTGCAAATAGATATTTCAAAGCTTCTGTTTTCATGCTAATTATATTCACTCATAACTTGCCCCACTGGCTGGGACTAGAGCATGAAAGTGTTCCAAAATGCTGTTGCATTTTGATGATGGAAGAGTTGATTTGCTATCTTTGTGGCATATGACAGAAATAATTGTCCCAGAGCATCTTAAATAAGTGTGTGTGTGTCTCATAACTCCATCTCCTGCCCCTCTTCAGCTGCCCATTTCTGATTATTTGAGAGTTGTGCAGATGGGTCCTTTCCCCTTGGGATTACAAATGCAGATGCTTTCTACCTTGAAGGGTTGGAGACACACCTGAGCTTAGGGGACCATTTGTGCCAAGTGTGTGTGTGCAGAAGGGAACTGCCTGCCCATGGGATCCTCCTTTGCCTGTTTGCCATGATTTTCGGTATACGCATCAGAATTGACCTGTCCCTGGGGCTTCTTAAATAGAGAGGAGTTGGCATGCAAGTGGCATTTCAGCAGTCAAGCATCTGTCTCGGTGAGCCTTCCAGTTCCCGGCAGGATCATAAGAGTCAAAAGGGAGCAAAAGGCCATCCAGCCCAGCCTTAATATCTTCTATATATTTATTTCTCCTAGGTGTACCCGTCGCTAATCTCATGTGTGGCAGCTCTCGCGAGAGTTTGCGAGCAGCTGCCCATTAGCGACAGAGATGGGAGAAAATAGGGATGCCAGCTGCCAGTGGGCGACTGGCTGGCAGGAGCAGCTGGTGGTGGGCCGGGCCGGCCACCGGGAGCAGCAGGTGGCGGCGGCAGGCTGGTCTGGCCGCCGGGAATGGGCGGGCGGGAGGAGGAGGTGGTGGGCTGGTTTTCTGGCTGGCCCACCAACCAGAAACCGCGGGCAGGCGTGGGGAAGACATGGGCTGCTTCTACCAGCAGGCTGCTGGAAGCAGCAGATGGCAGTGGGCCAGCCTGGCCTCCAAGAATTGGCGGGAGGGAGGAGAAGTGGGCTGGCTGGGCCTGGCGGAGGCACAGATGTTGTTGTTGATGTTGTTGTTTTTGTTTTTTATTTATTCGATTTCTATATCACCCTTCCAAAAATGGTCCAGGGTGGTTTACACAGAGCAATAATAAATAAGATGGATCTCTGTCCCCAAAGGGCTCACAATCTAAAAAGAAACATCAGATAGACACCAGCAACAGTCACTGGAGGTACTGTGCTGGGGGTGGGTAGGGCCAGTTACTCTATTAACTATTACAGATAATAGTTAGATTCCTCCACCTACCAGTACATCACAGATCCACCCATACAACCCAGTTCACAATGGCTGATCATGCTGCAAAGAACAGGTGCCTACAGAGTAAAATAGCTCTGGATGTCTCAAGGAAGTTAGCCACCCCAGGAGGTGCAAGGGAGAGCAGTCAGCTCCTGTGTGCCCAGCCAGCCTGGTTTAGGGGGAAATGCTTTCTCAACTCCAAATGCCTTTCGACTTTACGTAAAAGCACACTAGACTCATTCTTGTGATCATAAATCGGGTAGGAAAAGCCTGTGTGCATTTCTGTCTTCTGACTGTCTGAGAGTTACAAACAAGGCTGGAGGACCCAGCAGTGAGCATGTGCTAAGCCCCAGCGGGGTGAGCATGTGCTAAGCCGCAGTGTTGGCAGCTGGGGTGGAGGACTTTTTCTCCTACCTTGTTAAGGACCTGGGCCCAGCTGCTGCTCAGCACATGATCACTGCTGGAGCAGCCGACCTTGTTCTTAACTCCCATATGAGCGGGAAACAGGAGCGCGCGCACAGCTCCCAAGCTAGAGTAGGAGTGTATCCTTCCCAGTTAATGGTCATGAGAACAAGCCTGTTGGCCGACATCCAGACTAATGCGCCACTTGCCCAAACACGTTGAGCTAGTGCAAGGATGTTGTACTGGCTTGTTCTGCTTGGTCGGGAGCTGGTGTTCCAGACCAGTGCTGTGCCTGTGCAACATGGAGGTCATTCACACAAGTGAAAACTGTGTCCTCCCAGGGATGTGCACGAACCGGTTCGGCGGTCATTTCTGGACTGTTGGACTGGTTTGGATGACTGGAATTCGGGCTGGTTCAACAGCGGGGGGAGTTACCTTTAAGGAGCAGGCAGGGTGCTCATCCCCCCTACACACATTTCCCCTGCTGGTGCTGTCTCTAAAACTGCTGGTGCAGGATGGCAGTGTATCTCCTTGCTGCCCTGGTCAGTGTCAGACCAGAAGTGGCCGGTGCATGTGCACACGTCATGCACCAGCCACTTACGATCCGATGCTGACCGGGGTGACAAGGAGGTATGCTGCCACCCTGCCCCTGTGGTTTTGGAGACTGCACCAGCAGGGGGAACACAGCGGGGGGGGGGGTGATGAGCATCCCCCCTGCTCCTTAAAGGTACCCGCCCCCGCTGATGAACCAGCCGAGCACTGGTTCATGCACATCCCTATGTGCGCTCCCAATTTTCGGTTGTGTGGGTGCAAACAACTAGGCACGAGGAAGGAGAAGTGATTGTGTGGAAGCAAGCTAGGAGGAAAAACTACCCAGGTTTTCCTCCTACCTTGGTTCCACACAATCACTTCTCCTTCCCCCTACCTAGTTAGCAAGACCTCCACCTTGCCAACTGAGCAGAGGCACCTTTTAAAAGCGGTGATTCTCTTTATTGAGCAGGGGGAGAGCAACTAGCCCTATCCACCCCCAGCACAGCATTCCTCCAGTGGCTGTTGCTGGTGTCTGTCTTATGTTTCTTTTTTAGATTGTGAGCCCTTTGGGGACAGGGAACCATCTTTCTTTCTTTATTCATATTTCTCTGTGTAAACTGCTTTGGGAACTTTTGTTGATAAGTGGTATATAAATATCCGTAGTAGTAATAGTATTTTATTTTATTTATTTAACATATTTTTATACCACCCAAAACCTACGTCTCTTGGCGGTTCACAACCAGATAAAAACACTAGTGTGTTTCTGCTTTTTGAAATAGCCCAGAAAAGGTTGGCTAAGACAATGCCATTCCAAGAGGGAGGGATAACTTGCTTTGCTTTAACTACATCGGAAAGAGAAAAATTAGATTTGGTGTTCAGCCCCAGCCCCAGAATAAGGGGGTGGCAGGGTAGTGCAAGCAACACGATACAGTTTGAAGTGAACATAATTGAATAAGAGCAAGAATGCTAGAAGAAACTATTGCTGATGAATAATTGAAACGTTTGTAAAACATGGAGCTCATCTATAGAAAGGGAAACCTGATTTGGGGGACTAATGAGGAGATTATATAAATGCAGGCAGTGTCAAGCTAGATGTAGAATATCATTTCTGGCATCAGTAAACGCACAGGGGAAATAAGACGTGATTGCTGAAGGCAAGAATTCCATAGTGCAGAGTATCGCCAGCCCTTAAATTAATGAGGAATGTTTGAGGGGGTAGGGCTGTGTATATTCTGCGGTATGAACCTCAGCATCAAGATTTCCAATACCTTGCCAGGAAATTCTGCAATTTCTGTGTTCCATTTCAGCCCAACTCAGAACTCATGAGTTGCTGGGCAGGATCTGAGGAAACGGCAAGTGGTAAGATGCAGCCACCAGGGAGCTGGTCAGGCTAAGGTACTTCAGGACCTAGGATAGCACCCCGGGAGAGCAGGAGTTGCTTTAGCAAAGGAGTCCACAAGCAGGTCCTGATGCCTGCCAGATCTTGCCTCTCAAGTGAAGCTGCAAGGGGCATAAAGGGGTAATGCTCACTGGTGTCTGGACCCTGAAACAGAGAAGACCTCCTTCTCCTTGGAGGAGAAACATGACTCCACTGCTGGCCAATGCATAGAGAGAGATCAAGGAGAAGCAGAACACCCTGAAGAAGAGCCAAAGGCTTCCCCTCCTGAAGATGACTTGGTCTGTGAGGCTGCGGTATTGGACAACATCTGAAGCCCCACCTCAGCGCTGCACTCTCCGCCATCATCAAAGAGTCTCAGTAGAGGAGATGATCAGCCTTGAGTTGAAGATGCAGTGCTCATGTGGAGCCCCACAACCTCCTCCTGACAGCCCTAGGCAGGAGGAGAAGGCCAGCAATGACATCTGCTCTGGATTGGGGCCCTGCCAAAAGTTCCAGGAAGGTGCAGGGCTGCTCAATCCACCATAAAACTGATCAGTCACTGCCTGAAAGTTGCTGGTTCAACAGCTTCCTAAGGATAGCTTTGTGAGTCCAGCTCATGCTGGACCGCACCCCTGTTGATCTTCTTTGTTGATCCCAGATCTTCTGAGGGATGGGGCCATAGCTCAGTGGCAGAGTATCTGCTTTGCACGCAGAAGATCCCAGGTTCACTCCCAGACATCTCTAGGTAGGGTTGAGAAAAACTCCTGCCTGAATCTCTTTGGGAAGAGAGCTGGTCTTGTGGTAGCAAGCATGACTTGTCCCCTTAAGCTAAGCAGGATCCGCCCTGGTTGCATACGAAAGGGAGACTAGAAGTGTGAGCGCTGTAAGATATTCCCCTCAGGGGATGGAGCTGCTCTGGGAAGAGCATCTAGGCTCCAAGTTCCTTCCCTGGCATCTCCAAGGTAGGGCTGAGAGAGATTCCTGCCTGCAACCTTGGAGAAGCCGCTGCCAGTCTGTGTAGACAATACTGAGCAAGATGGACGTATGGTCTGACTCAGTATATGGCAGCTTCCTATGTTCCTAATCCTTGGAGAGCCACTGCTAGTCAGTGTCTACAGCACTGAGCTAGCTGGACCACTGGTCTGCCTTGGTATAAGACAACATCCTACATTCCTATGACTGACTAATACTGCTTTGTGCTTACTTTGGATCTTCTGGGCAACATACTTGCAAATCTGGGCTCCCCTGCCTAGACTCTGCTATGGCTGCTTGGAGCCCACCGGGCCACTTTTTTTTGCCCTGGAGCGAAACAAGACATCTTGTTGGGGCTGAGGCATTGCAGACTGGCCTAGTACTGCACCTCCTGCCTATTTCAGTGGGGAAATCAAGCTCGCACTTTCAACAAAGTCCTTGGAAGGGGAAAGGAAAGTGATCTGAAGGAGAAAACTAAGATTTCGAAGACCTGGTTCTATTCTTGTACAATATTGCAAGGGTTTCCAGTGACTGGGCGAGAGCACGCCTGCCCTTCACTAACTCTGGGCAGGGTTTCAATGGATAAGTCACAAACCTGCCAACTCTCTCACTTTGGGCAGGAAGCAGCCAATTTTTCAGGCTGATCTCCCTCCCTCCCTCCCTCCCTCCCCTTGGCTTTGACAACTAATTTCCTAATTTTGGCAGTGTTCCGGTACTTTTCACCTTTGCTGTGGTTTCCTAAGCAATGTTCTTGTCAATTAAGTGAACTGCCCTAAGAGCACTGCTGAGCTGGCAAATGGAAGCAACTTTAACTCCCCTTTGCACCTCATTTGCAAATTAATTAAGATAACTTTACACAATCTGAGCAACTATGCAGCCTTGAAACTCAACAAGAAGAAACATCTTAAATGCCCTCCTTCCCCACTATACATTTAGGGGGATGTTCTGAATTAATGCAGATATTCTCTGTGGTTGTCTGGTCTTTGCTTTTTATCATGGGTGAAAGTGCTGAAGATTTGATCTGGGGAAGGAGCCTAAAGTCTTTTTTATTATTATTATAGTCAGAGGTTTATTTATAAACTTATTTATAAAAATATTTGTATGCCAGCTTTCTGGTCCAAAATGTAGCACCTGAAGTAGCTTTCAATAAACTTTATTTTTTTAATAGTTATTTCATAGATTTTTTTACGCCTTTTAGGTGCAATCCCTTATAAAGTTGGATCACAAGAAGTAAAAAAAAACCCTAGTGTATTAAAATATTCAATCATATTGAAACAAAATCAGCTAAGCCCCACAAAAGATCAGAATTTTTATTTTTGCCCTCTTGGATGAGGTCAGGGGCTCCACTTGATGGCTCTCTCCAGCCTGCTCATAAAACCAGATCTCATAAAATCAGAGTTCAAGCCAAAGGCTTTCTGAAATGAAAAGGTCTTAACTGAATGTTTATGGGCTATATAGCTCAGTGGTAGAGAGCCTGCTTTGCATACAGAAGGTTCAGTCCCTGGCATCTCCTCGTAGGACTGCCTGAAACTTTGGAGAGCCGCTGCCAGTCTGTGTAGACAATACTGGGCTAGATGGACCAATGGTCTGACTCAGTATAAGGCAGCTTCCTATATTTCTAACAGTGACATGCATTAAAGAGGGCGTGTACTTGGATGTCCCAGGGCAGGGAATTCCAGAGAGTGGGTACTGCAGTTGAGACATCATTTTGTCACATCCCTGCCAACATACCTTGGATTGGATGAGACATGCAAGAGGTTGGCCGGTGAGGGCAGAAGGTATCAAAAACCAAATAATTCAATGGCTGGATCAGGCCAAGGTCCCTTGAGTCTTGTGTCTGTCCGTGCCTGAGTCCAGCAAGCTTAGTTAAGGAGCTGTTGACTAGCTCCAAATGGAGGGGGGCATACAGTCGCCAGAAGCTCCACCCCTTCCTGGATCCAAAGTCAGTGCCTGAGGTGGCCTCCCCTCTTCCGAGCAGTCTCAATGCGGGGAGGCCTCAAGCAACCAAGTGAACATCAACCTCTGGAGCTCGGTCCTGACATGGAGGCTCTTCCCACGACCGTGCACACAGCTGGGCAGGTGGGAGGGAAGGCAGGGTTCAACCCAGGCGACTGCTCTTAGCCCCTGTGGCATGCAAGCCGCAGGCCCACATGACGCGCATTGCCGGGAGGAGCGCAGATGCCTATCCGCACTGCTCCTGGCAGCACAGATCAACAGATGCTGGAAGCCTGTTATCCCGGCCGCTGGGTATCCTGCAGTGCATGGGGGCATTCCCCCAGGGGACGGGTGCTCTAGGTGCCCACCTCTGTGTCAGCGTGAGCTGCAAGCAGCTTGCGCTGACGCGTGATCCCGGCAGCCGGGTTAAGGGTGCGTTTGCCAGGTTTCAGTGCTGAGTTTGGTGCTGCGGGGACGCCAGGATCTGCATGGATCCTGGTGGTTATCATGGGCAGCCAAGTCCAGGCTTGGCTGCTTAAGCCTGGGTGTGGCTGCTCGTGAGAACAGCCTCATGGTGTCACTTCTGCTCCTGTGGTCCACAGGGCAATGGAGGGCAGTCTAGGAATAGGGGAGCCTCATTGCGGGGCTCTGGGTCCTCAGGGCTACGTAGGAATATAGGAAGCTGCCATATACTGAGTCAGATCATAGGTACATCTAGCTCAGTATTGTCTACCCAGACTGACAGCAGCTTCTCCAAGGTTGCAGGCAGGAGTCTCTCTCAGCCCTATCTTGAAGATGCTGCCAGGGAGGGAACTTGGAACCTTCTGCTCTTCCCAGAGCGGCTCCATCCCCTGAGGGGAATATTTTGCAGTGCTCACACTTCTAGTCTCCCATTCATATGCAACCAGAGTGGACCCTGCTTAGCTAAGGGGACAAGTCATGCTTCCTACCACAAGACCAGCTCTCCTCTCTGGCTACTTCAAGGGGCTGACAGAAGGAGAGGCAACAAATGCCTCCTTTCCTGAGAGGGTCTCCTCTGGGTCAGTCTGGATGGGTCCTGACATGAATTCTGTTTCCAGATACGGTCAGCCAGATGTTTCTGCGAAGCTCACAGGCAGGTCAGGAATGTAACAGCCTCCCTCTGTGGTGTGTCACCAACAACTGGCACTCTGGGTTCTGCCTCTGAACATGGGAGGTTCCATTATCATAGCTAATAGCACTGATACCGTAGATCTATCCTCAATAATCCTCTAATTATTTTCAAAGTGATTTGAGCTAGTGTAAACCACCACATGTTATAGTAGGAAATTCCATCAGTTAATGTATATGTTGTTTATTGTGGCTGGGGATGATGTGAGTTGTAGTTCAACGAGAACCAAGGTTACCAAAACCGGCGTTTAAGTATTTGTCCATACAGAGCAGCTTCATTGGGTTACATTGAATTCTATTATTGTAAAAGAGTATTGTGACACATTTCTCTCTCTCCATACTGTTTAAAGTTTTATACATTTCTATCATGCCCTCCAGTTGCCTTTTTTTACAGAAGCAAAACTGATTTCTCTCCCTCCATAAGCCTTGTGTTTTTAAAATATTGGATTGTTTCCAGTGTGACATACCTTTCTCATATTTATAATTGTTTCTTTGTGCTTCTCTTATTTATAAGCAAATCAGCTTCCAACAGCTTTTCTTATTCTTCTCTTCTTTCCAATTCCTGCCACCCACATGTTGGTTTTAGTTTGTTTCAGCTCTCTTCAAATGCTTTGAGCTTGTGTGTGTGTGTGTGTGTGTGTGTGTGTGTGTGTATTTATTTATTTATTTATTTATTTATTTATTTATTTATTTATTTATTTATTATATTTCTAAACCACCCAAAACTGGGGGGGTTTACATTTAAAATCATTAAAAACATTTAAAACCCAGTATTAAAAATTTGTAAAACTTATAAATCTAATTAAAAGCCTGGGTGAATAAATGTGTCTTCAGAGCCCCAGACTGCGTACCTGTACCTGCATACTTCTGAGGACCCTGAGCCCCGCCAGCCCAACCGGCTCTGTGAAAGAGCCAGTAGATGTGTGGCAGGCCAATCCAGCCGTCCAGGGCAAGCTGCCCACTTGTGTGCGGGGAGAGCGGGTCAAGCCCGCTCTCCCCGCAACCCTCCTGCTCATGTGGAGAGCCTCTTTGGATGACTTCTTTCTCTTGGCTGTGCCATAGCTGCTGGTTCTCTTTCTGCTATCCAAAGAAAAGGGAACATAGGAACATAGGAAGCTGACATAAACTGAGTCTCAGACCATTGGTCTATCTAGCTCAGTATTGTCTTCACAGACTGGCAGCGGCTTCTCCAAGGTTGCAGGCAGGAATCTCTCTCTGCCCTATCTTGGAGATGCTGCCAGGGAGGGAACTTGGAACCTTCTGCTCTTCTCAGAGCGGCTTCATCCCCTGAGGGGAACATCTTGCAGTGCTCACACATCAAGTCTCCCATTCATATGCAACCAGGGCAGACCCTGCTTAGCTACGGGGACAAGTCATGCTTGCTACCAAAAGTGCCTTGTAGACAGATCTGAGATGTTGTTATCGAATCTGGGCTTCCTTTGTCTTCCAGATACTACAAGATCCAAGAAGAGTCACGAAAAGGAGGGTGTGGAGTACAACTTTGTTTCAAAGCAGTCATTTGAGACTGACGTGCAGCATAACAAGTAAGCTTTGTTCTGGCATGCTGAGGGAAATGGAAGGTGTGTCTCTGCTGAAGAGTCTGGGTCCAATCTGTGTCGGATGTGCTCCACTCTGATTCTCAACTTTGTGCGGAATGAGTTTTGTTCTGGGCGGCAGTATCAAGGCAGCGTGCACGCACGTACATTCAGAGTGGGGCCTTCCTGATTCCGCCACCCCCGTGTTCCATTGCAGATTTATACACACTCTGGTATGTTCTGCCACCCAGGGTGTTATTTATATGGGGAATGGAATGGAAAGTAAGCAGACTTGATGCATTTATGCTCCTAGCAACTATGAACTTGCTAGCAAACTAGCAACTGAACTGGAACAGGCAGACTCTCTTTCCCACTCTCTCTGTTCTACCTTCCCTGGTCTGATTTGGGGAGTTAGTTCTATAAAACAGGCCCCATATGAAAAACAAATATTTACCACGGCAGACAGAAGATTGAAGTATACCTTCTGACAGGTTGCTTTTATTGACTTCTATGTCCATTTCACACATACAGCTGTCCACACAAAGCTGAGGCAATAAACATACCACTCTGAGGACTATATTGCCTCAGAAAAAACAGCTGTGGGGCTCGGTATATGCCTCTATATCAGGGGTCTCAGACTTAGTTCCTCAGATTTAATTGGACTACAGTTCCCATCATCCCAAGCTACAATTTTGGCTAGTGTTGATGGGAGATGTAGTTCTGCAACATCTGGAGACTCCCATTGTGGCTGAGGATGATGGGAGTTGTAGTCCAACAACACCTGGGGACCCAAATTTCAGAGCCTCTGATATATGTGGGATTAGCCTTTTATTCTTCTGATGGCACCAGAATATTCAAAGGCAGTATCACCTTTGAATCATGTTTGTAGTGAACCATCTTCTACCTATTTATTTCTCTTAGGCGTACCCATCGCTAATCCCATGCGTGGCAGCTCTCGCGAGAGTTCAGAGAGCTGCCGGATAGCAACAGGGACGATAACGATAGGGATGGGCAGCTGGCCAGTGGGCCAGGAATTAGTGGTGGTGGGTGGATGGACAAACGACAGTGCCGGACAGCGAGGAGGCAACGATGGAGGAGGTGGGAGGGGAGGAGGAAGCGGAGGTGGGCAGGGACTGGGAAGAAACTGCAGCAGAGGCGGGGAGGAAACTGGTGGAGGTGGGCGGATGAGGAGGAGGAAGGAAACGGCAAACGGGGCAGGCGGGAGGGGGGAGATGGGGCGGGCAGGAGAAAGCTGCGACAGCGATGGGTGGGGCAGGGGAAAGGAAATGGCCGGGCAGGGAGAACTAGAGGCACAGATGCTCTGTGCCTGGTGCAGTTAGTATTTTTTTTTTAAAAAGGAACCCGTAGTGTGTGTATTTGTAATAAACATTAGCCGCATTTCTGCTGCTGTTTGTTCTGAGGTGGTTGGTTTTCACTCAATTCCCTCATGTTTTTAGGTTTGTAGAGCATGGGGAGTACAAGGAGAATCTCTATGGGACAAGCCTAGAGGCAATACAGTCGGTCATGTCCAAAAACAAAATTTGCCTCGTGGATGTCGTGCCTGAGGTAAACTCTATTTAAAATTTTTTTTTAAAAAAAATCTCCCTTTCATATTTGCCTTTCAGATTGTAGCCTATCTTATGTGTGGATCTCATGCCACAACTTGCATAGCTCTTTCTTAGCTTACTGGGTTTTTGATAGATCAGTTGAGGTAATTTATAGCTTATACAGAGGGGTGGTTTTGCATCAGTTGAGTTTAAACTGATTTTGGGGGCTCCTGAGCTGTTATTTATTAAGTTATAGCCTTCTTGCTGCTGAGATGATGATCTGTCAATTTCTGCTGATAGTCATGCTTTAACACTTGTTGATGGACATGTTTCATAAATAGTTGCGCATTAAGCGGGGGGGATACATCCGTCCCCCTGTTGCCAAAGAGCATGCAATATTACCCTTTGAAATACGTGCTCATGCCTGTGCCTCTCTTCCATTATAAGTTATCTCTCTTCCCACAATTCAAATTAAACTCCTCTGCCTCCGCCTCCAGTTTGAACTCTGTGCTATTGGAGGCAGTGGTGGGAGGAGAAGCAGTCTTCCTAATCTCTTTCTTCCCTTGGATACTTTTATCTGGCTCTTTGTACTTCAGATGTGCCTTTTTGTTAAATTTAGATTTTTAAAACTGCCTTCTAACTGCGTTCACAGCTTGTTTTAACACTTAATAATTATCTTTCTGTTAAAATACCAAAAGCAATGTATGGCCATTTAAGAAGAAATCAGTGATGCAAAAATACAAGTACCCGAAAGACAATAGCAACAATAGAAATATCACTTATTCACATAGCTAAGGAAATGGGTCATGTTGCTCTCTAAATGCCTTGGACCAATTTATAAAAATAAATAAAACAGTTATCACAACTGGGGTATTGGGATGTACTCTGCACATGCTCAGACAGTCATAATGAAGGAGCTCAAGGTTCAGCTGGCATGATATGACCTAGCTCTATTTATGGCTCACCTTCTTTCCATCATGGAAATCAAGGCCATGATTTCCCAAGAGGACTTTTAAAGTGGTGATTCTCTTGTATTTAGCAGGGGGAGAACAACTGGCTGTATCCAACCTCAACACAGCATCAGTGGTTGTTGCTTGTGCTTCTTTTTAGATAGTGAGCCTCCTGGGGACAGGGAAGCAACTTTATTTACTATTTTTCTATGTAGACCACTTGGATAACTTTTTTGAAAAGGGGTATATACATATTCATAGTTGTATATAAATATTCATAGTTGTAGTCTCCCATCCAGTCCCTGACCAGACCCAGACCTACATAGTTTTAGGAAAGTTAATGCACTATGGACCTTTGAATGCACGATGGACCTGCACTATGGCCTTGAAATATTTATTGCATCCTGACTCTCTTTCCCCATTTGTCTGTCTTGACATTTTTGGGTTTGGTTTGATTTCTCTTTAAACCTTTGTGTGGCTTGATTAATAGCCTGTGCTTTATATTACTGTTTGCAGGCTGTGAAGCACTTGAGGACAGCAGAGTTCAAGCCATATGTTGTATTTGTGAAGCCTCTCGTTTCTGAAAAGAAAAAGAACGCACCAACATCTCTACTGACAGACGAAATCTCTGTCCCACTCGTAAGTGTTCCATCCTAAAGGCTGGCTCATGCAGGAGAGCCTCTCACTACAAGATGACGCCACCACCCATCAGCTCACTTGTTAAAGCACTGTTGGAAAGTGCCCTAACACTAGTCTTCAGTCATAATGTTGTACCTGTGTGCAGGTGTCTGTACACAGGTGCATTTTTGTGTGTGATGACTGCAGATGCATTCATTTTAAAAGCAAAATTGGGTACAGGCCTCCTCAAATGTAGGATACAGATAGGAAGTGTACTCCTGTACATGTGTTGAACATAATGTGTGAAAAACTATATGTGTACAGGTCTGTATGTTCATACACTGTACCGATCATGTACAGTGTACAATTATACACTTGTTGAACTTAATGTGTGAACAGGACCAATGTAACCCTACAAATCACCACTCGCTGAAAATATTACAAAGCCAACACTTTTTTCCAGCATGTGGTAATTTGTGATCTTTCATGGGCTTTGATCCCTTTCACGCAAGACCATCTTACTTTGTGAATATTGAGGGGAAAGTCTCTCTTACCTTATGTGAATGGGGCCCAAACACAATTACATTTGTGTAATTGTGCATGTGTATAAAATTTAGTGTGTGTATAAAATTTAGAACCATTCTTAAATCATTGGTTGTATTTTAAGAATATTGTATTCTTGTATTTTAAGAATACAATTAATGACTTGGTCCCATTGAAATTAATAGGTCTTAAGTTAGTTACAACTAACTTGTCTCATTGATTTTAATGAAATTTAGTCATGACTAGCTTTCTTAATATACACTCCAATGAAAACTAAACATAAGACTGACCATTATTTTAAAATGTGTATATTCCAATGTGCCACAAACAGTATCCATCTCTCTACAAAATGATCAGCATATTTACCATCACAAACCAAAGTGTGTTAAATTTGTCAACAGAGCAATTGACCAGATTTTTCTTTTTAATCACTCAAAAATTAGTGATTCGTGATTACATTTTCTTACAATTAGTGGTTATATGTATTTTTGCCACAACCAATAAGTTTTATACTCATTGTAAATCTTTTTTTATGCCTATATCTTCCAAATAACCAAGAAGGGTGGTTTAAGAGTTGCAAGGTTTTAGTGGCTTACGTACTGTGCAGAGAAATGGCAACAGACTCGACTGTGCTGTTGTGATAATTATAAAAACACACCTGCACTGCTGCGAAGGCAGATCTGTTCCACTCCTACTAGCTCCTGCATAATTGCAACATTTGTTCATTATTCTCAATGGAAGCATCGTTGCAATCTGCGATTGTGCAGGAGTTAGTGGGAACAGAACAGACACATCTCAGCAGCAGTGTGGATGTTTGTTTGTTTTTAAATCTTTGCAGCACTGCAGGCAGGTCTGTTAGCACCCATGCTAACTGAGCAAAGAGGCACCTTTTAAAAGTGGTGATTCTCTTTATTTAGCAGGGGGAGAGCAGCTGGCCCTATCCAACTCCAGCACAACATCCCTGCAGTGGCTGTTGCTGGTGTCTATCTTATTTTCTTTTGTAGACTGTGAGCCCTTTGTGGACAGAGAGCCTGTTTGTTTGTTTGTTTTGTATACAGCTTTGGGAACTTTTTGTTGAGAAGAGGTATATTAATATTCGTCATACTTGTATCTCTGTTTCTCTGCATGGTATCTGAGCCAGTATCAGTGAACCAGTTGTTTCATGAGTTGTTTTTAATGTTCCTTTTCAGAACATAACTATTATTAGATGCGGCCAAAACAGATGAGAAGAACCACCTGAATATAGGGAATGTTTTTGCCTGCAGTTATCTTGTGTCAAATTTTATGTGCACCGTGGTTATATTTGTGTGTGGTTTTTAATTATGCCTGGCCCCACAAGTGAAGGCCCATGGGGCAAGATGGGGGTTGCCGGGAACAGAGCCAGACCTATGGGACTAACAGCATATGGTGGCCAGTCTAGCTGTATTCAGGTGTCTATGCACATGTACATGTTTTTGTGAGAATGGTTGTGCATGTATCCATTTTAAAAGTAAACCTTGTTCTGGCTCCTTCAAGTGCAGGGTACAGATAGGAAGTGTGCTGCTCTATACACTGTATACAGATTTTCTGTTTGTTGAACATCAGTAGCTGATGAGGTTGGGAAAGGGCAGCAGGACCTTGGACAGCTCCCAGGCTGATGGCTTAGTCCAATCATAATTCAATCTGAGACCTGTGCAGGCCCTGAAGACCCAGACAGGTCTTGGCTCTCTAGAATCAGGAAGTATGTCCTTAGAAAACTTGGACTTGTGCTTGAAGCCCAGCACTCCGGTAATGCTCAGTGACCTTCTGACCCTCTCTGGTGGGTGATTGTGGGATAGGCCAGGGTTTCTTATCCTTGGGCCCCCAGATGTTGTTGGACTACAACGCCCAGAATCCTCAGCTGCAATGGCTTTTGCTTGGGGATTCTGGGAGTTGTAGTCCAACAACATCTGGGGGCCCAAGGTTAAGAAACCCTGGGATAGGCCATCAGGATGCTGTGGTTGGCTGCTCCGGCTGCAGGGGACACAGCTGGATCTGGGCTTCATGCCTGAAGGTGCCATTTCTCCTGACTGTTCTTTTCTGGACTAGGTTGCAGGTTCAGTGGATCTGTGCAGGTCTTCCATGGCAGTTTCATCTCCATCCATACCTGATATGTTGGCACAATGGCTGACATTATTTGCAAGGCAATGGAAATGGAAGTAACCCATGGATATGCAAAAAGATGTGGAATTAATGGCTCCATAGACATTTCCCCCATATCCCCAGTGGACATAGGGGGAGGGAGGTTTGCATCTAGAAGCTCTCTCCAGATGGAGTTAAAATCTGTCCCTGAAGGTCGCACAACTGTCAGGGATAGGTTCCATCTGGAGGGAGAAGAGAGCAGCAAAAAAATCATGCTCTCCTACCTCTGTGCCTGAAGACTGTACAGCAGTTAAGTTCACATCTTTTTCCATATCTGCAAGGATACTTCTGTTTTTCATAGCCCTGGTGAGAATGTCAGCCTCTGCCTCTTCCCTTTGGACCCTGTGTCCAATTCACAGCGTGGGGCCCTGACAGATTCCTGTTGCTTTTACTGCACTTGTGACTGACTCATACTGTTTCTGCGGTGTTTGCCTTGAAATCTGTTCTGCCCCTTGTTCTTGTATCCACATTGCTTTTTCCAGAGTGCAACGGGGTCTTTGTAGTTATATTCCTTTGTAGGAATATAACATAACATTTGCACAGTTGTGGAAGTGCAAAATTGCACAAACGGAGTTGCATGGCAGTGCAGCCATTACGTCTAATGGTTGCACTGTTGCATAACTCTTCAATTTTTGAGCTTGTGCAGTTGTGCAAACATTATGTTCCTGTGTGTGTAACATTGTGCCGTCTGTCTGTCTGTCTGTCTGTCTGTCTGTCTCTCTCTCTCTCTCTCACACACACACACACACACACACACACACACACACACACACACACTGTTTGCACAATTGCCCAAGCACCAAAAAACTGAAGAGTTATGCAACAGGGGCAACCATTATATTGTGTGCACAGAAACTGTGAACTCTACCTGACTGGCAAGCAAACAGATTGCCAGGGAGGCTAACTGGATTTGCTGGTATAACCAGAGCTTGATGTATGAACCAGAGCTTTGCTGGTATACCCAGGGCTTTATTGTCTGTAGGTTTGCCATGCAAGTAACACACTCTGACGCTATTCACACACGTGTGCAGAACCGGGCGAAGGGAGCCCAGCCTGGTTTTGCATGCGTGTGTGAGCTGCTGGGATTGGGCCCGATCCCAGTGGCACTACGGTGGCAAACCTGCCTGCCGCCCTGCTGCTGCCCCAAACATGCCTGCCTGCCTGCTGCCAGATGCCTGCCTTCAAAATGAGGTTAGGAGAGCAAGTGCTCTCCCAACCCTGTTTTTTTGTTTTTTTTAATTGTGCATCAACTCGGCTGCAAGCAGCCATGGCTGGCACACTCAGGGAGGGGGATCCCCATAAGGCACTGCACGCTCGCACGGTGCATTATTGGAGCTCCGTGGGCAGGGCGGCACATCCCAGCGCCCCAACCCTTGGAGCTACCAGCTCATCAGGGCTGGCGATCCACCCGTCTAGGGTTGGTGGAGTGATCGTCTGCGGGGAGGTAAGCACTTTTGGGCTTCCTCCCCCCAAAACTGCTCGTGAGAAAGGGCTCTCTAATTGCAGCATTCCTAAAACCTGATAACTTTCTTTCTTCACTAGTGCGAAGGGGTCCTGCACTCTAGTAGAATTTGTCGTGTTTGAGCATAGAGTAATCTTGTCCAGAGAGTCATTTTGTGTTCTCTTCCCATCTTGATTTGCAGGACGAGGAGCAGCTAGAAATGGTTAACTCGGCTGCCTTCATTGAAGACCAGTATGGCCACCTGATTGACACTGTCTTGGTGAAGGAGGATCTCCATAGTGCCTGCAACCAGTTGAAAGCCATTCTGGAGAAACTGAACACAGACTCTTTTTGGGTGCCAGTCTCTTGGGTCAGGTCATAGTTATGTTGTGCTAAAATAAAAGGGGGTGGGGAGAGAGATACCTGTTTGATAACATGCTGTAAATAGAATGGATGATCAAAAGGGAAACAATGTCTAATGGAAGTGCCAGTTTGCTTGAAAAGCAGCAAAGTGAAACATTCTCCACGTGGGAACCTCTTTTGATCGCATTTCTTCCACAGAAACAGAAAACATTTCAGTGGGAAGAAAAATCCCTGCAGGATGCAATCCAGAGGTGGTCTCTCTCAAATTCCTGGCGTCTGGGTGGAAGCCTCTAGCTTTTTTGTAACTTGCAGTTTAGGTTCAAAATGTGGGGATCCAGACAGAAACCCACCAAATAAGAGGAAATGCACTCACTCCAAAATCCGTATGATCAACAATCAAAGAGAAGTTCAATGACAGAATTATAAATTCAAATAACAAGATAAAGGACTGCTTTTATACCCACTGGCCAGACTGAAAAAGGGAGAGCTTTTATCCAGATGGTGATAGTTCATACTTTTGCAAAAGGGAAGCCTTCTAGGGCAAGTCAGCAAAGCTTGCAACTTGCTGCTTGAAGATTAGACCATTCATGCAACTGAAATATATAGCTAAATATGTTTTGAAGATCTTTTATGATTCTTGCAGATGTATTTGCAAGTTACCCAAATATAATGTGCTGAATCCTGTGCTAGCAGCATTGAAAGATCTCCCTCATACTAACCAGAAGACCACAGCAGAAAACTGCTGTGTAGAAATACGATTCCATATAAGCACATGGTCAGGCAGCATCTCATCTACTTTGCTCTTTGCATTTGGTTGCACAAGCTTTGAGCAGGCTTTAAAATGTTGATGTCTGTGGGACCCAACAACCCCTTTCCAGATCCAGAGATGGCATTCCAGAACTGATTTCCATTTAGGCATTCTTGCTTTCCCCCCACTCTCACCTGCTCCCCCCCCCTGCTTTTAAAACTGCATTTAATTTTGCGAGTGCCAAAGGGTTTGTTGTGAGAGATGCTGACAGAAAATGCAATCACAGGATCTCCAGGTTTTGGAGGAAGAAGCCCCTGGGGAGCAAGCAGCACGCAGCCAGAGCTGTGGATGTCCTGCACACCCCCAATTTGTCTGTGCAAGCATTGAATTGGACTCAGGGCTCAGCATCCAGATTCTTGGCCATTTATATTTTAAAAACAAGCGAGTTTCTTATGGTTATAGAGAGGAAGCTGGCCTTGGTGTATACAGATAACCTGTAATCTGAAACTGAGAAAGGGACTGGGGTGAGGATGCCTCAGAATCCCACTTCCTACACCAACTGCTTCTAAAGCCAATCTATTGCCAATCTCCATAAACTTCATTCCTTTTTCTCCTCCTTTTAAAAACTTGGATTTTGGAAGCAGAGTAATTTATACAGCATTATTCTGTATATGTTTACGTCTTGATTTGCATTATTTACAGAATGTGGGTTTTATTGGCACATAATTTTAAGTGTGTGTGAGAACACACAGCCTGGCATGTTCCCTGTTTTTTTGTGTTCCTGGAACATCTACACTGATTTTACTTCCCAGTGTAATATTCTCCTGTATTTCTCCATAAGAAAGATTACCATTGAAGAAAACCTTTACAACAGATTTTCCTGGGCATGTTTAGTGTTTCAGCCAAAGCCTTTATCCCAATCCTTTTAGCAGGTGTCGTCATTTAAAGCTGATGTTTTCTCAGTGTACTTATGATTTAGTCCAGTGGTTTTTGAACTGTGTTCAGGGGAACTCTGGAGTTCCTTGGAGGCTTATTAGGGATTCATCAAGAGATCGGTAATAGCAGATACGCTTCTCTGAAATAAAACTTACCTGTTACAAATCTTCCCCTGAAATGTGAAGCTGTTGGGGTGGTGGTAATACTGGTGGGGTTGGTGGTTGTTTTATTAATTCAATATTTCTTGTTGTGGGTAGATAAGAGGCGTAGCTCATACAGTTATTTAAATCTAGCTTTAATGTGATTGTGTGAATGGTATGCCAAGGCAGGAATCATTATCTCAGATTGATCGCAGGCCATAAACCACCTTGGTGTAGATTCACACAATCACACAATAACCCACATTAAACATAGATTTGAATGATTGTGACAACCAGGACAGTGAGACCCAACAGGCTTTGTATGTGTCCCGGATAAACTGAATGTGTACCCAAGAACGTTCCCTGGTGCCCTCAGCAGCATGCCTGGATTCCATAGCAGATGCTCAGATGTTCCTCACCAGACAACTTAGCATAGGAAGGATGCCTTGCAGGTAGAAACTTGAAAAACCTTGTCTTTTGTAAATAACTCACTTTGTGATATACATGGAACACAACATAATGTCTGAGTTTATGCATTCAATATATGTTGTTCTTATGTGGCAGTTTATCTGGATGACAACTGCAGAGTTCTGTTTACATGTGCTTTCTCTCTGATCTCCCTCCCCAACCCTTGCTCCATATTTAAATTTCTATTTCTCTCTGGTTTCGAAACATATGAAAGCCTTTTTAATTCCTTCTGGTTGTGTGTGTTGTAATGCTCATATTCCACCACTAGATGTCAGTGTAGCAGTGGTGGCTTCAACTTGGCTTTCTTCTGGACATTAGCTGACTGCCATGAAAACAGCCACTCTTTATTTTGTTTTTCTGTGGTAGAGTGTTCTGTGAAACCAGTCTGTGCTTCTTTTTGGCAAGAGGGAGCCACTGGAGAAGAAAATAGATCAACTCCATGCAAGGGACTGACTGTGAAAAAGAACTGTTCCAATGTGTGGTATGAGACACACAATATGGGCTTATTGCTATCTGGGGGTTACAGAACAGCATGTAAAGTCATCTTCAGGTGCTTTCCATTCTTATCTATGGTGTTATGGAGTGGAAAGAAGAAAGGTTGGTACAGTTCCTGGCAGAAAATGAGTTCAGGGCCTGCCATGGATGTTCACGCATACTCACACTCTCCTAACGCAGTCTATGGGAAATTTATTATTATTATTATTATTAATTCAATTTCTATACACCCTTCCAAAAATGGCTCAGGGCGGTTTACACAAGGAAAAAATAATAAATAAGATGAAGACCAAACCTGATCCTTTCCCCTTTGCCAAGCTGAACCGTTTCAAGCATCTAGGCAGCTTTGCTGGCTACTGGCATTTTGTTGTTCACTGAACCACCACCACAAAGGCTGGTTTTGCCTGAGCCACTGCAACTTGATCCAGTTCTAACCCCCTTCTCCTCATCCTGTGTAGGGGAATGACAAACACATACCCCTTACCTTGATACTTCACTGACAAGTGACCCTGGATTGCTGTGAAATGAGCATGATGCCCCGATGCTCTTCATGTAATAAATAAATTATGCCAAGAGTACTTTACTTGGTTGGCTGCACTCCAGAATCTGAAGGAACAGTCCCTCAGCTTCTGCTTCCTTCTCATACAGGACTGGTCCCGTCATGGTCTGCGCACTGGTCAGGTAGTGAGGAGTCTTAGAACTGCAGAGAGGTGCAGAGCAGCAGGCATTGTTGGACTATAATTCCCATCATCCGTAGCCACAGTGGCCTTTGGCCATTGCGATGATGGGGGTTGCAGTACAGCATTTGGGGACCCAGGGTTGGGACCCCTGGAGCTAGCAATTTCTGACTCGGGATATTATTATTATTATTATTTATTGATTCAATTTCTATACCGCCTTTACAAAAATGGCTCATGGTGCTTTACACAGAGAAATAACAAATAAATAAGAAACACAAGATAGACACCAGCAACAGTCACTGGAGGGATGCTGTGCTGGGGGTGGATAGGGTCAGTTACTCTCCCCCTGCTAAATAAAGAGAACCACCAACGTTAAAAAGCTGCCTCTTTGCCAAGTTAGCAGGGGTTATTGAGGGAGTGATGCAGAGAAGGTGAGGCTTAGGGCCATATTATGTCAAACATAAAATGAATACCTGAGATGTCTGTTTTTTCTAATGTAAATAGCAGCTGGGGAGAGGCTGATCAGAATCACAGCATCTGGGCTTTACCCTTCCCTCACCACAGTCCCAACAGGGATCAGAGCCCCCTTGGGGCTGCTATGTTCCCTGGGAGGAAAGCTCCTATTGGCACTAACAGGAACTTTCCTCCTGGGGGGGAAACAGCAGCTGCAGAGGGCCCATTCTGAATCTGACTCCCAGCAGGGGGCAAGAGTTTTATGCCTGCTCCCTGCATGCCCTCTATTTACAATGGAATAAACAAACATGGAGGGCCAAACCACAACAAAGAGAACTTGCGTTTTGGGCGGTATAAAAATGTGTTAAATAAATACATAAAGATGTATGGTATAGTTTGAGTTTGTCCCTTCTACAATTGCTGACTGGCTATGGGACAGACCTGCTCAACTTAAGCCCCCCCCAGCTGTTTCTGGACTACAATTCCCATAATCCCCAGCCACAGTGGCCAATAGTCAGGGATTATGGGAATTGTAGGCCAGCACCTGCCGGAGGGCCAAAGTTGAGCAGCCTTTAAAGGCTTACTGTTTAAAGGTTGTCTGTCATCCCTGGGATAGCAGGCATTGGGCAGGGATGTCATTATACCACACCGCAGCTGACGAAGGGCAGGAAACTGGGCAGGGTGGCAGCAGGTAGTGAGGCCACAGAGGCCAGCAGGCAGGTGGGAGGGTGTAAGGGTAGACGCATGGCAGAGATCCACATTGGCAGGTGATGAACGGTAGAGCAGGTGGGTGGGGGCCTTGCAGTGGAAGCGGCAAATGGCGGGGCCTGTGATGGCTTCCCTAAGATTTGATACTTGATAAATAAGTAGCCCCCCTGCCCTGGCAGGGCCCTCCAATAGCCCATGTGTGCAGGACACAGCCGCACAATGGTAGGCCCACCCCTGGTTAAGCCACACCTCCCTCAGCACCATAGTTCAGAGCTAAACCCCCTGCCTCTCCTCACTTTTTTTTTTTTTAACCAAAGTGGAAAGAGACGAGAGAGCCACTCAGGCCACCAACATTGGCCTGAAACCTGATTGACTGGGTTCAAGAAAACCACGGTCTTCCAGGAATACTGGAAGCTGTGCCAGCATCACATGCTCTATCACCTTCGTCAGGAATGGGGAATTTCAGACTACCTGATAATCTGCAGAATCCTTCTGATTCAGAGGAGGTTTCTTAAGAGTGTGTATACCGGTAACTACTGTCTCCTCCTCCAAAGAGATGAATATGTCCACTCACGAAAGGAGGCATTTCCAGTTTCCTGGACAACTTGTTCATACAGTTGAACAAGTCCTGAGACTGTGTGTACAGCCATTGAGCATGGCTTAACGCTTGTGCACTTTTCATACGAGAAGCTAGAGAAAGAGGTAGTTCTTTCAATGCCTCATGCTTTATTCTAAAAATCCTAAATGAAGATATCAGCCAGTTGTTGACCTTGCCATCAACTTGCTGTTAAGTCTTGAGTGGCACCAAATGACTTGTTCTATCCTCATGCAGCCTGCAATAAATGAGAAGAAATGTTAAAAAGGAAAGCCCAGCGGTGTCAGAGAAATATGCACCCCTCATTTTGTGGGCTAGCATTACTTTCTTCACCAGGGTCAGGGCTAACCCTTGACCAGTTTCAGTAATAACATTGTGGGGAGAGGGCAGGCGGGGGGGGAAGGCTGTTTCAACTTGCCTTCCCCCCAGATGATTGCTGGAATGTTGCTGGGAGTGCAAACTGTGCTCCCAGATGATCCGTGCTGCGTGGTGGAGTTCTGGAGGCTGGGATGATGCCGCCAGATATCCCACAATGCACTGTGCAACATGCATGGTGGATTGGGGGATTCCCCCAGGAGACAGGCACTCTAGGCACCCATCTCTGTGTCCACTGGGGCTCTCCTGAGCCTTTAACCCTGGCTAAAAGCTGGGCTAGATCGCCCTGCCCTGCTAGGATCGATCCCAGCAGCAATCACGTGCAGCCTAACCCAGGCTGGGATTCCCTAGCCTGGGGTAGGGTGTGCATGAGAACAGCCTCATGTTGTATGAGTGTACAGACAGATGTCTATACACATGTACATGCATTTGTGCGAATGACTGTACCTCTGTTAATTTTAAATGTGAACCTGGGTAGATGCCCCTCAAATGCACGGTGCAGATAGAAAAAGTACTGCTGTGCCTGTGTTCAATGTAAGATGTGAATAACTGCATCTGCAAGCAGACCTGTACCCGCGAACACTATACGAGTGCTGAATGTAATGTGTGAATAAGGCTAAGGAAGAGTGTTTTTTGACAAAAGAGGGGGGACGGCTTCCCCGTTATAAGACAGGCTTCTAGGCAGGCTTGCTGAAACTCAGTAAGACTCCTTTTTTTAGAAAGGAAGCTCTCCCAGTTGACAGAGTCTCCTGTTGCTACTCAGTCAACTCCACTGCTACAGCCCTATTCAGACATTATGTTGTACATGAGTACAGATGTCTGTACACATGTACATGTTTCTGGAGAGTGATTGTACATGCATTCACTTTAAAACTGAACTTGGGCCAGGGCCCTCTCAAGTGCAGGTCACAGTTAGGAAGTGTACTGTTGTACTTGTGCTGAACATAACCTGTGAATAACTATACGTGTGTACATTGCACACCAATTGTATGTGCATTGAACATAATGTGTGAATAGGGCTTACTTCAGGCAATCATCCACATCTGTACCCTCTAAAACAGTTGTGTGGGAAGGAAAAGGCTATTTCATTTAAAAACATGCAATGCATGTACAGCGCCCTGCTGGGCTTCACCGTGGTTGGGTGTGCAGTAAAGGCACACTTGAAGTAAACTAACCAAATTATTCTACTGGGTCACACCAGCAGATTCAATCTAAAGTTGAACCCATATCCCTGTAAACACACTGCCTGGCCACACCTGGAGCCCTGAGTACAATTCTGGTCACCACATCTAAAGAAGGACATTGTAGAACTGGAAAAGGTGCAGAAGAGGGCAACCAAGATGTTCAGGGGCCGAGAGCACCTTCCTTATGAGGCAAGGCTACAACACCTGAGGCTATTTAGTTTAGAAAAAAGACAACTGTGGGGAGACATGATAAAGGTCTATAAAATCATGCATGGTGTGGAGAAAGTGGATAGAGAGAAATTCTTCTCCCTCTCACATAACACTAGAACCAGGGGTCATCCCATGAAATTGATTGCCAGGAAATTTAGGACCAACAAACAGAGGTACTTTTTCATATAACGCATAATCAACTTGTGGAATTCTCTGCCACAAGTTGTGGTGATGGCTAACAACCAGGATGGCTTTAAGTGGGGTTTGGATAAATCCACGGAGGAGAGGTCTATCAACAGTTAGTCAGGGGGCTATAGGCCCCCTCCAGCCTCAAAGGCAGGATGCCTCTAAGTACCAGTTGCAGGGGAGTAACAGCAGGAGAGAGGGCATGCCCTCAACTCCTGCCTGTGGCTTCCAGCAGCATCTGGGGGGCCACTGTATGAAACAGGATGCTGGACTAGATGGGCCTTGGGCCTGATCCTGCAGGGCTGTTCTTATATTCATGCCTAAACTGTTGCCTTCCACCAGCAAGTGTACAATTCAAAAGCTGCCCTATATTGAGTCAGGTAATTGGACCACTCAACCCAGTACTGTCCACTTTGACTGACATCAGCTCTCTTAGGATCTCAGGCAAAAGACTCTGCAGTCAGTGCTACCCAAAGACCCTTTTTAACTGGAGATTTTAAATTTTTTAATACACACACTCACTCATTCAACATTTTACAAAAACAGTTGGGAAACAACAGAAAATGCAAGTAGCAAACAAGCAGTGTTGAGATCCTGAACATAACAACCCACACACAAATACAGATAAATATAAATACAATTTAAAATAATAAAAATAAAACAAATTAAGTGGACCCATAGGAGCAAAACAAATATATCAACATTCCGAAATATATCAACATTCCAAAATGTTGAATTTATGAAATTAAAGTTAAAATAGGTTTTTAAAAACTCAAGTTGGAATGGCTGAGCACATACTGTCTTTATTTTGTCTATGTGGAAAGGAAATCGAATGGAACGGAATGGAAAGGAAACCATCTCTTATGAGAGATTGCTGAGATCAGGCATCAACTGTAGGTTGAAGCTGGACCCTTCTGCGTACAAAGCATGTTTGTTGTCTACAATGGAGCTATGGCCTCTTCACCCCAAAATCTTTCAAGGGTACAATAATCCCCATCAAGATTTGGACACAAATGAGCCTAAATCACAGCTTCCTGAGTACCATGAATTCTGGGATCCCAGCATAATGATGCAGTCAGAAGGATCTGCCCACTTATTGACAGGCGTAACAGTGCATGCTCTGAGGGTCACAAGGAGTCAAGCAGCAGTGGTGCTTTGTGGAGGCCAGATGGACATGTCTGTTGTGATTTGGAAAGATCCTGAGTGTGAGAACGAGACAGACACAAGCACAGACAGAGTTTTGGAGAGGCTGGAGTGGGGACGATGGGCAGGAAATGAAAGCACCGTAGGATGCAGGTTTTTCTCTCTGGGGAATTGATGTAACCTGTTGCTGCTTATGGGAATGCTCTGCTGTTCCAGCTCCATCAAATACTCAACTTGTATATTTGTGAATAAACCAAATATTACAAAGACTCTATAAGCCTCCAGTGATCTCTCCTCCAATGGAAGCTGCATTCTGGCAAGTGCTGCACACCTGGGAGGTTTCCTCACTTGGGGAAGTGGGCAGCATATACTAGGTGAAGCTGATGCAGAAACAATCACCTCGCAAAGATTTGGTCAGATCAAAAAATAATAATCTCTGAAATAAGGACCAGCCATCCTAAGCATTTGCATATTTTAAATTAAACAGAATGAGGTTGTCCTCATGACCTTGCCGGAGAGGGGTGGGTAGGAGGGCTGCAGGAGAAGTAGGAGCTCACCTGCCTTCTCTGCCATCCTCCCCTATGCCACACCATGTGCCCACATGAGCAGTGCTGCAGTGAATGGAAATTCTGGGAGCGGGAGGACTACCCCCCCACATCCCAGGGTGCCCTGGGGCATGAGTGTGGGGGCTGCTCTAGTTAGAGCAGCTGCTATGCTTGGCACAGCTGCTCCTTCCCCCTGGTGGTGGGCCGGGGAGAAACGGCAGTGGGAAATGGTGGTGGGCCCGGGGGAAGCTGTTAAACCCAGCGGTGATTGCCCAGATGATTTCCAGCCGAAGTTAAGTGAAGCGAACCACAGGCTTGCTTAACCTTGGCTAAAATGCTGGGTTTGAAAGTGGAACTTGGCATGTGTGCAGCACTGGGAGTGACCTTGCTCCCAGAGCTTCACACGCATAGCCTAATCCAGGCTGGGCTGCCCTAGCCTGGGTTAGGCTGTGCGTGTGAATACTCTTACTGTCTTCTTGAAAATGGAATCACTACGTCCATCTCAACCCCCCTGACAGCCCAGGGGTTCCCAACCTTACATCCCCAGGTGTGGTTGGACTACAACTCCCATCACTTCCATCCACAAGGGTCCTTGGCCATTATGGCTGGGGATGGTGAGGGTTGCAGTGCAACAACATCTGGGAGCTGAAGGAAACCTGCCAGGGATGCGGCTAGACTGTTAGATAATGAGGGAGTGAAAGGGATTATTAAGGAGGATATGGAGGTTGTGGAGAAGCTAAATGAGTTCTTTGCGTCTGTCTTCATGGCAGAGGATACTGAGCATATACCTGTTCCTGAAACAGGCTTTTCGGGGATGTTGGCTAAAGAGCTGAGTCAGATAGAAGTGACAAGAAATGATGTTCTAAACTGTCTGGAAAAACAAAACTAGCAATTTGCCAGGGCCGGATGGCATCCATCCAAGAGTCCTCAAAGAACTCAAATGTGAAATTGCCAACCTCCTTGCTAAAAGATATAACTTATCCCTGCAATCAGGCTCTGTACAGGAGGACTGGAAAGTAGCAAATGTAACACCGATTTTCAAAAAGGAATCCAGCGGCGATCCTGGAAATTACAGACTGGTTAGCTTAACGTCTGTTCCAAGCAAATTGATGGAAAGCATCCTTAAGGATAAAATTGTAAAGCACCCAGAAGAACAGGCCCTGCTGGGAGAGAACCAGCATGGCTTCTACAAAGGTAAATCTTGCCTCACGAACCTTTTGGAGTTGGTTGAGAGTGTGAACAAGTGTGTGGATAAAGGTGATCCAGATTAGATAGTATACCTGGACTTCCAAAAAGCTTTCAACAAAGTTCCTCATCAAAGACTCCTGAGAAAACTTAGCAGTCATGGGATAAGGGGACAAGTACATGTGTGGATTGCTAAGTGGCTGAAGAACAGGAAACAGAGGGTAGGTATAAATGGAGAGTTTTCACAATGGAGGGAAGTAAGAAGTGGGGTGCCCCAAAGATCCGTACTGGGACCGGTGCTTTTTAATTTATTCATAAATGATCTAGAAGCAGGGGTAAACAGCGAGGTGGCCAAATTTGCAGATGATACCAAACTCTTCCTGGTAGTGAAATCCAAAACGGATTGTGAGGAGCTCCAAAAGGATCTCTCCAAACTGGGTGAGTGGGCGATGAAATGACAAATGCGGTTCAGTGTTTGCAAGTGTAAAGTGATGCACATTGGGGCGAAAAACCCCAACTTCAAGTATACATTGATGGGATCTGAGCTGTCAGTGACTGACCAGGAGAAGTATCTTGGGGACGTGGTGGACAGTTTGTTGAAAGTGTCGACTCAATGTGCGGCAGCTGTGAAAAAGGCCAATTCCATGGTAAGGATCATAAGGAAGGGGATTGAAAATAAAACTACAGCTGTTGCTGAACTATAACCCCCGCAACCCCCAGCCACAATACATTCTGGCTGGGGATGATGGGAATTGTAGTTCAGCAGCAGCTGGAGTGCCGGGAATTCTTGTGGAGGTACAGCATCCAGAGCCATATGCATTACTCCATTCCATAAATCGGCTTGGTCTCTCCCCACCACTTACAACAAGTTTTTGTGCTCTTGGCCCTGCAAACCTGCACACACATCCGTTTCTTCACTTGCCCACTGGACAAATACACGAACGGTTCAAGGACTCCTGGTACAGAACTTTTGAAAGAAAACATTTAATAACACTGACTGTTTTATTTCTCTCTCCCTATTTTCTAAGCCTATTCACACAAGCAGCCCAGCCTGGGCTATGCTGCTCGTGTGCAGCGCCAGGATCAACACAGATGCCTAACCCGGCTTTTGACCCCGGCCTTTAGCTGGGGTTAAGGGCGCAAGTCCCGGGGTTGTGTGGGTGCTCGGGCTGCTTGCAACACGGGGACGTGTGGGTGCTCAGGCTGCTTCCAAGCCTATACAGAGTTGGGCTCCTAGAGCGCCCAACTCCTGGGGGATTCCCCCAAAGCACTGTGCTCATTGTGCTGTGCATTGTGGGATAGCTGGAGGCTGGGATGCTTCTGCGCTGCTCCAAACACCAAGGGAGGATTGGGGGGAAGGTGAGTTCCACGCAGCCTTTCCCCCAGCTGCCTGCCCGCCCATGCGATCATGTGCATAGCCTTTCTGAGTTTCAAAAAGCAAGCAAACAAAAACATCAAATGTATGTTCATTATCCCAACAAGTTTCTCTCTCCCCTCTGCCTGGACATCTCTTTATACACAGATACTCGGGCAGACTAAATTACTGTTACTTGGTCTGGGCAGTACAGCTTACCTTGTCGCAAGGTGCCTGGAGAAAGCGGCTGGAAAACTTGAGAAATTTCCTTGAATTCTGCAAGGTGAAAACGACAAAGGCCACAAGGAGTGAGTGAGTGAGTGACGCCAAGGAGACGTTCCCATGAATGGGATCTTCCCAAGCAGCCATACTGCATTCTGCATGGACTGGAGCTGCCCTTGATCCAGAAGCAGCAGCTGGTGCAAAAGGTAGTCAACCTCCTTCTACTCATGTTGGAGGAGAACCAAAAGCATGTCATGTCGTCACGACCACTTTATTGTCCCCTTCCTTGTGGCCTATTACAAGTGACCAACCAAGAGTGCCAAGTCTTGGTGGCTTCCCCACAACAGTGGGACTCTTTCAGACTCGCAGGAAGCCATGAAAAACCTAACATCTTACATGAGATAAAAGCCAGTGTAGTGGCTAGAATTTTGGACTTGGATTGAGGCATCCTGAGTTCAAATCCCTGTTCAGTTCTGAAACTCACTGGGCAACTTTGGGCCAGTCACTTTTCTCTCAGCCTAGCCTACCTCACAGGGTTGTTGTGAGGATAAACATAACCATGTACACTGCTCTGAGCGCCTTGGAGGAAGAGTGGGATATAAATGTGAAAATACGTAAAATCTGAGCCATCCTTTGGCTGTCTGGTATTTCTGTGTGGTGTGTATTTATGGCTTGCCATTTGTTTATGCTGTAACCGTTTCACTGGTCTCATTTGTCTATGTTTTTAGTGTATTGTTACCTGGTCTGAGCTTTCTGGATGGAGCAAGGAGGAGAAAAAACGGGAAAGCAAGCAAGGGGGGGAAGGGGTGGGGTGGAGTGGAGTGGGAGGAGACATCAGGCCCAGATATGGCCTGTTTCAGGACTTGTAGGTAGACTAGATGTCCTTTGGATATCTCCCAAATTTGCTATAAAAACATCCCTGAAGTCTCTGTTTCCCCCCAAGAAACAAAGAAGCAGCAACTTTTGTGCTAAGACAAAAGTTGCAATTCTGTACCATCTGCCTTCCCTCCTCTCCGTCTGTGGGAGGCTTGTTGACACCGAGGAGATGCTGCCTGACTTTGGGGAGAGATTTTAATTCCACTGACAAAAGAAATTAGGGCTGGCATTTTCCCCCACAATAATGAGACCAAGGAGAGGAATGGGGAAGTGGGGGAGCAACTCTTTGCAACATGACACGTGGGATACAAGCCCTGCACAACCTCCCTCTCCCTTGCTAATAACAGGGCTGGATCACTCCTCTCCCACGCAGGAACTTCAGTAATTACCCTTCTCCAAACATCCCCCTTCTCAGCTTATCACATTCTGTAAATGCTGGGGGAGCAGGGGGGGGATCACAAAATTTATTGAGCTACAGAGGTCCTGCCTTTACTTGGAAATGTAAAGACTGGACACTTACTCATATAACAGAAAAGTTACCAAGAGTCCCTCTTTGTTCTGGACTCAGAGCTGACTGTTTTTCTTTGCCCGAGAGCAGATCACCCCTCCCCACCCCTCGTGGGGCAGCTCTTTCATGAGGCGAGGTGAGGAAGCTGCCTCAGGTGGCAGACTATTGGAGCACCAGTAGGGTGGCGAGATGCCCTCCGCCATCACCAACAGAGTAGCCCTTTGGGACCTCTCTGACCCTTACAAGCTTCGCAAGGAGTGCCTCTCTTCACAAGCCTCCCAAAGTTTGCTAGAAGTACAAAGAGAGAAGAGGAGGCTGCTGGCAACCTCCCCTCCTCCCCTGCACCCTCTGCCCCGGCACTACTTTCAAAGTTTGCAAGGCTTTGTTCTGAAATTCTGAAAGGGGGCTGGCCCAAACTAGTGGGAGGAAGGCTGGTCTTGGGGTAGCAAGCATGACTTGTCCCCTTAGCTAAGCAGGGTCTGACCTGGTTGCATATGAAAGGGAGACTAGAAGTGTGTGAGCACTGGAAGATCTTCCCTTCAGGGGAAATGGTGCCGCTCTGGAAAGAGCAGAAGGTTCCACGTTCCCTCCCTGGCAGCATCTCCAAGATAGGGCTGAGAGAGCAACCTTGGAGAAGCCGCTGCCAGTCTGGTTAGACAATACTGAGCTAGATGGACCTATGGTCTGACTCAGTATATGGCAGCTTCCTATGTTCCTAGTGGCATGGCTGCATTGGGTGCCTCACCTCAGGCACCATGCTACCTTGGGCTGCCCCTGCCCTAATGTCTGTTATCTCAGAACTGTCCTTCTACCAGCTAGGCCAGGGCTGCTCAACTTCGAGCCTTCTGCAGAGGTTCACCTACAACTCCCATAATCCCTGGCTATTGGCCACTGTGGCTGGGGATTATGGGAGTTGTAGTCCAAAAACCAAAGTTGAGCTAGTCTGAGCTAGGCCTTTGAAGCTCTCAACCACTATCACAAAACAGAGGAGGACTGCTTTTTGAGAAATAGGGTGAAGCATGCCCTTGCCTGCCAATCCAGCTCGTACTGCTTCCGGTCGTAGGTTGCTTTGCGGCTCTTGAGCCTTTTAAGTAGGCCCTGGTTCTCCATGGTGATCCTCACGAGTTCGACATTATTCTTCTCTCGGATTGCGCTACAAAAGCCAAACAAGTTACAGTTAGAGGACAAGGAAACATACAGTGGGATGTTCTTCCAGTGGGGGCATCACAGGTTTAGAAGGCATGCAGACTACAGAGTTACGTTGTCATGTATTAGCTCTTTAGTAGCCATGTGTTACTGCAGTGTGGTCTAGCCACAAGTCTATGTGATTGTCTAGAGTTTATAATCTATATGCTGTATGAATACTCAGAAGCAGGGGTTTCCTCTCACTCAGTCAATTTAAAGGAAGCTGTTCTGCCCGTTGTTCTTAGTTTAGCTTCCTGGCCTTACCCAGAGCAAGATGGATGCTCTCTTTGGTTTCCTGGTTAGCAAACTGCAGGTCTTTTCACCTGGCAATCATCTGTCCACAAGCCATAATCCTCAAGAATTCATCTCCTTGACTTGGATCTCTGTGTAAACTGCCAAACCTGTAAGCTGAGGTGCTGAGAATGCAAGTCATTTGCATGCCTTGGATGTAAAAACGGAGCCTTTATAAATTAGTGAAAACTAGGCCTGTGCACCACCAAAAATATCAGATCAATGTGGATCCAATAATGATATGCAAAATAAATAAATAATTTTTTTAAAAAATTAAATCTAGGGAAATGATATGGCCTCCCCGACACTAACAGTATCAGATGCGCATTGACCCAGTATTTTACAAATAATCCTTATTGGAAGCTATCTTAGAGAGAAAGTCTCTCTAGGAAGCTTTACACACATGGCTTTTAATTCAAATCCACTCCGGATTGGAGTGTGCCTGTCTCTGCGGGCTATCATGGACCAGTACAGACATGACTCTATTTCCCCCTGAATCGAGGCTGGGCATTCTGGCTTAGCCCAAAGTACGTCTGACTTAAATAATCCTGTATTTCCATTGGCTTTTGAAGAAACCCTGATGTTGTCCTTTGATATGCGGAGGGGCCATTGCTGACAATTCGGCTTTCTTGCACTTTTGTGTTGTTGTTTTTTAAATTTCTGCTGGGTGGATTTCTGTAAATCCAATCAGGTGTCAGCAAAGGAGAGTTTGACAGCTCAGTCTGGTGTTTTCTTTGTGTTATTTGCAATTGCAAGTGCTGGGAGTAGGGTGTGTGTGTATGGCAGATTGATGGAATTCTGTGGAGTCCAGAAGGGGAACAGGAGGGAGGGAGAAATCCCTGAGTGAAACACAAGCACAAGCAAAATGTGTGTCTTCCCATGCTTGAAAGTTTGGTCACCATAGCAACACAGCTTACATATGCAGATGTTTGGATATGCAGATGTTTGAAAGCTTAACAATGGAGACTGAAGGTTGGGGTTAAGGTCTGTTGCTTTGACTTGTCACTTTTGCAGACATCTGGCTGGCTGTCAAACTAAAAAAAAAGTAATTCTGAAGGGAGGTGTCTCACGGCTCCTCCTGGGATGTGATTGGTTGGAGGAAAACAATTGAACCAAACGGTGGGACCAAAGTAATTCCCCAGGGAGCACCCATTGGGCAAGTGGGTGCTTCCTGAGGGGTTAGTGTTGCCCCCAGCCTCCAATTTCGGGGGAGCAGGGCATAAAGTCCAGGTCAACAGCTGGCTTGGAGAGAGAGTCTCTCCAAGCTGCGGGGTTGGTTTTGTTCCAGTACTATTGGAAGTAAGCCACCTAATGGTGTAGTGGGGAAGTAACTTGCCTAAAGAGAAAGAGGTTGCTGGTTCGAATCCCCGCTGGTATGTTTCCCAGACTATGGGAAACACCTATATCGGGCAGCAGCGATATAGGAAGGTGCTGAAAGGCATCATCTCACACTACGCGGGAGATGGCATTGGTAAACCCCTCCTGTATTCTATCAAAGACAACCACAGGGCTCTGTGGTCTCCAGGAGTCGACACCAACTCGACAGCACAACTATTGAAAGTAGAACGATTTCCAATAGGATAGCAGGGATTTTATTTGGAATTCCAACTATCAGGGCTCCCTGTTATCGTATTGGAAATCCTTCCAATAATGCCCAATAATGGACATATTGGTCTGAGATTCCTATTGGACTGATATGATTGCACATAGTGGATGGTTGTTTGATGCATACTGGAATCCCTGGATTTGCAGGATAAGGGATACCCTGGAAAAGTACAGAGAAGAGGTTGGCTGTCCCTCACTGGCCAGTGCTCCTTCAAAGGGAGCGCTACCCCATCCAGAAGAGGCTGAATACCCACTCCTGGATTAGCTTTGGAGTTCCAAAGTGTCTCCCACCCAAGCACTGACCAGTCCTAGACCTGCTTAGCTTCTATTAGGTGGCTATATCATGTGCCCTGGGAGTTGTTCTGCAGTGCCCCAGAGCCAGATGAAGGAGGGAAGGGAATCAGTTTTTGTGTGTTGTGGTGGGGAGAGTTGCCCCCTTCTCTCCTCTTTGCAAAAAAAAAACACAAAAAAACAAAAAACCCCAAAGCCAGTACCATCTTAATTTACAGCTACAAAGTGCTCCAGCTGTTATATTTCAGGGCTTGTCTCAAGATGGAGCACCAATTGATTCATACAAGTCATATTTTAAACAGGTCGTGTTCTCTGTTTCAGGAAAGAGCACACAAAAGGCTGCAATTTGGAGGCATGACTGTCTCAGAAGCACCCACCTCTTCTGGGTGTATGGATTCCAGCAATCTACCATACTTCCCCCACGATAGATGTCAGCCAAGCGTGCTGAGAGGGTCTTGTTCTCTCTTTCAATCAGCCCAATTCTTTTCTGGGCTTCCTGTGGGAAACAATATTGACTTGGTGAGTGCAGGTTTCTGATGTTGTCACATGCCCAGCCCACCCCACCGGGATGTGGATGACAAATGTTCATTTTGAATTCAAGTTTGCCAACAGGCAGATTCCTTCTTTTCTGCTTTCCATGCACAACACACTCATGATAAAACAAATAGGGATGTGGGGGCGGTGTTGGTGGGGAATCATCTGAGACAATTCTCTGGTGTTTCTTCTTGGAAGAACCTGAAATTCTCTTTTGGATTTTGGAGACATTCCTTTTAAGTTGATTTTACTTTTTACTTTTTTGTAAGGCCTCAAATCAAATCTGAAAATAGACAGGAGGATAGCACAGAAGACAGCTATCTGACAGCATCTGGATTGTCTGTAATAACAGAATGTATAAATTATGTCAATTCTGGAGAAAACAGCATGTGAAGCAATCAAAGGGTTAAGTGACACCCCACCGCTTCTGTGCCCCAAATTCTGTGTCCCTCTTGCAGTGTGTGTGTGTGTGTGTGTGTGTGTGTGTGTGTGTGTAAGTGTAAGTGCCACTGGAGTTTAATTGCACATGTTTGTATATAAGGGCTTGGTTCACACAATTGATCTGTATATAATGATCCCCCTGCTAACTGGGCAAAGAGGCACCTTTTAGCATGGTGATTCTCTTTATTTAGCAGGGGGAGAGTAACTGGCCCTATCCACCCCCAGCACAGTACCTCCAGTGACTGTTGCTGATGCGTGTCTTGTGTTTCTTTTTAGAATGTGAGCCCTTTGGGGACAGGGATCCATCTTATTTGTTTGTTATTTCTCTTTGTAAACCGCCCTAAGCCATTTTTGGAAGGGCGGTATAGAAACCAAATTAATAACAATAATAATGATAATAATAATATAATGGCCTGGTTTACATAGAGGCTATTCACACGAGTGAGCAAAACTGGGCTAAGGGAGCCCAGCCCAGTTTTGCTTGCTCGTGTGAACCTACATGGTGGCAGACCCACCTATGTAGGCTCCAGCTTAAACGAGGTTAAGCGAGCAAGCTCTCCCTTACCCTCATTTTTTTGATTGTTTGTCTCCCACGGGTGGGCACACTCAGGGAGGGGCAAAGCCCCCACCCAGTAATGCACCGCAGACTCCAGGGGACAGGGCACCGTGCTGTACTTCCCTGTGCCCAACCCCCAGAGCTGCCGGGCAAGCAGTGGGCAGACTGCAGGAGAGCGGCTGCTGATATTGGTGGGTGATCCGCCCACCCAGAGGAGGATAAGCGATTGTCTGTGGGGAGAGTTGGGCAAACCCTCTCTCCCCGCAGACCTCCTTTCAGCGCTTCTTTCACACTGCTCATGTTAAGTGCCTCGTTGTCATTCAAATCTGGGTTTAATGTGGGCTAACAAATTCAGTATGATTGCGTGTGAACCCTACGCCAAGATGAGAATCTCAGATACATCCTGGACCATAAACCACCTTGATGTGGGTTCACACAATCACGTTCATGTTGGTAACCCAATTAAACTTATAATCGAATGATGATGTGAACCACAGAGCAATATTTCATTAAGTCACAACAATTCCAAAGGGTAGCTCATGTACCTGAATCTTGGTGACCTTGAAGTACTGGTGGGTCTGTGTACTTGGAGCTGTATTATCCACCTGGGACTTTGCTGGAGGAAGAAGATAAAACAATGGTGTGAAAGGTAGATTTCAGGAAGATGCGGCCACCATCCTGCCAATGCTAATATATCTGAACCTGCCTTATACTGAATCAGACCAGGGGGCCATAAGCTCAGTTTTGTCTACGCTGGCTGATAGCAGTCCTTCAGGATGTCAGACAGGGGTTATTCCCAGCCCTACCTGGAAATGTCAGGGATTGAATGTGGAACCTTCTGCGTGCAAAGCAGAAGCTATACCTCTGAGCTACAGCCCTTGCCTAGATGGCCTTGTACTGAGACAGACCCTTGGTCCATTAGAATCATCTATACCAGGGGTTCCAACCTTGGGTTCCTCAGATGTTACTGGAGTACAGATCCCATTGGATGATGATGATGATGATGATTTTATTTTTACATTTATATCCCACTCTTCCTCCAAGGAGCCCAGTACTACATACTTGAGTTTCTCTTTCACAACAACCCTGTGAAGTAGGTTAGGCTGAGAGAGAAGTGACTGGCCCAGAGTCACTCAGCATGTATCATGGCTGAATGGGGATTTGAACTCGGGTCTCCCCGGTCCTAGTCCAGCACACTAACCACTATACCACGCTGGCTCTGGAATACATTTGTGACAGCTCAGAACTGCCCAGTAATGAAACAAAGATGGATACACCAGGAACAAGCAGAAGGAAGGACCCATCATAGGTAGGATTTTAAAGCCGCAGCAGATACAGGATGATAGGACATCACTCTAGCAAGCTATATGGGACAAAGAGCAATAGATACAGTATATGGAAACAGCTACCGACTTGTCAGACACATTCCACGGAGACCTCCTGTTGTCTAGTGAAAATGCATGTGTCCTGCCTGGCCTTCACACTGAGTTTAATCTGAAGCTGGTATTTTTAGTTGGTGTTCCAAGCTGTTGCTTTTAGAATAAATGTTTAAAATCCAACAATGTTTATGTTTTTCTGATGTTTTTCACTTCTCTTGCCAAATTGCTCTGAGAACCTCTAGGTAGAAAAGTGGTCTATAAATATAAATGAAAACAAACTAAACTTGCAAGCAGTGTTCCCTGTAACAGGGATTTCCAGATGGTGTTGACTACAATCCCCATCACTCCCAAACCAAAGGCCACTGAAGCTGGGGATGATGGGAGTTGTAGACGACTGCATCTGGAAATCCCTGTTACAGGGAACATTCCTTGCAAGCTGTGTTTATCTGGAAGAGTTGTAGTGTAATCCAGGGTTTCTTAACCTTGGGCCCCCAGATGTTGTTGGACTACAACTTCCAGAATCCCTAGACATGGCCTTTGTGGCTGGGAATTCTGGGAGTTGTAGTCCAACAACATCTGGGGGCCCAAGGTTAAGAAACCCTGGGTAGTCATAATGACAAGAGAGCAGGAAGAGAGCAAGAGCAAGCGAGAGAGAGAGAGCCCTCGTAGGAACATAGGAAGCTGCCATATACTGAGTCAGACCATTGGTCCATCTAGCGCAGTATTGTCTACCCAGACTGGCAGCGGCTTCTCCAAGGTTGCAGGCAGGAGCTCTCTCAGCCCTATCTTGGAGATGCTGGGGAGGGAATATTTTTAGTGTGTTTAGCCATAGGCATTACAATTGCCTATGTTCTAAAAATTAATTGTAGTTAATATAATGCCTCATAATACAAAATCAAAATACTTCATTATACAAAATATCCAGTTAAAATAAATCGTTTCAAATATTAAAATATCAGCATTCAAAACCAACTATTTAGATTACTAAGGGTTGGCCATCCAACCCTTAACAAGTCTACCACTATATCCTGAGGCAATTTATCCAAGTATTGCTGGAGAGTGTTTGTGTGTGTGTGTGTGAGAGAGAGAGAGAGAAGAGAGAGAGATGGAGAGCGAGGGAAAGATGGCTGCGGGTGGAACACAGCAGAGGGGTAGATCAGAAATTTGCAGGGAGAGGATCAGGGTTTCAGCAGTAGGTAAAACAGAGGAAGGGTGAATCAAGGTATCACCAAACTATATGGGAGGAGCCGTGTGTATGCCTTTCCCTTCTATATGTGTGGCAAGACACCTGGAATTTTTTCTCCTGGCAGGCACCTTCTTTCTCCTTGTCTTTGGACTGTGTACACTGAGCTGCAGAAGTCAGTCATGTTGATGGGCCTGATGTTCAGTGGAGAGTTGATTACTATGGGCCTACTCCAAGGCTATAATCCCATTAACCCTTTACCGGGGAATAAGCCCCATTGAAGTGGGAATAAGCCCCACTGAAGTGGGAACGTACTTTCAAACAAACATACATAGGTGTTTTATAGCTGCTTCCCTCATAAACACAAAGCAATGTTATGTTGGTTTAACTAAAAGTTTATTCAGAAAAACTCCTTCTCTTTTCCCTCCTTTTCCCCCTTCAGACTCCACCCCCCCCCCACACACACTCTACAGGAAGTTTTTCACACCAGGCTTTTCATTCACATCTCCTCCTAAATGGAGGGGGTGCGTTCACATATTGGCCCGATTTACCCCAAAGTCTCTACAAGCTGTCGGGCAGCACTTCACGTACAATTCGGGATTTTTATTGCGTGTTAAGAGTGTAGCCCAATTTTTATTAGGGTAAGAAAAATCCACTTTTTGCGGCAGTTTTGGGGGGCAACTTCAAACTCGCAGTAAAGCTTCTCAGGAAACCTGCCGTAAAGCCTGCTGTCTGGGAAAGCTCCACGATCCCCACTGGGACAAACTTCTACACAACAAAACATAGAAGATACCGGAGAGAATACAACAATCGGATTATTATAAAGCTCTGGTGAGAGCCAGCGTGGTGTAGTGGCTAGAGTGCTGCACTAGGATCAGGGAGACCCGAGTTCAAATCCCCATTCAGCCATGAAACTAGCTGGCTGACTCTGGGCCAGTCGCTTCTCTCTCAGCCTAACCTACTTCACAGGGTTGTTGTGAGGAGAAACTTGAGTATGTAGTGCACTGCTCTGGGCTCCTTGGAGGAAGAGCAGGATAGAAAATTTAAATTAAATAAATCAATCAATTAATAAATAAAATAGTGTCCTCTAGTCCTTTTAACTGGGTGGTATAGAAATATGTTAAACAAACAAACAAACAAACAAACAAATAGTGCTGAGCAAGCTGAGGATCATTACAAGCCTACCTTTTTCTGTTTTGCCCTTATAAGTGAATTCACCCATTCGGGAGCCCTTGCTCTCAGAGGCGGGTCTGTGCCTGGAATCGGCAACCACCACCGGGAAGGTAAAGATTTCCAGGCTGCTCATGTTTGCGCTGCTATCCAGTGCCCAAGTCCCAAGGAAAAAGACAAAGCTCTGAGCTCCGTTTCTGAGCTGCCCTTCCCGCTAACTCTTTCCTGGGGTTGCCATAGATGTCCCAGCTATGACATCATCAGCCATGAAATGATGACTTGCAACAGCATGAAATGATGTAATATTTGCAACCCTTGGATGCAGCTATCCAATCGGCATGCAGCTTTTTTCTGCCCATATGGCATGGTACTTAATAATAAAAATAACAGAAAGTGTGCCAGAAGCACGGAGGCATAAAAGCCTGAAAAGGCATATAAGTCATAAAGGTGCATAAAAGGCATGAAAGGGATGAGGGGGCATAAAATGGGTGTAAAAAGATTAAAAGACAGGAAAAAACATGCATAAAAGCCTAAGTAATAAAACTGAATAATGGCCAGACTATAAGACTAGAAGGGGCAGTAAGAAAAAAGGAGGAGCTTTCTGTTTCTATTGGATCTCTTGGGCAGAAAAAAGCTGCCTGCCGATTAGATATTTGCATTCAGACATGATAGTTTGAATCAATCAATCAATCAATCATTCTTTATTATGGTCATAGACCAGCATAAAGTATAAAGCGTGGTTACATATTAGAATAAGAGTAGATTTAAAAGTACACAGGGTGATTATATCCCTCTGCAAATGAAGTCCTTCTATAATGGCCTTCAAGCACTGCTGAAGGGAGGGCATGACAGCAACCCAGAGTAAATGCCCTCCTGTGCTTTGGAACCTCCAATCAAAGGTGCTTACACAACAAATCTCCCATTCATATGCAACCAGGTTGGACCCTGCTTAGCTAAGGGGACAGGTCATGCTTGCTACCACAAGACCAACTCTCCTCTCCTAAAAGAAGCTGCCATATACTGAATCAGACCACTGGTCTATCCAGCTCAATATTGTCTTCACAGACTGGCAGCAGCTTCTCCAAGGTTGCAGGCAGCAGGAATCTCTCTCAGCCCTATCTTGGAGATGCCAGGGAGGAAACTTGGAACCTTTGGATGCTCTTCCCAGAGTGGCTCCATCCCCTGAGGAGAATATCTTACAGTGCTCACACAGCAAGTCTCCCATTCATATACAACCAGAGTGGACCTTGCTTAGCTAAGGCGATCTAACCCCCGGACCTTGGAGCCCCAGTCTATGGCCTCCAAGGTTCCAGTGTGTGTGTGTGTGTCCAAATGGCTGGGGTGCCTCCTGCAGCCACCCCACGCCTGCCCCACCACTGCACTGCTGAACCTCCATTCTTAAAAAAAAAATTCAGCCACCGCACAGCCAAGGGGTGGCTGCCGTGAGGTGAGCCAAGCAGTCCTCCCCTCCCCCCCCGGCGGCAGCCTTGCAACAATATCTCTCAACTGCACAGGCGCAGTAATATGGAGTAATATATATTATACAGGAGTGTATAATACATATTATACATATTGTTATACATATTATATTATAATTATAATTATTATAATAATTATACATATTAATAATTATATTGATAATTATTATACATATTAGTCCGCTTATACGTATTATTTTGGCCGTGCGGCGGCTGAACTAAATAACGGAGGTTCGCCGTGGCAGGACCCCCAAAGTAGGTTTATTACCTAGGTGCGCCATTATTACCTTAGTGTGCCCCTGCCTCCAGTTGAGTGAGGTATGCTGCTGGAGACACAGAATATCTAAGCCCATCACTGATATGAAAGTTCAGGACCCTGCTGAGATCAGTTTGGCGTTCAATGTCTATAATGCACGGCTTGTTTGATTCTAGGTTTAATGTGGGTTACTGACTTTAGCATGGTTGTGTGAAACCACGCCAAGGTGTATTCTGCCTTTCCCAGGACCAATTCAAGGTGGCTGCAATAAAACCAGAAAATACATCCAATAAAACCAAACAAACACAAGGAAAAACCTATGAGATGAAAATCATTCTAATTCATGAGAGCTGTGTAAGGTCTACTAGGATAGGAATGTCTTTGCCTTAACAAAAGGCTGTTGAAAAGGACACCAGCTGCACCTCCCCGGAATGGGAGTTCCATCAAGCCAGAGTCACTGCCAAGATAACCATCTCTTGCCTAGCCACCAAGTGAATCTCTGATGGAGATGACACTCACAGGAGAGCCCCTCTATATGTTCTTGTCATGCAGGGGTTTGCAAAGTTTTAGGAGCAAAACTGAAGCCGGCCAATTGAGCTCAAACTGAACCGTCAATCTGGTTCAGGTTGAACCGGACTCAGTTCAGTCTGCTTTGATTCAGGCCTGTTTCAGCTCATCCCTGCCGCCACCACCCCCTGACCCTTTTACTTACTTACCCAACAGGAGGCAGGGGAAGGTTTTCTTTATTTACACTCCTGGCGACAAAGGAGCAGAATCTTCCCTGGCTGGAATTTTTAAAATGCCTTCCCACAGTGGGTCCCCCCTGTAGCCCTGAGAAAGGTGCAGGGTAGAATTACAGTAATTTTAGCGGTTGCTGCCAAATGGCAGTTTGGGGAAAGGTGGGAAAGATCCCTTGTAGTTCTGGTAAAAGTTTGGCATATCTTGGGAAGGGCAAGTTCCCAAGGTGCCCTGTACCTTTCTCAGGCAGGGAGCAAACCAAAAATTCCCATCTGAAGTCATTTTTAAAAGTCAAGCTGCAGAAGTCAAGTCATTTCCCCACTGTGCCATTAGGTGGCTCAGCTCCCTTCCTACTGGGAGGGAAAACAAAACCCTACCAGGTAAATGGGTTGGGGAAACATCAAAGCAGGGGGAGAAAGGGAAGTGCTGAAGCTCTGGTCTGATTTGAAGCTTTCCTTTAGTATTGGGCCAAAGTGAATCACACTCCCTCAAAGCACTCAATCAAACTGGTGGCTCCTTCAAAGCACTGGTGACGTCCAAATCGAATTGGCAGTGCTTTGCACAGCTCAATTACAGGGCTGAGCAGATGAGTGTGTGAGAAAGCAATCCGGTATCAAGGACCCAGGCCATTTAGGGTTTGAAAGGTGATTACTAGCACTTTGAATCATTCCTAGAAACTGTCAGCTAGTGTAATTGGTAGAAAACTGGCATAAAACTGGGCCTTGTATGTAGTCCAGAAACTACAGTTGGTCCAAAATGCAGTAGTCAGGCTGGTCTCTGGGTCATCCAGGAGAGATCATATTACTCCCATATTGAAGGAGTTACACTGGCTGCCAATATGTTTCTGGGCAAAATACAAGGTGTTGGTCATAACCTATAAAGCCCTAAACAGCTTGGGCCCTGGGTTTTTAAGAGAACGTCATCTTCGTTATGAACCCCACCGCCCATTGAGATCATCAGGAGAGGTCCGTCTGCATTTGCCACCAGCTCATCTGGTGGCTACTCAGGGACGGGCCTTCTCCGTTGCTGCCCTGAGGCTTTGGAATGCGCTCCCTAGTGAAATAAGAGCCTCCCCATCTCTGACATCTTTTAAAAAGTCTCTAAAGACGCATTTCTTCACCCAGACTTTTAACTGATATTGTTTTGATTGTTTTAATGTTGTTTTTAGAATATTGTTTTAAAATGTTAAATTGTGTTTTAAATTTCTTGCTTTTACATTTTTTTGTTTTTGTTTTTAATTAATGTTTTACTTTTAATCTTGTTGTAAACCGCCCAGAGACGTAAGTTTTGGGTGGTGTCGAAATATGACAAATAAATAAATAAATAAATAATCTGGTCAAAGTTGCACTTTGACAGCATCCTCAAAGCCACATTCTGGACTAGCTGTAGTTTCCAGAGGGTTTTTCAAAGCAGTCTCAAGTAGCATGCATGCACTGCAATAATGCACTGCCTACAACCGCCCAGAGATGGAAGTTTGGGGCGGTGTACAAATCTGTTAAAATAAATAATCTAATCAAGATGTACCCAGAGCTAGGTCTGACTGAGACAGAATGTGTGCGGCCACCCCATCAACCAAAGCTGGATGAATGCCTCCCATGTCAGTGATGGACGACTGAATATCCAGATGCAGTGTCAGGTCTAGGACTCGGAGAAACTCCAAGCTGTGAACCTGATCCTTCAAGGGGAATGTGACCCTATATAGAACAGGCTGATAATAGTGTTGCTGAGTCACTAATTCAGCTGAGGTGTTGTGCTGGGCCTCCACACACACCCCAACTAGCTGGGCTCCATCAGCTTACTGCGTGGTGGTTTATGGGTAATATTGGTGAATGTGTTCCATGCCACTGGTCTTTATTAGTGGCTTGAAAACACATTGAGGTCATTCACACAATGAGGCTGTTCACACGTATGTGCAGAACTGGGCTAAGGGAGCCCAGTCTGGTTTTGCATGCATGTGTGAACTGCCAGGATCAGGCCCAATTCCTGCGGCACCACGGCAGCAAACCTGCCCACAAAACCTCCCTTCTAAACGGGGTTAGGAAAGCAAACGTTCTCCTAACCTCGTTTGTAATGTCGGCTGGCAGACTCGAAGAGGGCAATTCCCATAATGCACCACACACTCACGTGGTGCATTATTGGAGCTTGCGGGGGGGGGCATAGGACGGCATGTCCCAGCACCCTGACCCTCAGAGCTCCCAGCAGGAGCTGGTGCTCATTTGGGCAGGTGATCCAAGGAAGGACTGTTTGTGTGGGGGGAGGTAAGTGGTTTCCAGCTTCCTCCCCACAAACTGCGTAGCCCTTTCTCACTCGCCGTGAGAAAGGGCTAAATCAATGTGTGCTCCCAATTTTCGGTTGTGTGGAAGCAAGGTAGGAGGAAAAACTACCAAGGTATTCCACCTACCTTGCTTCCACACAACCAAAAATTGGGAGCACACATAGCTCCTAAACCTGGGTAGAAGTTTTTGATTGTGTCAATGAGCTCACTTTCTCATTCCTTTCATAAGAGACTGGTTAAAGCTATTCACATGACCGCACCACAGTGACTCACGAGGCGACCCCCCCCAACTGAGAGGCTCCATCAAGCCTCCTGGTCTCGGGGGTCTCCCCATCATGCCTTGTGCACTTGCGCAGGGCATGCTGGGACTTCTGGGGGCTGGGGGCCCCCCAACATGCCTATTGGTTCTGGCACACCCAGCACACTAACCCTGCTGGCACTTCACACTAATTGTGTGAAGCGCCTCTGTGTGTCTTCTAGTCTGAGGGAGCCTTATAAACAGCCGTGTAAGGAAAGCCAGCCTGATTATCCTCATCTTTCTGAATGCGGGGAGGCGAGAGCAGGGCTTTTCAAATGGAAAGTTTGGAGATGAACAATGGTATGTGTTGTAATTTGTGCACATCATGTGTGCCACTACCACACACATGCACATCTTCCTTGTATGTGCACAATTTTTTTTGCTTAAGGTCACATTCCATAATATACATCGAGTGGGAGAAAATCCTGAGAACTGGGAATCTGACAGTTCTAATGAAGAACAGGTTTACACAGGAGGCATCACAAACTCCAACAAAACTTTATTGGGGGTGGGTGGGGGAAAGAATCAAAAGTACCAGCGGGGGGGAGGAAGCAGATGGACACAGTAGGAGCCTGCAGGCCTCAGCTCACACCTTTTAGCACACAGACTACATCAAATCCCCAAACAACTAGCAAGTCCACTCTTCAAGAAATAAGAATCCCTATCAAGTACCTCAAGCATGGGAGGAGTTTTTCTCACTACTGATTTGCCTCTTCCTGCTTCTGGTAAGGCACGTGCAACTGGACTGGAGAAGGCAGACAATTGGGGCATATAGCGAATAGCTTTCCTTCAGAGAGCCCTTTACGTACCCTTGAGGTACAGAATAGCCTTCTATGACATTAGTAGGACCTTTCTGGGAGATCTGGGTCACGTGTCTAACCAGGATTGCCTGAGTGAGCTTCTCTGTTGCTTGGAGGGCTGTGCAAGTGGGGAAGAAAACATGGGAGTGCAACTTAAGCCGGACCCCTTTGCTGCCACAACAATACTTGGAGGTCATTCACACAATCAAAAACTGTGTTCTAGCCAGGGTTGAGAGCTGTGTGCTTTCCCAGTTTTTGGTTGTGTGGAAGCAAGGGAAGAGAAAAACCTGGGTAGAAGTGATTGTGTAGAAGCAAGGTAGGAGGAAAAGCTACCCAGGTTTTCCTCCTACCTTGCTTCCACACAATGAGGTGACCCACACGATTACCCTGGGCGAGCGGGGAGGGAAGGCTGCTTTAACTTTTCCTTTCCCCCAGATGACCAAGCAGATCTGTGCACTTGCACAGAGCATGCTGGAACTCCCGGGGGCCATGCAACCCCCAAACTCCCAAGCCCCCGCCGGCTCCGTGATGGAGCCAGCAGTCGTGTGGGCTAATGATCGTCTGTGGGGATAGTGGGCTTAGCCCGCTCTCCCCACAAACCCTCTGGTGGTGGGTCTCACCAATTGTGAGACCCGCCTCACTACCTCCACTTCTGCTCTGCTTGAATCTTTGTTATCCCCTGCTAACTGAGCAAAGAGGCACCTTTCTAAAGTGGTGATTCTCTTATATTTAGCAGCGGGGAGGGCAACTGGCCCTATCCATCCCCAGCACAACATCCCCCCAGTGGCTGCTGTTGGTGTCTATCTTATATTTCTTTTTTAGATTGTGAGCCCAATGGGGACAGGGAGCCATTTTATTTATTTATTTTAACTATGTAAACCGCTTTGGGAACTTTTGCTGAGAAGCGGTATATAAATATTCGTGGTAAATGAAGCAAATGTTAGCAGGGACTGTTAAGTCTCCAGTGCTCTCTCACTGAAAAGGGAACGGAATTCAGTCGTGCGCCCCCTGGAACTTCTCACCACTTCGACAAGTGGGGAGGGCGTAATGGTAAAGTGTGCCGTCGAGTCAGTGTCAACTCCTGGCGACAAGAGAGCCCTGTGGTTGTCTTTGGTAGAATACAGGAGGGGTTTACCATTGCCTCCTCCCATGCAGGATGAGATGATGCCTTTCACCATCTTCCTATATTGCAGCTGCCCAATATAGGTGTTTCCCATAGTCTGGGAAACATACCAGCGGGGATTCGAACTGGCCATCTCTGGCTTGCTAGACAAGTCATTTCCCTGCTGCGCCATTAGGTGGCTGGGGAGGGCGTAACATAGTATAATAATGTGGCCATTCTCTTGATAGAGTGTGGACATCATGATGGGACATGGAGAAGGAGACTGTCTCTTGGGTGCGTTGGCCTTGAGCTAACCGACTTGGAGGTGGAGGGTTTTAAGTAAGGGAACAATATGGGCTGCAGGCACCAGCTTCTTTAAGTGCCCTGTTCTCCACCAGCTCTACTCCTCCTTTTCTGGCACGGCAGAGTTCTGGAGTCTGCAGGATCTTCAGGACAGCTTCCTCAAAGGCACTTTGCACGCCGTCCTTCTTTTTAGCACTGGCCTCTAGGCAGAAACAAACAAGACCTTTTGCATAAAACATAAAGCCATATGCTCTCAAGCAAGGAGTTTGTATTCTGGGTGACCTGCGGAGTAGTCAGTCTAGCAGCAGCTGGTGATGGGGTCATAGCTCAGTGGAAGAGCCCATGAATCAGGCCTGCTCAACTTAGGCCCCCCAGCTGTTTTTGAACTACAACTCCCATAATCCCTAGCCATGGTGGCCAATAGCCAGGGATTATGGGAACTGTAGGCCAACATCTGCAATAGGGCCGAAGTTGAGCAGCCCTGAAAGATGGCCAGATTCAATCCCTGGCATCTGCAGGTAGGGCTGGGAAAGGGCCCTGCCTGAAACCTTGAAGAACCACTGCCAGTCAGTGTCAGACACTACTGAGCTAGATGGACCGTTGGTCTGATTCAGGAGAAGACGGCTTCCTATGCTGCAGCCCCAATGCAAAGGGAAGGGCCACCCAATTTGCTGCTCTGCTGCTTTGTTAATCTAAACCAGTGATTCTCAAACTTGAGTCCTCAGGTGTTATTGGACTTCAACTCCCATAATCCTCAAGCAAAGGCCACTGAGGCTGGGGATTATGGGAGTTGAAGTCCAATAACACCTGAGGACCCAAGTTTGAGAATCCCTGATCTAAACCATAAGTGGATGAATCAGGCAGCAGAAGGAAACATGGAGGCAGAGGTTATGTGGAACAGTGAGTACTGAGCAGAGGGGCTGTGATGGTTGGGCAGGAAAGGCCCAAGCGTAGCTGCTGTTGGATGACTAGGCTTTCTTCCTCTCAGGTCACTCGCGCCTAGTTTTCAGGCTCGAACTCAAGAGGCATGTTATGTTAAGCAGCCAGTCAGACAAAATTTATTATAGCCTAATCGACCAGCAAATGCAGAAAAATGAAATGAAATGGAACAAAACCTTAAATACAAAGACATTACAGGCAAACCTTGTTATCAGCGGAGCCAACATCCATGGTTTCATGTATCCGCGGTCGGATAACTGACACCCGACCTCGGCATACGTGGGAAAAAGGGGGCAAAGGGTTAATTCCACGTATCTGCGGGTTTGGGGCGGCCAGAAATTACCTTGGAGGGAAGGGGCATGACCTCGTTTAAGGGGAGGGGCATTTGGGGAGGTTTGCTGCAGCACACAATCAGGAGAAACTGGGCTAGGCTCCCTTAGCCCGGTTTCTCCTGGTCTTGAGAATAGCCTCTTTATCTCATGAAATAGTTTTAGCTTCTTTATTCTGTTAAATCGTTCTAATTGTTTTTATTCCATTTTACATTTGCTGTTTCAAAGTGTGTCCACCCCCTAGAGATACACTTATCAGGAGGTATATAAATATAACAAGCAAACAAACAGACAAAGCTCACCACTGGCTTTGTCCCCTCCCTTCAAAATGCCATATACCCAAGTTCACAGCATGCAAAAGAGTAGTGAAGGGCATTTTGGCTGAACTTTGATTATACCTGCATGGCCAAAATATCATGAGGGGAAGTGGTGTCTAAAATGCTGTTCACTGAGGGGCTTTAAGGAGGAATCAATGAGAAACTTGCTTATGGGTACCACTGATTTCAGCAGGCCGGTTGCTACAGCCAACAAACTTGCTTTGGTTAGGTTTTCCTTTTGGTTTGGTTTTCCTTTGCTAGGGTTACTTCCTTCCCCTGGCCATATCCCAGGGCTGCTCAACTTGAGCCTACAACTCCCATAATCCCTGGCTATTGGCCACTGTGGCTGGGAATTATGAGAGTTGTAGTCCAAACACAACTGGAGGGTGGAAGCTGAGCAGCCCTGCCACACCATTATGCCTTGAACAACAGTCTGGCATGCAAAAATGGAGCAGGGGAATATTTTCCTTGCTGGGAGTCCACATGAGCGGGGGAAGCTTCACTGGCTCAATTTTGCATGTCAGGCTGCTGTCCAAGGCACAGAAGCAGGCCCTCTAGAAAAGGTGGCCACCCTAACCTGTTCTTCATTATTTCATGCCTGGTAAACAGACAGGTCTGTTTCCAGGTATTCCTTACATACCTATGAAGAGCATGGAGTGTTTCCGAGCAAACTGCAAGCCTTCCTTTCTGTCTACCTCACGATCAGGCTGGAGGGAAGGACAGAATATTATTAGAACTGGTTGCATTTACCGAAAATCCCAAGGACGAGAGCCGGCCTGGGACTGTTTATTCTACAAATGAGTCCAGTGTGCATACAGAGTTGGGGCTTGAATCTAAAAGAGCAAAGGTCAAACTCCACCTCTGCCATAGAGTTACTTACAGCTTTGGGCAATTTTCTTTCCATCTCTGCCCCCATGTGTAAAATGAGAAAACAAATCTATCTCACAAGGCTATTAGGGACAAAGGAAGCTGCCATATACTGAGGCAGACCATTGGTCTATCTAGCTCAGTAGTGTCTACCCAGACTGGTAGAGGCTTCTCCAAGGTTGCAGGCAGGAGTCTCTCTCAGCCCTATCTTGGGGATGCTGCCAGGGAGGGAACTTGGAACCTTCTGCTCTTCCCAGAGTGGCCCCATCCCCTAAGGAGAATATCTTACAGTGCTCACACACGTCTCCCATTCAAATGCAAACCAGGGTGGACTCTGCTTAGCAAAGGGGACAATTCATGCTTGCTGCCACAAGACCAGCTCTTCTCTGCCATTGCAAGTACGAACATAAACTGCAAAGCTTCTTAAAAATTTTCAGCACAAGCCTATGCATATTTTTTACTCAAGCAATTCCAACTGTGTTCAGTGAGGCTCCTAGGCAGGTGTGCATAATCTAAAAGATTAAAATCTATAAAAATGGTTCATTGGATTTCTCCTGACTGGGATAGGTAAAGGTAAAGTTGTGCTGTCGAGTGATAACTGATTATAAATTATTATTTACATTCTGCTTTCATCAGGAAGTTCTCAAAGATGTTTACGTAGGGCTGGTTCTCACAAAACAAAGCCCAGTAAATGAAAACTGGATATCTCAGTGGCACACGTACTCCCACATAATGTGTTGTGAGAACCCAGATATATTCCCAAATCTCCGGTTGGCTCTGCGCCAACCCAACATTTACCCAAGATGGTTACTCTTAAGATCTGAACTCTGGGTGCCAGTCTCAGGTAAATGACAGGTTGGCACAGAGTCAACCAGAGATCAGGGAAGATTTCCAGGTTCTCACAACTCTGTAGGAGTTGCGCATGCTGCAGATTTTTCTGTTTTTCGTTTTACTGGATCGTGCTTTGATAATATGAACTAGCCCACAGAAAAAAAGAATAGAAAGAAGACAGTCACCTGTCCTCAAACGGCTCACATTCTAAAAGGGAACACAAGGAAGATACCAGCAACAGTCACTAGGAGGAGACACTGTGCTTGGCTCAAAACCATTTATGGGACGACTTGCTCTCCCCCTGGTAAATATGAGATGGTCACCACTTTCAAAGGTGTCTCTTTCCCAGTTAGCAGGGATTTGCATAATCGATGTCCCTGAATGCACTTCTACCTCTTCTTTGCTGAAGTTTCAAGGGAGTTAGGAACCACAGCTCAGAGACTCTTAAGAAGATAAGGACAGCCTTGATGGATTAAGTCCAAGGCCTATCTAGACCAGCATCCTGTTTCGCACAGTGACCCACGGGATGCCTGTTGACTCCCCCGTTACATCCCTGGATGAAACAATGTCAGGATTAGTGGGTGCTGAATTCACAGTCCTCAAGAGACCTTTTAAAGACAGTGATCTGTGAATGGCCCAAAAGAGTCAGCAACAGCTTGGAATTCTTTGCTCGTATATACACTAGGGAATATTATTTCAAGGTGGCTGAAATAGCTTCTCTGGAACTTAACTGCACCAAGCTCCATGAAGGATGGGTAGAAGCCCTATTCATATGTTCAGTACTTCTACAAACTGTGTACAGTGTACACAGGTACAGTTATGCATATGTTATGTTGAAATTGAGGTTCAGCAGTATACCTGCCTGTCTTTAACCTGGATTTCAAGGGGCCTGTTCCAAGGTTCACTTTTAAAATGATTGCAGATACAGTCATTCGCACACAAAAACACATATGTGTATACAGACATCTGAACACATATAAACAATGTTTGAATAGAGTTAGAGGCTTTGCTGCTTTGCTAACTGCCCACTGGATCTAATGTGGAAATTGGCTTGTGTATCTTTGGCTTTCAGCACTGAAGAAAGCCAGTGCTGGAAATTGGCATCTGTGGACACTGAGTTGGCATTTAAAGCTTATACTTCTGAACAGAAAGTCTGACTGCCTTATGTAGAATCAGGAGAGAAGTTATGATAGGCACTCTTGAAGTTTTGATAGGCACACTTTTGATAGGCACTCCTGGAGAGGAGAACTGGTCTTGTGGTAGCAAGCATGACTTGTCCCCTTAGCTAAGCAGGGTCTGCCCTGGTTGCATATGAATGGGAGACTAGAAGTGTGAGCACTGGAAGATATTCCCCTCAGTGGGTGGTGCCACTCTGGGAAGAACATCTAAGTTCCTTCCAAGTTCCCTCCCTGGCATCTCCAAAGATAGGACTGAGAGAGATTCCTGCTGCCTGCAACCTTGAAGAAGCGCTGCCAGTCTGTGAAGACAATATTGAGCTGGATAGACCAGTGGTCTGACTCCGTATATGGCAGCTTCCTATGCTTCTAAGTTGAGGCTGCATACAGATGTAGTTTCAAGCAAGGGTAGGTGCAGGGTTTTCTGCTATGGACTGGGTTCTGCCTGAAGGAGAGCCCCACATACAACTTTGAGCTCCACTGCTGTCCTTCCCAACTTCTTATGCTTCAGATGGGCGGCTGCCCACCACGTGTTTTTTTTAAAATTTCTGCCTTCCAAGTTCCTAGCATTATCCTTTGCTTGATTGGCTGCTTGGTATTTTACCTTATAAAGTCTCTTTCCCCCTCACTTTTTAAAAACACTTTATTAAAAGCTCCGAGAAGTGGAGGAGGAGGAGCTTTGTGACAGACACAAGGGCAAGCCAATCAGCACTCTGCACAGCCTTGCTCTGAGAAGGAAGGAAGGAAGGCTTCTTTTGTGACTGGCCAGTCCTGACGCCTATCAGCACTGTGCAGTTCCAGCTTCTGGTGAAAACCAGAACAGGATTCTCCTGAACTTCTGATCTGGAAGAGAAGACAGTATGTATGCCCCAAATGCAGCAAGCGTGCATCTGCACCAACCTCACCCTTGAAATTATGCCTGAATGCATTCATACTGCAGGTTGTGACCCTGGAGGATTTTCTTCCTGCATTTGCTTTCACTTGCCCTAAAAATAGCTTGCCAAGGCAAATCACTGCTCTAGGAATCTTATCTTAGTTCGAATACTTAATATTTAGCATTTGCAAAACACTGACAAACATTCAAATCGCTTCACATGAATTAGTGTGTTGCAATCCTTACCTGTAAGGTAAGTGGCAGACATACTGTGCACAATTGCACAAAAGCACTTTTGATCAGGTGCAAGAAATTGCACAAACACAGTTGTGTGATCGGGGGGTCGTTGTTTCCGAGGGCCGCCCATCACACAACTCTCTTTGCACAAGAGCACTCTTGCGCAACGGTCCACACATTCTGTTGCAACGCGTGTGGAATGCTGTGCGGTATGTCAGCCAGTATGATTCTCCCCATGTTGTCGCTCGAAAGCCAAGGCTGAGAGGGAGCCATTTGCCTAAATCCACCTTGTAAGTTCAGGACAAAGGGGAGATACACACTAGGGACTTTCTGATTCATAGCTCAGCCACTGTGTTTTCTCTGATCTAGTTCTGACATTAAAAAAACCTCAAAAAGGTTCTGTCTTTGTTCGGTAATCCAAAAAGGGAAAGTGCCAAAGAGCTGGAGAGCAAAGGAAAGGAATAGGAAAGGCAGAAGAGGGCTGGAAGAGCAAGGACTACTTGGCCCTTTTGGCTTTGCGGGCTGCTTTGTCATGGGGAGCCCTGGAGCGAAAGAGACTCCGACAATTTACAAAAAAGCAATAACAGGTTAAAAGGAGCCAGAGGTAAGTCCTCTGGCTCCAGGAGGAACAGATTGCCTAGAAAGGCAGAACTGGGGCAAGATCTGGAGAGGTCTGGCCCAGGCAGTGGAGGTATGAAGGCAGCTGGTGCCCCTGGCTAAGCGTAGGAGGCAGACAGGGAACAGGAGCAAGCAGCAGACAGGTCCTTGCAGGCTGGGATGAGACGCTTGACTGATACAGTGGGAGCGAGTGGAAACAGCAGCAGCCGGGCTCTGTCGCCCTTTTGTTTTAGCAGCACACAAGCCATTAGTGCAGCCTGTACTTTCCCTCTTCCACAGGCGGCACGCAGCCCGCATTAACTAGCCGTGGACTTGAAAAACCAAGGGCAGCAGCTTCTGCAGGAATCACAGCTCAAATCATGCCGTGACAGCTTTGCTTATATTTTGACTAGCTCAGGAGGGCCATACCCTCCGAATTGACCGTCTGCAAGAATGTGTCCCCCTGCCCCATTTTAGCTCACTGTTCCCTTTAATAGCTTCTCATTTAGTCCACTAACCCTCTTTGTTCTCAGTCCACCCCCTTTTCTCTCTCTCTGCATCACAGGAGGTCTCTCTGCCTGAACCCCTCTGTTTAACCCCCCCTGCTTTTCTCCCCCTGCACCCCACGGCACGTGCCGTCTTATTTCTCTCTGCATCTCCCAGCAGCAGCCCCTTAAATCCATTTGCTCACTTGCAGGTCTTTCTGAAGGTGGATTTTAGAGATAGCCCCCCTGCCCTGCCATCTTCGCTCCGCACACTCATTTGTTATCTCCTCTCTTCAATCTGTTTCCCACCACACACATCACCCTGCACGCTTCCCCCCCCCCCCCACCGCCATCAGCTATCCTTCATCCCCTCCTGTTGAAGCTGGAAGAAGAAAAAGGCCCTGCTGCCGGAGTCCCAGGACAGCTTCAGACAGGCAAAATAAAAGGATGGCACAGGCCTGCTCAACTTGGCCGCCCCCTCCCCACAAGCTGTTTCTGGACTGCAGCTCCCACAAGCCCCAGCCACAGTGGCCAATAGCCAGGGATTATGGGAGATGTAGATCAACATCTGCAGGAGGGCCAAAGTTTAGGGATGTGCACGGAATCGGCGCAGGGAAGTTCGAAGGTGGGTGGGGGGTGACTTTAAGGCCATGGAGGGTGCACTTACCCCTCCTGCCACTTCCCCCACCCCCCACTGGCACTCCACTGTAAACTGGTCCGGGGGGTGGCAGATTACCTCTTTGCCACCCTGTCCCCTCAGTGGACTGGAAATAAGTGGAAGTACCTGGTGCGCATGCCCACGTCGGGTGGGAAGTGCATCCTCCCTCGCCCTTAAAGTCACCCCACCTTAGAACCAGCAGAATCGCCGGTCATTCAAACTGGTTCGGAGGCCCACAGAGGGCTTCCAAACTGGTTCCGTGCACATCCCTACCGAAGTTCAGCTGGCTTGCCCGAGCAGAATCTTCTCTCCCAGCTCTTGTTTGTTCACTCCAAGCCCTGCCCCTTATAAGCAAACAAACAACGGGAAAACGGAGCCATGGGAGAATTATCTGTTTAGCCCTCATATCACTGTGGTCCAAATAAACTTTTACTTTACAAGGTCAAGTGAGGCTCCTAGGGCTGATAAGGTATTCTACACTGGCTGGCAAAGGAATCAGGAAAGGCCATAGCTCAGCGGAAGAGTATCTGCTTTGTACCCAGAGGGTTCCAGGTTGGTATTTCCAGGTAAAGCCGGGAACAAGGGCGGTCCTTTCATGAGGCGGTGTGAGGTAGTTGCCTCAGGCAGTATTGGGGCACCGATGGGGCAGCAAAATGCCCCCTGCTGTTGCCAGAGGAGTAGCTCTTTAGGGCCAATCTGACCCCTGCGAGCTTTGCAAGGAGAGCCTCACATAGGAAGCTGCTTTCTACCGAGTCAGGCCATTGGTCCATCTAGCTCAGTATTATCTACCCAGACTGGCAGCGGCTTCTCCAAGGTTGCAGGCAGGAGTCTCTCTCAGCCCTATCTTGGAGATGCCAGGGAGTTAACTTGGAACATTCTGCATGCAAACAGGCAGGTGCTCTTCTCAGAGTGGCCCCATCCCATAAGGGGAGTATCTTACAGTGTTCACACATGTAGTCTGCCATTCAAATGCAAGCCAGAGCAGACCCTGCTGAGCAAAGGGGAAAATTCATGCTTGCTGCCACAAGACCAGCTCTCCTCTCCTATGTGCTCTTTCAAAGCATGACAGGGTTGGTTTTGAAAGGGGACAGGCCACCACCACCCTGGGCAGGGGGCATGGCATCTCTCTTAGCTGGGAGAGCCCCCAACAAACAAACAAACAAACAAACAAACAAACAAACAAACAAACAAACCCCTGCAAAACTGTTGCCAGTCAGTGTAGAGAATATGGAGCTAGATGGACCAATGATCTGGCTCAGTACAAGGCAGCTACCTATGTGATCTATGACAAAGTGAAAAAAATAAAGCAAGGTGAAGGAGGGTCCCACGGGGAGGCTGAATGGTGCTCTGATGCTGGCCTGGCCACGAGAACTCCCGCTTCCTCTCACGGAGGGAACCAAGGGCCCGAAGCCCATCACCCCAGCCCAATGGCTAGACTTGGACCTACCACTAAATGGCTACTGGCCTCCGACTAACCTTATCGATCTTGTTGCCCACCAGAATCTTCACCACCTTTTCCCTTGTATACATCTCCAGCTCCCGCAGCCAGTTTTCCAGGCCCAGAAAAGTCTCTCTCCTGGTGACGTCGTAAACTGGTCGGGAGGCAGAAAAACACAAGACATCTTCTTCACCAAGAGGCTTTTGTTGGCACGGAAGAGTATTTCAGTAGGACGAGGAGGAGGAGGAGGGGACACTCATTTGGAGTGGGAGTTCTCAGCCTTGGGTCCCCAGAGGTTGCTGACTACAGCTCTTGTCCAACAAAATCCCAAAGTTGAGGGTGATCCAGCTGAGGCGTCTCTTGGAAGCCTCAGGGTGCCTCTGCAGAATCTGGCCTTTGGCTGTGTGCTGCTTCACACAGACACACGTTGAGCACTGTAAGATATTCCCCTTAGGGGATGGGGCTGCTCTGGGGAGAACATCTGCATGCTTGCAATGCCGAAGAAGGTTCCAGGTTCCCTCCCTGGCATCTCCAAGAGAGGGCCTGCAACCCTACCTGCAGCCTTGGAGAAGCCGCTGCCAGTCTGTGTAGACAGTACTGAGCAAGGTGGACCAATGGTCTGACTCAGTATATGGCAGCTTCCTATGTGCCACATTCACATGTGCCCTGTTTAGCATTCAGTAGAATGCCCACTGAACATGCTTTCAGTTAATCTGAAGAGACGAAAGCTTCAAGCATGATTGCACCCCTTTCCATGGTTGGGAGACCAGGGTGCCCCACTCTCTTTATCGCAGGAAGGTGTGTAATCATGCTTGCTGCATTCATCCCTTCAGACCAAATCTGCAGTAAGCGTGAAGAGTGGGGGTCAGGAGGGTGAGTGACGGGTAGAGGGCAGGACTTCCAACCCGTTTCAAGTCCTGTAAGCATGTTCAGCAGGCATTCTACTGAACAGGGCTACGGCCAAGAGCAAAACGGGACTTGCGACTTCTGTAGAGGTTATTCAAGAGCCAGCGTGGTGTAGTGGCTACGGTGCTGGACTAACATCGGGGAGACCCGAATTCAGATCCCTGTTCAGCCATGAAACTCACTAACTCTGGGCCAGCCACTTATCTCTCAGCCTAACCTACCTTGCAAGGTTGTTGTGAGGATCAACATTTTATTTATTTTTACATTTATATCCCACTCTTCCTTCTAGGAGCCCAGAGCAGGGCACATACGAACATAGGAACATAGGAAACTGCCATATACTGAGTCAGACCATTGGTCTATCTAGCTCAGTATTGTCTTCACAGACTGGCAGCAGTGGCTTCTCCAAGGTTGCAGGCAGGAATCTCCCTCAGCCCTATCTTGGAGAAGCCAGGGAGGGAACGTGAAACCTTCTGCTCTTCCCAGAGTGGCTCCATCCCCTGGGGGGAAGATCTTCCAGTGCTCATACATCAAGTCTCCCATTCATATGCAACCAGGGCAGACCCTGCTTAGCTATGGGGACAAGTCATGCTTGCTACCACAAGACCAGCTCTCCTCTCTCGCACATGGTTATGTTTATCCTCACAACACCCCTATGAGGTAAGTTAGAGAGATATGTGATTGGACCAGAGTCATCTGGCCCCTGCTAACTTGGCAAAGAGGCACCTTTTAACGGTTGAGATCCTCTTTATTTAGCAGGGGGAGAGTAACTGGCCTTATCCACCCCCAGCACAGTACCTCCAGTGACTGTTGCTGGTGTATATCTTATGTTTCTTTTTAGATTGTGAGCCCTTTGGGGACAGGTACACATCTTATTAATTAATTAATTAATTAATTAATTATTCCTCTGGGTAAACTGCCCTGAGCCATTTTTGGAAGGGCGGTATAGAAATCCACCCATCCATCCATGCACCCACCCACCCACCCAGTGAGGCTCCTCACACGATTAGTGTGAAGAGCCATAAGGGAGTTGGGGAGGAGAGCAGATTTGGCCCACTCTCCCTGCAGATGATCACTGGCCTGTTGCTGGTCAGGTGGATTGCCCGCCCAGACAAGCGACGGCTTTGCCCAGGTGCTCATGTGCCTGGCCGCGGCTCGTCCGGCAGCTCCGGGGGTCAGGTGAAGGGAAGCACTGCCCCACGGCGTGGCGCCCCACCCTCCAGAGCCCCAGTAATGCACCGTACACTCTGGGGTCCCCCTTCCCCTCTCCCCGAGTGTGTCTGCCGCGGCTGGCAGACACACGACCAAAAAAACCCGGGGTTAACGGCGCGCGCGCTCTGTTTACCTCATTTAAGGGGGAGGGCATTTAGGCGGGCTTGCCGGCAGGAGCCGTGTGGCTCCTGTTGCTGCACACGAGCAGCAGAAACCAGGCTGGGCTCCCTTAGCCCGGCTTCTGCGGTTCGTGTGGATCGCCTCAGTGAGTTTCATGGCTGAATGGGGATTTGAACTCAGATCTCCCTGGTCCCAGTTGAACACTCTAACTACTCCTCCACATTGGATAACCCTGTATACCACTCTGGGGTCCTTGGCGGAAGAGCAGGATATAAAGGTAAACATAAATACAACAAATGCCATCTTACAATACAAAATGCGTCTTACAAATACAATAAATGCAATGGTTCCTATGTATTTTAAAAACAAGGGCATGCAATGCTTGCTCCTTTCCCCTCTGAGTCCCATAAAGATCCCAGGGCTGCCTTTGGCTCCCTTTTGAACACTGTAAAGAGCCACACTCTCAGACAGAGGAATGCTGGGAAGGAGGACAACCTTGGGACTGACTCGCTCCTGTAACATTCAGATAGAGTGCAGAGGTTATGTACTGCTGTGCTTTATAGAGGAGTCAGTCCCCGTTTCCTCATTTTATCTCCCTTTTCAGCAACACCAAGGACTCCATATATTTAACTATTCAAGCTGTCCCCAGAAGACCCTCCCCTGTCTCCCTCTCCTCCTCTGACAATCAATTTCTTTAACTAATCCTCCAATGAACTGCCTTAGCTTCACCGCTTTTCTTCCTCCACAACCGTCCAACTCCACCCCCCAATCCCTCTTCTTTCATGGGTTAGAACACTTTTGAGCCTCTACAGCCAGCAGGACCAGAAATTTCTTCTGCACTGTTTTTGTTTGCACTTAACTGTAGACAGTTGTAAGCTGAGAACGCCTCCAAATCTCTGACCTGAGGAACAGCAATGCCTCCAAATTCCAAAACTTTGCCATGCAATCACTGAACTTTGCTATGTTGCATTGCCAGCATAGTGTAGTGGTTAGAGTGCTGGACTAGGATTGGGGAGACCCGAGTTCAAATCCCCATTCAGCCACAAACCTCACTGGGTGACTCTGGGCCAGTCACTTCTCTCTCAGCCTAACCTACCTCACAGGGTTGTTGTGAGGATAAAAATAACCATGTACACTTCTCTGGACTCCTTAGAGGAAAAGCAGGATAAAAATGTAAAAATACATAATCAGACCCAGTTTGAATTCCCCAAGTGTAGCAGGAGAAGATGGGGCCTTGGCAGGGGTGGTGCTTCTATGACGCGAGGTGAGGTGGTTGCCTTGGACAAGACGCCCTTTTGCCCCCTGCTTTTTAAAAGGTAGGGGGAAGAAGAGGAGGGGAGGGTGCATTCAAGGGGGGCAGAATTTGGCACCCTGCCTCAGGCACACAGAGATCTTGAGCTGTCACGGGGCCTTGGGAAGCAGAGGTGCACCTAGGTAATTTTGGAGCCTGGACCTAAAGGCCTTTGGAGGCCCCCCTCCCCATAAAATTAAGCATAATTATGCTTCACTGGGCAACCACATCACCCAAGAAAGACTAAAGGGGATTTGGAGGCCCCCAGGGGCTGTGGAGACCCTGGACTTCGGCCCTGACGTCCAGGGGTAAGAGCACCTCTCTTGGGAAGTCTTTTGCTCCTCGATTCAGATTCCTTCTGAAATTCTTTCAGAAGCAGGATGTTACCCAAAGTGCCGCAGGACCTTTCTCCAGGACTTATTGATTGTGCATTTGTTTCCTAGTTATTGTGCAGAGTCTGCATAACTTTCTTCCAAGTTGCACTTCTGATGAGGGTGCGATTAATTCTCTCCAGGCATTCCGAGTGTTAGATTTTGTACCTGAGAAAACGTACTTCCTCCGGATAACCTGTTGCAAATGCAGCATGGAGTGGGGTGGCGTGAATGTCACCGGCTCCTATTGGTTGCCATTAGTGCTGAGCTATACAACTCCGTAGCCTCATGGGACTGAATCGCTTTTGGAATGTACACACTTTATTTTTTAAAAACCCAGAGACTTGTGGGAATACTGCAGCAAGGTTAAAATTCAGCTGGGGGTTCAGACTGATCGTGCAGGGAAAGGGCCCTGAAGCCTGAAAGTCTGGTTTGCTTTCTGCCGAAACAAATGTCAAATAGAAGCCACTTAAAAACCGAGCTGAAGGGCCTTCAGCTTTCATGTTGGAAACGTTTTCAAGAAGTATACTTACTCCACCAGGAGAACAACAGCCACCAGCCACCAACTTCGTGGCGTGGCAGGGCCCAACATTAATGGCTATGCTCCTAACTTCGTTGTTGCCTGCAACTCTTAGAGGAAAAATGTGCTTCCACTTACCTCCACCTTAAGGGGTTTGACTTCAGAGTTGTGCTAATTACAGTCCGGCTCTGTCTGCCACCTACCTAAAATCACACCTTGAGCACCTCGATAATAGCTAGGAGTTAGTGTTCGAAACCGCTCCTGCCCTGCTGTGTCCTACAAAAAGAAAAAAATGGGGAGGGGGAGGAAAGGATACTCAGAACAAAAAGGTCATTTAAAACCCTCTTAGAACAAAAAGGTCATTTAAAACTCTGTGGCAGAAGTTAATGTTTGCAAGGACACATTTGGCTTCTCTACAGATGTCCTGGTCTGGAAGGATTACTCGAGTGCCAGCGCTGGGGCTCTAGCATGGAAAAGGCATGGGTGGTCAGTAGGCAAATTATACAGCAGCCTGGTTGAAGCTAGCAAGCCCAGATCTGGTTAGTGCCTGGAGGGGAGATGGCCTGAAATCATGATGGACACTGTCTTGAGTTTCAGTAGGGGGACAGGCAGCAGAGAAGTGAAACACGGAGGAGCCAATGCACGGAATGGATGGTGATGAGGACTCAGGGCTTATCCAGAGGAAGGGAAGGGCTGCAGCTCAGTGGCAGAGTGCCTGCTTCAATTCCTGGCACCTTCAGGAAGGGCTGGGAAAGACCTCTGCCTGACGCCCTGCAGAGTTGCTGCCAATCAAATGTAGACAATACCAAGCGAGATGGACCAGGGGACTGACTCTGTATAAGGCAGCTTCATACATCCATAATAATGTGTTTCAACTAAAAATTTTTAGCCTGGAGAAGGACAGCAAGGGAGGTCCAGCCTAAAGCACTAATTAAAATCAGTAATAATAATAATAATACAGGTGAAACTCGGAAAATTAGAATATCATGCAAAAGTCCATTAATTTCAGTAATGCAAATTAAAAGGTGAAACTGATATATGAGACAGACGCATTACATGCAAAGCGAGATAAGTCAAGCCTTAATTTGTTATACATGTGATGATCATGGCGTACAGCTCATGAAAACCCCAAATCCACAATCTCAGAAAATTAGAATATTACATGGAACCAAGAAGACAAGGATTGAAGAATAGAACAATATCGGACCTCTGAAAAGTATACAGTGTACTGTGCTTGATTGGCCAGCAAACTCTCCTGACCTGACCCCATAGAGAATCTATGGGGCATTGCCAAGAGAAGGATGAGAGACATGAGACCAAACAATGCAGAAGAGCTGAAGGCCGCTAATGAAGCATCCTGGTCTTCCATAATACCTCATCAGTGCCACAGGCTGATAGCATCCATGCCACGCCGCATTGAGGCAGTAATTGCTGCAAAAGGGGCCCAAACCAAGTACTGAATACATATGCATGCTTATACTTTTCAGAGGTCCTATATTGTTCTATTCTTCAATCCTTGTCTTATTGGTTCCATGTAATATTCTGATTTTCTGAGATTGTGGATTTGGGGTTTTCATGAGCTGTACGCCATGATCATCACATGTATAACAAATTAAGGCTTGACTTATCTCGCTTTGCATGTAATGCGTCTGTCTCATATATCAGTTTCACCTTTTAATTTGCATTACTGAAATTAATGGACTTTTGCACGATATTCTAATTTTCCGAGTTTCACCTGTACATGTATGAAAATAGCAAAGGTAAGGGTTGAAAGAGAGAGGAATTCATTATCATTCACACCACAAACGACCACCAAAAGCTACCCACTTGTTCTAGGCAGGCAACACAAGCACTTATTTTGGGGAAGAACTGCATTTCCCCCAGGGTGTTTTTCACACTGGACTTTTAGCTCGCATCTCCTGTAGAATGGAGGGTGTGTGTTCACCAGGGGCGTAGCAAGGTTGGGGTGGGCCCAGAGGCAAGATTTTAAAATCCCCCTCCCCCCAATGAAGCTCAGCTCATGAAGTAAAGAAATCTTAAATGAGGTTGAATAGTGGTAACAAAAAGCATAGTAAAATTTTTTATATAAATATATATATCCTATGCGCCACATCATCCTAATTTTTTTTTAAGGTTTTGTAAATTGTGGACGATGCAAGTCATTTAATGGTACTAGAGAAAGACATGCTGTTCTGGCAGCTCCAGGTCTTAACACCCACATCAATTTGGGAGGATGAATACAACTGAAGGAAGCCTGGGTGGGTGCACAGCTCGAGGAGTCTGTCATGAGACGTGCCTCTGGGGGGCCCCCAAGGCAGTGGGCCCCCAGACAACTGTCTCCCTTGCCCTATTATAGTTACGCCCCTGGTGTTCACATATTGGCCAGATTTACACCAAAGTCCCTGTGAGCTATCGGGGAGCACTTCACACTCGATTTGGGTTTTTCACTGCGCGTTAGAGTGGAGCCCGATTTATATCTAGGGTTAAAAAATCCACTTTTTGTATCCTTTTGGCGGGGGGGGGGGGACACTTCGAACACACGGTAAAGCCTGCTTTGTGAAAAATGCCCAGGCACAAAACTGAGTACCCTGTGCTGAGAAAGTACAATATCCCTTCAACAGAAATCCAACCTCAAGAGAACACATCTGACCTGGGCGTATTCCAGATTAGACCCTGCAACGGGGCCACGTCATATCTTTGCTTCCACACTTCCTGTGTTGTGACACCACGGTCCCTACACTGTCAGTAGGGTGCCATTCAGATTTCCAATGCCTTGTCTCGAATTTAATCGCTGCAATATAGTGCTGTGACATTGTTTATCCAGCATAAGAAAGTTGCTGTTTTTTCGGGTTGTTAAGTTTCCGCAAGACTGCTCCTCCTGTTTACGTTTTGAACGTGATTTGCCTGAACAGGAGTATTTTCAGATTTCTTTCTGGTGCTTTCCAGATTAAACCCTACAACAGTGTCACTACGGATCTGCTAAGTGTGCTTCCATACTTCCTATGTGTTGTGATGCTGCAGTCCTGTGCTGACATCAAACTGCCGTTCACATTTCCGATGCCTTCTTTTGGATTTTATCTTTGCATTATAGTGCTACAACGTTCCATGTGCATTGCAAAAATGTAGCAGTATTTTCCCATTGTAAGAGTTTGAGATTCTGGGGATCATTTTCAATATAATCCTGCCAAGCCGAAGCATTTTATGCCTGCTGTAGGGTTTAATCTGGAAAGTGCCATGAACACAATAAATTAAGTGTTGTACTCCAAAACGGATTGTCTGGAAAGCCCCTTAAGGAGGAATGTTAACAAAATATCCAGGCTCCTGTATAACAGCTGCACCCCAGACCCCTAGAAAACAACAAGAGATGTTACAGCTGTAGAAGCTAAGCAACTGAGGTAGGTTTGCTGACGTGTGCAAAAGAGAATAGCTGCTAATGCTGTGTAAACATATTTAAAGGGGGAAAGGGGAGGGGGGAATCAAGGCATGCCTGCCTGGGGAATAACCCAGAGGCCAGCAACCCGCACCCCAAGAAAGCCACCCAGAGATGTTGTGGCTATAGAAGTTGAGCAAAAAAGTGGGTTTGCAGGCTTCTTGCAAAAGCGAGTAAGTGCTAATGCTGTATAAAAATATTTAAAGAAAAAGTAACTAAGAGGAAAAGGCGACATACATGCCCGGGGGGAAACCAAGGGCTAAAGCAACCCCCAATCTACCCCCCACAAAACCAGCCAGATATGTTATAGCTGGTGAGTCTCCAGGGCTGTGGAAACACAAAAAAGTGCATATACGACACATTTTTAAAAAATTAAAGAGTGCTGATCAGGTGCATGTGAGGGAAAACACCAGTAAGTGAGCTAAATGACCAGAAGGGTGTTGTGTGTGTCACAGAAAGAAGCCTGCAGAGGTGTGCTCAGGTGGGGAGTTGTGGAGTGTGCAGGGTGGAGCCAACATGCCCAAAGCCAACCCCCAAGAAGGTAGCCACACCTCTGCAGCTCCCGGCAGAATATTTTTCCCTGCCTGTGTTAGTCAGCAAGAAGTCGTGTCAAAACACACAGCTTTTTCACAGACTGAAGGGCTATTCATCATCCACAACAACTATGGAGTGGAGTTGTGTCTGATCACCCCACCTGGGAATCAAAAGGTGAAAGTGGAATTAACCTTCGTCTGGAAATCCACTTGCACCAAATTCCTTCAGAAGGAATTATTGCTAAGCACACTAGAAATAAAATATGCTTTCTCTCCCTACACGGGTGCTGCTGTTTTGCTTAGAGAGCCAGAATTCCTAAAGATGGACATTTCCAGTTTATGGCAGGGGGGAAAAAATAGTTTACCCATATTGCTAGCTGCACAGGAAGGTCGCCAACCACTGTCTTCTTCACTTTAAAATCAACACCTGGAAAGAGAAGCAGACAGAATCAGAGCAGCCTCACCCAGTCCCTGGCAGAGCTCCTGGACCTCTAATTGTTGCAGGCAGGAATAACGCCCCCTCCCCCCCAAAAAAAGATTAAGTTTTCTCGAGCACTGCTTCTATATGCTGGGAAGTGCTCCTGTTGAACGCACATGCAGCTGTTTACACACAGCTGTTTAAAGGCACAAGAGCTCTGGCAGGAAAAAAAAGAGAGTGGGCAATCCTAACAGGCATCACAAATGAGTGCTTATTTTAAAACCTCAGCTCAGGAGCCATCACCAAGGGAGCCCTGTTCTTAGGAGCCGCCCAACTGACATCTGAGGACTGCACAGAGCAAGGCATTCAATTATTTATTTACTGTTAAATTTATATACCGCCTTTCCTTAAAAATAACCCCAAAGCGGATTATGGCCTCAATCAAGGCTCATACAGAAGGAGGTGATATTTGGAGCACACACCCACACTCACACCCATGCTCAGTGGAAACCTGGTCTTTTAGTTTTCAGCAGAGGCCAGATCTGCAAAGTGCTGATTGACTGGTCATTGTGTCAGTCACAAAGTCAGCTCCCCGCCCCCCCCCCCCCCCCCCGCCGTCCACTTTGGAGAAGGGCTCCATGCTGATTGGCCATGAAGCGACCCCTCCCATACACACACACACACACACACACACACACAAAGAGAAAGAGAGAGACTTAAAGAGAGCAAACATCCTACTGTTGCTGCTGCTATTATTTATATACTGCTTTTTGATGAAAAAAGTTCTCAAAGTGATTTACATACAAGAAGAAGGAAGTAGATCTCCATCCCCAAAGGGCTCACAGTCTAAGAGGAAATGCAAGGGAGACAGCAACAACAGCCACTGGAGGAATGCTGGGCTTGAACCCCTGCTAACTGGGCAAAGAGGCACCTTTTCAACGTGGTGATTCTCTTTATTTAGCAGGGGGAGAGTACCCGGCCCTATCCATCCCCAGCACAGCATCCCTCCAGTGGCTGTTGCTGGTGTCGATCTTATGTTTCTTTTTAGATTGTGAGCCCTTTGGGGATAGGGAGCCATCTTTATTCATTCATTCATTCATTCATTCTCTATGTTTCCAAAGGCCTAGAGCCTTTGGAGTCAGGTGGTATACATAAACTGAATAAATAAATAAATAAATATGTACACCACTTCTGAGGCTTTTGTTGAAAAGCAGTATATAAATATTTGTTGTTGTTGTTGAACAGGGCCAGTTGCCCTCCACTGGCTAAATGTAAGAGAATCACCACTTTGAAGGGTGTCTCTTTGCTTACTTAGCAGGGGACATTTAAACAGATCAACAAGCAAAGTACCTGAAAAACACAAACTAAAATCCTGCTTGAAGCATGGGTGGTTGTGGAGGAGGGGGAAGAAATAGTCTCAGAGGCGAGTTTCACGATCAGTGAGACTCACAGGAAGGAGGTTTGCGGGGAGAGCGGGCTTAGCTCACTCTCCCCACAGACGATCAAGGCAGCAGTCCTGGGCTGCCAGTCTAGGTGTCATTACAGAGGTAGAGGCAAAGGGAAGCAGAGTTCACACTATAGCAGAAAAACCTGCTCCTGCTTATAGTTATGTCCGAACACAGATTAAGTGGCCTGGGAGTTCTTGGTGCTGTAATGTTACTAAAGCTAAGTAGGAGTGGATCCAATTGTAGCCTGGATCATGTAGAGTCCCATTTAAACTGTTCTAAAGCCACCTTAAGTGGCACAGCGGGGAAATGCTTGACGAACAAGCAAAAGGTTGCCGGTTCAAATCCCCGCTGGTACTATATCGGGCAGCAGTGACATAGGAAGATGCTGAAAGGCATCATTTCATACTGCACAGGAAGAGGCAATGGCAAACTCCTCCTGTATTCTACCAAAGACAACCACAGGGCTCTGTGGGCGCCAGGAGTCAAAATTGACATGACGGCACTCTTTACCTTGACCTTTAAAGAAACAGCAGAACTGGTCTTGTGGTAGCAAGCAGCATGACTTGTCTCCTTAGCTAAGCAGGGTCCACCCTGGTTGCATATGAATGGGAGACTAGAAGTGTGAGCACTTTAAGATATTCCCCTTAGGGAATAGAGCCACTCTGGGAAGAGCAAAAGGTTCCAAGTTCCCTCCCTGGCTTCTCCAAGATAGGGCTGAGAGAGATTCCTGCCTGCAACCTTGGAGAAGCCGCTGCCAGTTTGTGAAGACAATACTGAGCTAGATGGACCAATGGCCTGACTCAGTATATGGCAGCTTCCTATGTTCCAGGATATATGTGTGAATAGTAAAACAGATTTTAAAAAGAAAAAGAAACACTTTAAATCAGGGTCCTCCAGTGGTACATTTCCCAAATGAGCAGCTTGCCTGGAAGCCATATTCCTCCCCCATAATATAACTTAGTACTCAGTGGTGAAGGAATGGCATTCTGCACATGCTCACAGGCACCCTTCTCACAATTTCCAGGGCAGAGAAAAGCAGCTTCTGGTAACAAACAACATCCATGCCCCTGATGCAAATCATGCCTGAGGGGCATCAGTGTGAGTTTGGGACAGCTGAGATGCCAACACAGGTGGTCAGGGAAGCTGAAAGGAAAGAAGCGGCCAGCAGTGCTCACCAATGGTTGGACTGCGGTAAGGTTCAAACTGATCATCGGTGAATCTCAGCAAGAGGCTGTGGGAGGAAACAAAGGAGAAAAGAGGTGAGCTACAAACATAGAAATACCTGGGAAGCAGGTATCTCTCTTGGGAGCAGAATCCCCAGCCCTCTTCCAGCTCCATGGAAAGCCCCCACCCCCCAAAGCACCTGGATTTCCCCACTGCGCTGTCTCCAACCAAAAGGAGCTTCAGGGTGGGCAGTGACTCTGGGTCTTCTCGTGCCATGGTGAACCCTGTTCCAGATGCACCGCAGAACTTGACAGAAGGAAAACAAGGCTCTAGTGCTCCACCCACAACATACCAGGCAGAAACACTGGAAGGAGAGAGAAGAGGAGGAGCTGGAATATGGGTCACCATTTTCTCCTCCTACAGCAAGGAACAAATTATGGTCTGGAGAGGCACAGAGCTGCAGTGTGGGAAAATTAGTTTACAGGTGTGACAGAGAGATGTGTGTCCCCTCCCCAACTCCCAGTGCATACACTCTGTAGACAAGGATTATTAGTTTCTCTAGTGTGTTGCTCTTCATCTCCAACCTAGGAATTTTGCCTCCTAATCTGAAAATGGGCTCTAGTTAATCAGTGTTGAGGGAAAGACATGCCCAGAAACATAACCGTGTCCTGTAAAATTTGAATAGTATCAGGATTCAGCCTCATCTGCCTTTCAATACAAGGAGATGCCAAACAAACAACAATCCTCACTTTCTTATGACTGAATATGGACATTCCTCTCTGAACTCAGCCCCCAAACCTATTTTCAGAGTCATCAAGGCTTAGCCTGCCTGGAAAGTCCCTGCGGAGTTAATAGTAACAAGGGAACAAAGCATGGGTAGGTAACTACAGCAGATCAGTCATCTCGAGTCAAAGTACCTTCTGTACGAAAAAAGGACAGCTTCTTCATACATGACTCGCGTAACCGGATCTTATACGTGTTTACGGAAGTCTCACCGATTTCAAAGGCATTTACTCTCACAAATCTTTAGGCTGCTATCTTAAACGTTTTTACTAGGAAGCTAGACCTCACTGAGATCAACCGGCTTCCGGGTAGACAAATGGTGCGTTTTGCAGTGCTCGTATAAAGCGCAGCCCGCACAATCGATTGGAAGTGGTCTTCCTGCCATATCCACAGCATTCCCATGTGCAACAGATAGGCGGGTTAAGGCTCCAAAAAGTGCTTGTACAGTCATGGGCGGGGTGGGGTGTGTGTGTGGAATTCTTGCCCGCATGAGCAACTTTGAGTTCGGGCGCAGCAGGGGAAGGACACATCTTAGGTCTTACTTCGATTGAGCGCCCCTCAGCCTCTTTTCAGAGTTTGGTCTCGCCTCTGCGGAGCAACAAGGCGGAGGTTTAGAGCCATTCCGTCCCCATAAAGTAGTACGCACACACAAACCTGGATTTAGGACTCCCAGGTTGGTTCGGGTCCGTCCCGGCACCTGTAGCTTTAAATAGTAAACATCAAGATTAGCGAATCCGGAGTAATAAGACTATGTGACCCGAAGGAAATCTAACTCCCCATAACGGCTGCGGTGCAACGCGGGATTCATTAATTCCCCAAAGGCAAAAAGGATTCGATCTGGTCTATATGGCCTAAAAAGCTCCGCTCGTGAAGGGTCTTTGGGGCACTCCTGGCTGCGCGCCCAGGGCACACGGTCGTCAGCTCCGTTTCCTCCGGCCTGGCTGGGAGTTGCCCGCCCTGCACCAGCTGATCGGAGCCCCTCCCATCAGGCAGGGCCCGCCGCCCGGGAAAGGAGCGGGGAGGCAGCCCTGCCCAGATCGGCGGGGCGAGCGAGCCATGTCAGAGTTCCAGATTTCGGTGGAAGAGCTGAACGACCTGCTGGCCAACGGCAGCGGCTGCTACAGCCTCCCCAGCGCGCACAGCAACGAGGTGGCGCCCCGCATCCACGTGGGCAACGCGTGAGTTCCCCGGTGGGGGTGGAGTATAAATCTCCCCCTTCTTTAGGCTGGCTTTAGGCCTGGGAACAAGGAGAAGATGAACGGGGTAGGAGGCAAAGGGGCGATTCTCTTTCCCAGGGCGGGGTGGCCTGGAAAGCGGGAAGGACGCCGCTAGAGATGGGGACGGGATTCGAGGGGCAGCGGATGAGCCTCCCCGACCCCCGTTGTGAGCTGGCCCAGCAGCAGAGATAGAAGCCTCCGTGGAGGACCGAGATATCGCCCCCACCCTTTTCCTTGGCGTTTGCTTGAGTTGTGTTAACTTAATTTTTCTACCGATCGGATTTATAGCTCCATTTGCAAGGCTTTTGATGCACGTAATGCTTTCTTAGTCCTGTTTGTCCTCTCAGCCTGGGCTGAATAGCGGCTGTTCCCATTTTACCGTTTGAGGAACTGAGGCCAAGAGAGAATGACTTCTCTAAAGGCCAGCTGGTTATGTCTACAGCTGAGTTGGGACTGGAACCCAGGAGAAGTTTGAGCTGGTTCAGGGCCTCCGTATAGTGAGAATATTGGAGGTACACAATCTCCTATGCAGTTTTGCGTGCAGAAGGTCCCAAGTTCAATTCCGGGCATTGCCGGGAAGTAGGCTTTACCGTGAGTTTCCTGCGAGTTCAGATTTGCCCCCAAAAACTGACACAAAAATTTGATTTTTTTAAACCCTGGACATAAACTGGGCTACACTCTCAAGGTGCAGTGAAAAGTCCAAATTGTGTCTGGAGTGCTCCCTGATAGCTCGCAGGGACTTCGGGGTAAATCTGGCCAATATGTGAACACCATTCCAGAGAAGAAGCAAGCTAAAAGCCCCATCTAAAAATGCTCCAGGTGGGGTTGGGAAAGACTCGTTCCTGAAACATTGGAGAGCCACTGTCAGTCCATGTAGACAATACTGAGCTAGATAGACAAATGACCTGACTGGGTATAAGGCAGCTTCCTATGTTTCCTGCTAGTCTGCCCCAGCTTCTCATCTCAGCCAGATCTCCAGCAAAGAGGCTCAAGTCATGTAATGTTGAAGGAAATGCATTATGTCTGTGCCTCTGGTCCCTATGTTCTGGGTTTCTGTTTGACACTGAATTGGAGTCTGGAGTCTGCTTGACACACATTGCTATATAAGTAGGGGAGATGGGTGGGCTCCATGGGCTGCAAACAGGGGTCACGCACTCCAGCTGCTATCAGGTGTGTTCCATTCGGGGAGAGAGACATCCTCTTCAGATAATGCTGAATGTGTATGTTGACTTCTAGGTAGTTTTGACAGGCGGTGGGGCTGATTGGCTAATTGATTGACATCTTGATCCTAAGCTCTCTTAAGGACCTGTGGAACTTAGTGTTAGCTTGTTTCTACTAGGGCTGCTTACAAGTGGACTTGGAATTCCTTGTGTTTTCCAAATGTTATGAGAAAGCTTTATTGGCTAGAATGTACTCTGGCCTTTGTGTATCTGCACTTGCAACATTTACAGGCAGTTCTGGGCATGTCTTGTGAAAACACTTTGAAGAAATAGGCTGAATGTAGGCCCTGATCTTTCTGTACACATGAGCCTGATTCAGACATTACGCCAAAGCCCTGCTGTGGCTGTGCACAGTGGGGTAAAAGGGGAGGAAGTCCCACCCCTTCCATGTCACTCGGCTTGTCTGAAGAGGGAAGAGCCCTCCCCGTGATGACAGGCACCAGGGTTGATTTGATTTTAAATCGCTTCACAGAAGGACTTTATTTTAATGATTCAAATTAATAGTCACAAAAATTCTGTTTAATTATCCTTTTTCTAGTAAAAGTACATTTTTGTTGTCTAATATAACCTTAATACATCAGAGATAGATGTAGGTTTCATTTTTAGAAAGTAGGTACACACTATAATAGGTACACACTTCTCATCATTTGGGCAACCAGGCCTTGTATTTTGTTGTTGCAGTGTTTGCATTTTGCATGTGTGGCTGTCTTATACAGGAACTTCCTAAAAATATTCCCAAATGGGGTCTCTTCTGCAGCCTGCTGCCATGTTAGGTGTTTCCCTTCTACAATGGAAGATATACTCACAAAAAGTTTCCTCAGGATTGCTTGAATAAGTTTTGTTTACTTTTGTTTTCACTTACTCTTCCCCTCCCCTGTCCCTTGCATTTATATCCAGACCCATCCTCGCTCAGCTCTACTCCACCCACCCGCCCAAATGCTCTATTAATTTATTGATTACTTTTTGTAATTGCACTTTTAGAGAGGTGTTGGGGGCAAGGGTGTGTGTGTGTGTGTGTATGCGTGCTGCATGTACACCACCTGCAGAATAGGATTGGTCAGGTCCGTTATCTCTTATCCCCATATACTGCTCAACATGTTCATTGAATATAATGGGGTTATGATTAATATTCATGTTATCTTTGACATAGGTTCTTCTAAAAATAAATAAATTGTGTTTTAAAATTAAAATCACAATCATGGATGTGCTTGCCATCACGGGGAGAACTTTCCCCTCTTCAGACAAGCCCCATCGTGACCATGAGGAGCGGGGCACATGGGTGGGTGAGTGATGCAGCAAGGGCGAGACTGCCTCCCCCTGCTGTGCACAGCTGCAGCGGGGCTTTATAATAATGTCTGAAGGAAGCTATGTTCAGAAAGGAAACCAGAAACCTTTGGTATTGACTAAAGCGTTGGTTCTCGAACTTTGATCCCTAAATGGTGTTGGACTACAGTGCCCATCATCCCCACCCAGCTACAGCTGACTTTGGCCACTGTGGTTGGGGATGATACAAGTTGTAGTCCAACCATGTCTGAGGCCCAAGTCTGGGTACCACTATAGACATGTTTGTAGAGGAGTCCACAGTGCTTCTCCTTGTGCTGTGAGGCTGCTGTTGGGGTCCTGGGTGCCTTTGCCTTAAGATGAGACTATCCTAACTCACTCCTCCCACCCTTCCTTGTGGTCTTGTTTTCTGGGAGGCAGGTGGAGCTTAGAATTGCTGTCTTATTAACACATTTGGCAGAGTTGTATCATGTGAAGCTGCTGTCGACTGAGTCAGACCTGTTTGCCTGCCCTGACTGGCAGCAGCTGTCCACGGCCTTTGGCAGAGAGAGCTCTTTCCCAGCCCTGCTAAGTGAGATTTTTGGTAGTGGAGATGCTGGGAGTTGAACCTGGGGCCTTCTGCCTGCAAAGCATGTACCCTACCAGCAGTGTTCCTTTTAATCTTTTTTTTATTTATGTGCGGAATGAGTTTTGTTCTGGGCAGCAGTATCATGGCAGTGTGCGCGCATGTGCATTCAGTGTAGGGTCTTCTTGATTCATCCTGAGCGGGATCTAAATTTAACGGAGCGGACATTAAAAAAACTTGCGCACACATTCGCATGCCTTGGAGGGAACGCTGCCTACCAGTTTGCTATGGCCTCTCTTCCATAAAGACATTTTTAGAGACAAGGCAGAATGCTCTGGTGGCATTTTGCAGGCCAGCTCGCTTAGTGGCATTTTATTTTTGTAGGCTGCAGCCCAGAGGGTAATCTGAAGGCACCTGATGTCTTGCCACCGAAACTAAATTTAGGCCCCACTCGTACCTTCTGGGGAGCCACACGTATGTTGCTGTGAGCTCCTTTTGGAAAGGGCCGTGTCCGCTTATCGTATGGCCTCGGAAGATGTTGCAGTAGTTAATAACAAAGCCTTTATCTATTGCTGCCTCCCAAAAGGGTTTCAAAATTCTATGGAAAATAAAGGCAGGGATATATACCTATATTTAAAAAGTGTTACAAATGTTATGTCACATTTGAATGTGATGAGGAAACAGAACTATTAAGGGCTATTAAGATCAAAAGCAGGCTTGATTTTCAGTGGCTGAAATTGTCAGGGACAGGAAGTGGGTTTAGCCCCTACCTCAGTCTAATCTAAACATTTGGACTAAATTGCTGGGCCGTTGAACATGGATACCTAACCAAGGATGTTTGCTGGTCTTGTGGTAGTGAGCATGAATTGCTCCATTTGCTAAGCAGGGTTTGCTTTGGATTGCATTTGGATGGGTGACGTGCACATGGTCTGCTGTAAAATGGTAGAGCGTCTGCTTTGCGTGCAGAAGGCCCTTGCTTCAGCCCCTGGCATCTCTAAGGAGGGCCGGGAAAGACTGCTGCCTGAAACCTTGGAGAGCCACTGCCTGTCACTGTAGACCAGGCTGCTCAACTTTGGCCCTCCTGCAGATGTTGGCCTACAGTTCCCATAATCCCTGGCTATTGGCCACTGTGGCTGGGGATTATGGGAGTTGTAGTCCAAAAACAGATGGGGGGGGCCTAAGCTTGGCCAGTGATTCTCAAACTTGGGTCCTCGGGTGTTATTGGACTTCAACTCCCATAATCCTCAAGGAAAGGCCACTGAGGCTGGGGATTATGGGAGTTGAAGTCCAATAACACCTGAGGACCCAAGTTTGAGAATCCCTGGTGTAGACAATCCTGAGCAAAATGGACCAGTGGTCTGACTTGGTATTTTCCTGTGGGAGAGATGAATTAGTTAGGAAGACCACAACCATAAAGCAAGTTTAGGTCCTGATAAAGGCAATAAATTATCTTGATTATTTTTTTAAGAGAACATTGTGGCCGCCCCAGTGACTTTTGACAGTGTGTGAGGTCATTCACGCAACTGCAAACAGGGTAGGACAAGTATCCTACAGCTTTTCCTCCTACCTTGCTCAAATGCTGGGTCTGAAAGCAGGGTAGGATAGTGCTGTCCTACCCAGCTTTTCCTCCTACCTTGATTCCACACACTCATTTCTCCCTCCTCCTATTTATTTATTTATTCAATTTTTATACCACCCTTCCAAAATGGCTCAGGGCGGTTTACAACAGAATAAAACCAATTAACAATTAAAATCAAAACTATGAAAACAGGGTAAAACCAATTAAACATTCAAACAGCTAAAAACCCTGGAAAACCAGGGCACCCATTTAAAAGAAATTAAAACAGTTTACAGTAGTTTAAAAACCCTGGAAGGCCAGGCCAAACAGATAGGTTTTTAGGGCTCTCCTGAAAGATAGTAATTAACTCAAATTATGAATTTCTGCCGGGACTGCATTCCACAGCCCAGGAGCAGCTACAGAGAAGGCCCACCTCTGAGTCGCCACAAAACAAACTGGTGGTAACTGGAGATGGACCTCTCCAGATAACCTTAACGTGCAGTGGGGATCATGCAGAAGAAGGTGCTCTCTAAGATAACTCGGACCTAAGCCATTCAGGGCTTTAAAGGTAATAACCAGCACTTTGTATTTAACACAGGCATAATATGGTCTCTCTGGGTTGCCCCAGAGACCAATCTGGCTGCCGCATTTTGAACTAACTGAAGTTTCCAAACTACGTACAAAGGCAGCCCCATGTAGAGCGCATTGCAATAGTCAAGCCGGGAGGTTACCAGCTGATGCACCACTGTTTTGAGGTCATCCTTTTCAAGGAATGGGTGCAGCTGTCAAATCAGCCGAAGCTGATAGAAATAACTCCTGTCCATGGCCTCCACCTGAGATACTAGGGTGACGCCTGGCTCCAGGAGTACTCCCAAGCTGCGCACCTGCTTCTTCTGGGGGAGTGTAACCTCATCCAGCACAGGAAGATCTAACTCACCCCTCAGATTCTGAGCCCCCACAATGCGCACCTCCGTCTTGCTTGGATTCAGCTTCAATTTGTTATCCCTCATCCAGCCCATTACTGCCTGTAGGCAGGCATTTAGAGAATGAGTGCCATTTCCTGAAGATGGAAAGGAGAAATAGATTTGGGTGTCATCAGCGTACTGATAACACCCAGCCAGCACCAAATCTCCTGATGACCTCACCCATTGGTTTCATGCCTGCTCCTCCTCCAATCACCGTCCTTGTCATAATCCCCGTGCTCCCCCCAGCTATGCCTGTGTGCTGGCGGAGCATCTCCCAGCTGCCCCTGCATGATGCCAGCATGCACATGGCCTCCACGCATGTGCGTCAGACATGTGCGTGGCCAGCAACCATGCTGAGGAGGCCACGGGCATACCAGTGTTGCACAGGGCAGCTGGGAGACCGCACCTAGGCATAGTTGAGGGGAGTGCCGGGATAACGGAAGTGGCGGCGATTGGAGGAGGAGCAGGTCTCCTCCGCATTAAAGGGGTTGTGTAAACCCTCGTTTTAAAAGAGAGGTGCCTGCTGTTCGAACGCCAGATCACACTTGGAGCACATCCCTACTCTGCGTGTCTCTTCCTTAGGGTAGGATCAGTATACCTCTGGCAGCCCAATCCTGTGCAGAATCAGTCATGTCTAAGGGCCAGTTTAGATTATGCATCTGTTGCCTCGTAGGTATCGTGTGGGGGAGGAGTGTGGGTATGCCTGTCTTTCCCCACATCCTCTGATGTGCCATCCTGCTGCTGCACAATTGTACAAACCACCCCTCAACGCGTGGATGAGATACTATTTTAAAGCAGTCTTTAATCCCTGAATTGAGGGGTGGTTTAAGTGAGCCTCTGCAGTAATTGTGTTTCTAAAGGGCCATTCTTCCTGCTGTGCTGCCTTCGGGTAGGAGAAATGAAAAGTTTAGTCCATATACTAATGTTTGGGAGCACAGATCCAGGCGTTGTAACCGCCATGCATAGTTTTGTTTCTGGTAGTGGAAGAAATGAATGGGTCACTGGGGATGGGGGTGTAGCTCAGTGGTAGAGCATCTGTTCTGTATCGTATGTAGAAGGTCCCAGGTTCAGTCCCTGGCATCTCTAGGTAGGGCTGGGAAAGCTCCCTGAGCCTGAAACGTTGGAGAGTTGCTACCAGTCAGTGTAGACAGTACTGAGCTAGATGGACCAATGGTCTGACTCGGTATAAAGCAGCTTCCTAGGTTCCAATCTGACACAGCAAGGATCTTAAATTGTTTTGACTAACAGGAAAAATCTCCAGTTTTTGTAGCACGTTTAAATTGCAGAGTGCTTTATAAATTTTTTTTGGTCCTGACAGGAGCCCTGTGATTGAGTCCAGAGATCATTGCAAGCCATGGTTTGTGCTAATCATCAGTTGAACTTTGAAACATACAGGCTAGCTATGGTTTAGAGCTGCTCGTCTCTTCTCATTTTCTTTCTTTCAGTGAAGGAGTCTGCTGGACACTGCAGTCTCTAGATGCAGGAGCCTCCAAAGGTAGCAATGGCCATGACTAGTATTCAGGCATCTTGTCAAACCACAGCTAGCATAACCCATGGTTTGTAAACTCATTTCAAACCATGGTTTATGTCTACCATGTGTTGGCCATTCAGGCATTGCACCAAGCCACAGCTATACTTCCTTTAACATGGCATGCATTCCTTATGGCATGATGGAGCCTGTTAAGTAAATAAACTATTTCCTTGTTTCAAATGGGCAGTTGAACCTGCGATGTATGGTGACTGATCTAAGGTCCTCCTGTGAGACTGGTGCAGGAGAGGATTTGAACCCAGTTCTTTCAGAAGATCTATAGATTTCAGTGGCTCTCGATTATGCAAATGGAAACTGGACAAAATATCGTTGAATCGCAATAATGTATTGCCCAATGTCCTCTTGTCTCCTCTTCATTTCTAAAAAAACACTTCAGGAGCAAGGTATGTGTTTGGATTTTTAAAGTCATTGAAGATTATGTTTGAAGAAGACATTGATTGGTACAAATGCTGACAAGGTCATTGATACTGGATTGCTAGCTAAGCAGGGCACCAGTGAACTCTATGCATTTTAATGTGCTCAAAATGAAAGGTCAAACATCTGAACTAGGAATACAGGATGGGGAACAGCGGCATCTGCGAAATAAAAAGTGGGGTAGGAAATCAAGAGTGTTGAAACAATATTTAAATGAATATATCTTGAGCTGACATTATTTTGAATATTGTTTTAATGCCCCTTGACACCCCCTGGTTATGAGACATAGATCATTTTTCTTCTGCATGGGAAAATCTCCTCCCCCAACAGAGATCATAACCACAAAGGAGTTTTTCTTGAGATTCTTGGTGCAATAAATACTCAGTACTTCATTTCATAAGCAGAACCCAGATTCCTTTCTTTTGCAGGGATATTACAATTTCCCATCACATTGAGAAAATGTAATGTGTCTTCTTTCCCAACCCCTTTAAATCATAGTTATTGTGAGCACCACAGAATGTGACTGTGAGCATGTCATGGACTTATGATGCCACTAGTGATAAATAATAAGATTCTTCCCCTCCTCTGTGCCTGACAATTCATAAACTACCAAAATGTTTGAGGATGCATGTGTGGGACCACTTAGCCTGGCCTACAGATGACTGCCTATGACCACCTTCTCCTGCAAATATGCCCTGCTATCTTGTAGACTATCTGGTAGAAATTGTTTCTTTTAACAATTTAAAAGCTCCACATTCCACCTCTTTACCATTGAAGCATACCACCCCTTCTGAGTCTTTTGGGGTGGTGGAAGTTGTAAATATTGAGTAACAGTAGCTCTCCAGAAAGGCTACTTTCCTCCATTATGCAAAGATCCAACATCATGCATATCTAGCATCACATGATTGGTACTGCAGAGGCATTTAATTGGAGCGGCATTCTCAGGCCTTTTTAGCCTACTTTCCAGTAGGCTTATGAGATCACCCGGCATTCTGTGTGTCTGTCCGTGTGTGTGTCCAACCTCTCTCATCAACTTTGCAACACCTGGATCAATATGAACCAAATCGGTACAGTTGTAGGGACACCTCAACAGCATAGAGAGTGATGATGTCATCCACCCCGATCCAAGATGGTGGACTTGTGAACTTTTGAGGCACAAGTGCACTAACTTGATGGCTGTCTAACCGATTTGAACCAAATTTGGTACAGTTTTGAGTGACACACAGGGACACCTCAATGGTGTGATTTGTAATGATGTCATCCACCCCGATCCAAGATGGTGGATGCATGAACATTTGAGGTGCAAGAGATCTAACTTGTGGACCTTGAGTTCAACCAAATTTAGTCCAGTTGTAGAGACAGTGAAAGGAAAGTAGGCTGAATAGTTCTTATTAGAACAACTTGTTTGCTTCATATATTCACATCTAGCAACTAGCTGCTTCTTCAGGTTCTATGTCCTATGAGAGGTTAGCTATCATTAAGGCTATTCTGACTTTGGATGTCACTGGTTGTAAGGATGTGCATCCAAACTATTCCTGCAAATTTTTCAGCCAGGATGTTCTTCGTCTTCTGACACTTCTTCTTCCTTTAATCTTTCCCTCAGGGGTGTAGCTATAATTGAGTGGATGGGTTCAAAGAACCTGGGCCCTCCAGGTCCACCCCTCCCTGTTTTCTTCATTATCTCACTCACTCCAAGGGGCCACCGGAGAGGGGGAGAACATGGGCCCCCTCTCCCCTAGCTATGCCCCTGCTTTCCCTGCTTGATTAACTGTAGTAAGGAATATTTCCCCCCTCTGATAACATGGCCAAGATATTCAAGTTTTTTTCTCTTGATGTTATTAGCTCGCTCTCTTTTGCCATTCTTCTCAAAACTTCCTTGTTAGTAATTCTATCTACCCATGATAGTCTTAATTTACGTCAATATATTCAGAGCTCGAAAGATTCTAGTTTGTTCATATTCTTTTTAAGTGCCCAAGCTTCCATTCCGTAAAGCAAGACTGAATAGGTGTAACACCTCACCATGTGAATTTTCAGTTCTCTACTGAAATCCCTATTACAGAGCAGAGGTTTCATTTTTACAAAAGCCTCTTTTGCCATTTCAATCCTGGTATTTATTTCTTGTGTACTGTCATTATGTTCATTTAACCATATTCCCAAGTATTTATAATGTGAATCTCTTTCAGTTCGGGTGTTGTTGATTGTTAGGTTTCTTGCAATGAGAGGCCCATTGCTGGTGACCATGTACTTAGTTTTTCTCAAATTCGTTCTCAACCCATATTCTACACTGACTTCATTTATGCATTCTATAAGATTTTGCAGATTGGTTGTGTTGTCTGCTAGCATGACAGTATCTCTGCATAACGAATATTATTTACTGCTTTGCCATTGATGATAATACCACCTTGTTGTTCAAAAAGTGCTTCGGTAAATATTGCTTCAAAATACATGTTGAATATAAATATTGCTTCAAAATACATGTTGAATAATGCAGGTGATAGAACACATCCCTGCCTCACTCCTCTTTGAATGTCAATCTCTTCTGTCATTTTTCCATCTACACGGACTACAGTCTTTTGATGCCAATATAGGTTTCCTGTTATAAGAATGTCCATGTCATTGATGATCTTGCTTTTCAGTATTTCCATGAGTCGTTCATGGAGCTCTCTATCAAAGGTCTTTTCATAATCTATGAAATATATATAGATGTCTATGTTCATATCAAGGCATCTTTGTATGAGAATGTTCATTCCAAATAATGCCTCTCTTATTCCCATTCAATTTCTAAACCCAAACTGGGTTTCACTTATATCCATCTCCAGCTTCTTGTAAATTCTGCTGTGGATAATCTTCAGGAATATTTTTAATGCGTGACTCATGAGGCTTATAGTCCTGTACTCTGAACAGTTCTTTGCGTTATTTTTCTTGGGTAACAATACAAACATCTATTTCAGCCATTCATGTGGCATAATTCTAGTTTTATATATAGTATTATAGCAAATAGCACTAAAATGAATCTCTAGGTCGGAGCTCAAATTAAGCTCTTGAGTTCATGCCAGAGCAGGAATTTCAGCCTACATCTTGCACATTCAGGCCCAACTTTCCAGCTCAGGGAGTTCTCAACCTTGAGTCTGCAGATGTTGTTGACCACAAATCACATCATCCCCTGCCACCGCAGTCAAATACCATTGTGGCAGATAATGATGGTGCTTGTAGTCCAACCATATCTGTAGACCCAAGGTTGAGAACCCATGAGCTAGATACTGCCATAAGAAGAAGAGTTCTCCTGTATCCAGTGAAATTCCATCTAGCCCAGCATCTGATTCTCCACAGTGGTCATCCAAGTGCTTCTGGGAAGCCCACAAGCAGAATATAAAGGCAACAACACCCCCTCCCTGTTGATACTTCAGCAGCAAGTATTCACAGATACACTGCCCCTGAACCTAGAGTTTCTCTCTAGTTACCATGGCTAATAAGCAGGGCTTGACAAATCCCTGGTGCCAGGGAGCCATGCTGCCTAGAAATTTAACTGTGGTGCCTACTAGACTAGGATATTCAGAGGTAGAGTTGTTTAATAAATCTATTTGTCCCAGACAACCCTATTTCAGTTTTAAGTGTGTTACTTGTAAAGTGGAATAACAGAAGCCCATTTACCCTTCTCCACAATGTTTATCACTAAGTCTGGTAATTTTGTCAAGTGTCCACTGTCTGGCTCCCAAATTTTTGGGCTGGCTCCTAGATCCAAAGAAAATTTGTCAAGGCCTGCTAACTGCCACTGGTCAGCTTAATTTCCCTGAAAGCCATCTAAATGAATGGCATCCCACACAAATCTTCTTAGGCATTTATCAATAATCATCGGCTTCCCCTTTGGATAGAAATCGGCAGGTTTTGGAGCCAAAGGAAAATTCCTGCCCAGCAGCAAAAAAACACCCCCCCCCCATGACTGGGGGTGCTGGGACAACGAAGTCTGCAGAACTGTTGCCATGACAACCTGCACTCGTGTTCTGATCCTAAGGGACTGGTCGTCCTCTCTCTTACAGGCTTCAAACTTTTTTTTAATTGCATACTGAAGGTAGGGCAGCATTAGCAAGTAGAAGGGGCAGATGCAAATGATCTAGCGCTTATTAGGTGAATGTTCACCTATTGTGGTCTCAAAAATCACCCATGCATCTGGTGCAGACATCAAAGGAGCCAGGTAAGGACATGTGTTCTTGATGGTCGTTCTGCAGACATAAGATTTCCTTTCCTTTTCATGCCCTCTAATCCCCAGAGGTGTGTTCCTACAGGGTAAACACTCCTAGCCTATCCAGGGTTGAAATCCAAGAGCATAGCCTGTATCAAAACAGCTCCTGCCTGCCTTTAATTCTAAGGCAAATGGAAAATGCTTGAGCCCAGAGTCTTAACACCAGCCATTCTGAAAGCCTGAAGAACATGTGAGTTGTAGGTAGAATTTTGGCAAAGGTTGAGATTAACCACCACTGTCTGTTCCAGGCTGAGATCTGGGTTCCCCTTGGCTGATCTAAGAAAAAGCCCCTTTTCAAGAAGGCCGTGACTCGAGCAATAAAGGCATGCTCTTTCATGAGGAATCTTGTTACTCAAGGACACTAATTCTTGATTAATGAAGCACTGTGAAATCATAAGAAAGTATAATGGGGAAGGATTGTAGCTCATCTGCTTTGCATTCAGGAGGTCCCAAGCTCAATTCCACACATAGGAAGCTGCCATATCCTGAGTCAGACCATTGGTCCATCTAGCTCAGTATTGTCTACACAGACTGGCAGCGGCTTCTCCAAGGAAGCAGGCAGGAGTCCCTTTCAGCCCTATCTTGGAGATGCCAGGGAGGGAACTTGGAACCTTGATGCTCTTCCCAGAGCGGCTCCACCCCCTGAGGGGAATATCTTGCAGTGCTCACACTTCTAGTCTCCCATTCATATGCAACCAGGGTGGACCCTGCTTAGCTAAGGGGACAAGTCATGCTTGCTACCACAAGACCAGCTGTCCTAGAAAAGGCTTCTGCCTGCAACCTTAGTGAGATGCTGCCAGTCAGTGTAGTCCAGGGAAACACAATTTTGGCCCTCCCCATCTTCTTTTGTACTACAGTTCCCATCATCTCCAGCCACAGTGGTCAATAGTGATGATGGGAGTTGTAGTCCAACATTTGCAGGAGAGCTGAAGTTGTGCAGCCCTGGTGTAAACAATACTGAACAAGATGGACCAATGGTCTGACTCAGCATAAGGTGGCTTCCTATGTGGTAATAAGGGCAGAATATCAGAAAAACAAAGCCAGGCTTGCTAAATCTGGCTTATTTCTTCTATGTTTGACATAATAAGATTAAATCATTGGTTTTTGTCCATCCTGAGGAGGGAGCATGTGGGCTTGGCAGATACTGCATTTGTGTTTGTGACTCAACTATGTCTTTATTGTCTGAATCTGCCCTGTTTTAAGAAACTGGAGTTCAGGAGATGCTGCCTATTGATTTAAGATTCTGTTTGTAGCAGCTGAGCCAGCTAATGGTGCAGTGGGGAAATGACTTGATTAGCAAGCCAGAGGTTGCCGGTTCGAATCCCCCCCGGTATGTTTCCCATAGTCTGGGAAACACCTATATCAGGCAACAGCGATATAGGAAGGTGCTGAAAGGCATCGTCTTATACTTCACGGGAGATGGCAGTGGTAAATCTCTCCTGTATTCTACCAAAGACAACCACAGGGTTCTGTGATTGCCAGGAGTCGACACCAACTTGACGGCACACTTTACGTAGCAGCTGTGGTCTCTCCCTCCTGTGTGTGCTCCAACGCCTGTACTAACTTACTGGCCTAGGCAGCAGACAGATTGGTGAACTCCTGATGGTGAGGGAGCAGTGACTTGTGTGGTTTTCAAAGACCCTTGGTGTCTGTACATCCTCTGGTGTACAGGGAATGGCATGGGTATCCTGGCCATTGTAGTCTTTTCCAGGGCCACTATGGAAGCCCTAGAAAAGGCTACAATTCCTAGGACACCTGCACCATTCCCAGGACTGCGGGAGAACGAAGAAAACCAAAACACGTTGAGAGTCTCTTAAAAAGTCAAACTATGCGAATTGCTGTTCCTGTGTGGATGGGAGTCTGTCCGCCTGTCTCCTGCCTGGAGCAGTAAGTACCATAAGGAGTGGGGGTGGGAGGTGAAATCCCATGTGCCACCCTGAGTTTTTAGAGGAAGGGCAGGATAGAAAGGAAACAAATTAAATAGAATGCCAGAGCCTCAAGGTCCTCTGGGGTTTTTTGGTATCTCTGTGCTCAGGAAGGAGAAATGGCCAGGCTGTTTGTGGTCCAGTTTGTTTCGGAATGTTCTGTTTCTGTATATATGTGTTTCCTTTGCCTTTCCCCCCACAGCTGGAGGTCATTGGCATAAGAATGATGTTGATTTCCAGCCATACCAAGAAGCTGTTGAGACTTCACTAGCTGGCAGCAGTCACTTGCATATGTAATATTCTAGAGAGGGCAAAATTGATCTGGGGGCTGGAGTAATATTACAGGCCTTGCTGGGGTGAACTCCAGATTTAGAGCAGGCGAGATTCCACGGCCTTCCTTGGGGATGGTGGCAGAGAAGCCCTGTCTCTCCTTCTCTGTCTCCAGAGCCATTAGTTGTCCTTGGTTTAATCTAGAGCATGTGTCTTGCTTTTACGGGTTTCTTCATCAAGGCTTTTAGGCCACAACAATGGCTCAGTTCAGATATCGCACCAAGCCATAGATAAGAGAGCTTAACTATGGTTCAGTGCAATGTCTAAATGGACAAGCCATAGTTACAATTGTTGTTCCACCTCGGGGGGCTTCTAAACCGGGCATTCTCAAGCTTTGCTCACCAGATCTACTTGGATTACAACTCCCATCATCCCCAAAGACCATTGTATCTGGGGACCCAAGTTTGAAACCTCCTGCCCTACACCATAGAAACAGGAGAGCTTAGCAGATGGAAAATGAAAATAGAGAAGTGTCAGCCCAAAACCTGCTTAATGAATAGGGAGCGAGTCCCACTGAATTTAGCAGGACATCTCGTGTGTAAATGGGCATAGGATTGGGGTGTATACCAGTGTTCCCTCTAAGGCATGTGCACGTGTGCATGCTCACAATTTTTAAAATATCTGCTCAGTTAATTTTAGATCCCACTCAAGTTGAATCAGGAAGGCCCCACTCTGAATGCATGTGCGCACACATTGCCTTGAGACTGCCTCCCAGAACAAAATTCATTCCACATACAAATGAAAAAAATTAGAGAGAACCCTGGTGTGTCCTTGGAAGGACTTACCTGCAAGGCTGTCCTGAATATCACCTTGTTTGGTTTTCCTCTTCTCTGCGATATACAAGTTGCTCCTGACCAAAAAGCTGTCTCATCACTCTGAGAGCCAACAGCTCCTGTCAAAACAAGAGGCGGAAGAAGATGTGACATTGGATGTGCTACAGGATCGTTACAGTTCCTGTAGGTTTTTTTTGTTTTTTTAAAAAATGCTAACTGGTGCACTCCAAGTGTTGCATGCTTCTTGGCACCGATGCTGCTTCTGGCAGTGCTGGGGAAGGAAAGTCAGGAGCACATCCAAGCTGTAGGGATCAAAAGGCCTCTTGGTCCAACCCTAGGACCAGATGGAGCATCTTTGCATGCCCTTCCCTTGCGGGGAGCAGTTCCCTTAGAAGTAGGTTCTTACCTGCTCCGCTGCCGCCCCGCCACTTTTCTGGGCGTGGCGCTCACACTAGCAAAGGTGTTGTGCAGCTGTGGCGCTGTTCCTTGCAGCCTGCATGTGTGGCGGTAGCCATGTGCATGCCGGCACCACATGTGCAGGCTGCAGGGAACAGTGCTGCCGCTGCGTGCAGCCTTTGCTAGCACAAGCACTGTGCCCAGAAAAGCAGCGAAACCGAAGCAGAGCAGGTAAGAACCTACTTCTTAAGGGAACCGCGCCCTGCCCCACCAAACCACTTCAGCTGTGGGTACCCAGGCCAGTTCAGCGCTTCCCAAAGGAGATGCTGAACGATCACTTACACATCCTGACCCGTTTCCATGCCATTGATGATCTACCTTGGAGGCAGCATCAAATGGTAATATGAATTATTTTTAAATATGCCCTGAAAGTAGCCCAGAAATGCAACATTTACATGATTGCAAATTATGAGCCACTTTTTGGGCCAACTAAAGTTGTTCACATTTTCACCCCACCCTTCCTCTTATGAGCTTGGAACAGTATACCTGGATATGGGTTACTACACTTTGTTATCATAACAACCCTGTGGGCTTGGTTAGGCTGAGAAATAACTGCTGATCAAAGGTCAGCCAGTGAGCTTCATGGTGGGGTGGAGATTTGAACATTGATTTCCCTGGTCTCTGTTTGATGCTCTAACCCAGGGGGAGACAACCTTGACTGTTGTTGAACTACAACTCCCATCATCCCCAGCCTCAGTAAATTGTGCCAGTAAATTTTGGTTGGGGGTGATGGGAGTTGTAGTTCAACAGCTGTAGAGCTAAGGTTGCCTATCCCTGCTCTAACCACTACATACAGGTTCTCTTTATAGCAGCATTCGGTTCCTATATAATTAAAACCAGATTCTGTGACCAAATTAAGTAATGATTCTCTGGATTTCAAAGGCAAGGCTTTAATTAAGGTTTCCCAGGATCTCCCTGAAACCCAATTATTCTCTCTTTCCCAACCTAACTTTTTTTCTTTTTTTTTAGGTTCATAGCCAAGAATGTTATGCGGTTGCAGCGCCTGGGTATCACCCACGTCCTGAATGCAGCAGAGGGCAAGTCTTTCATGCACGTGAATACAAACGCAGAGTACTATGAAGGCACCGGCATCACCTACCATGGCATCAAGGCCAATGACACCCAAGAGTTCAACCTCAGCCGTTACTTTGAGGAGGCAGCTGATTTCATTGAGAAGGCATTAGCCCAGAAAGATGGTAAGACTCCTCCTCCCCCACCCCAACAAGGGACCCGCTTTTCAACACAATCGCTGGGTTCACATATAGAGGGGAACTTGAGGTTTCCCTAGCCTGAGATATGGAGAGAACTTGAAGTTGGTGCTGCGGAGAATCCCATATTTCCGTTTGTTGGATGCAGTCCAGTTGAGCCAGAGGTATAGCCCCTTATCGGAGTTTCCCAGTGAGATCCTGAATGCCATCCCAGCCTGCCTTATGCTGCCCTTGTGTAGGGAGGAGAGCTGGTCTACAGGGAGGACAGCTGGTCTTGTGGTAGCAAGCCTGAATTGTCCTTTTTGCTAAGCAGGGTCCTCACTGGTTTACATTTGAATGGGAGACTATATGTTAGTACTTGAAAATATTCCCCACTGGGAAGAGCACCTTCATGCTTGCATGCAGAAGGTTCCAAGTTCCCTCCCTGCCATTTCCAAGATAGGTCTGAGAGAGACTCCTGCCTGCAGTCTTGGAGATAAGGATGTGCATGACATGGCAGACAGCTGGTTCGGCGGTAGGGATGTGCCCGAACTGGTCCGGAGGCCATTTTAGAGGCCTCCGAACTGGTTTGGATGCGGCCTGGTCCAGTGGTTTGGTGCGGGGGGGCGGGCGTGTCTTCCTTTAAGAGTTGGGGGGGGGTGTTGTACTTACCCCTCCCATCGCTTTTCCCCCTCCGGCGCTCCGTTTTTCAACAAAGTTTTGGGGGCGGCAGCGTTCCTCCTTGCCGTCTCTGCCCCCGCCGTTAGCAGGAAATGGTGACAGTAGCTGCCGTGCATGCGCCTGCTGCCACCACATGCGCACACTGGCCATTGTGTGCTCACAACACGTATGCAACATGCGCACGCAGTGTGTGAAGAGGACGCGCGGGCGGTGGCGGCGCATGGGCCGGGCGGCATACACATGTGCGGCAGCTACTTCTGCCATTTCCTGCTAACGACGCGGCATCCAGAACCAGAGCAAGGTGCAAAGATGAACGATGAAATGCACAATTTGTGAAGCATATTCTGTTGAGCTTAGCCAAGGTGAATTTTTAGGCTGGAAGGCAAAGTCTGGGTTCAAATGTTCCCAGCATCCTTGCAGTATTGGCAGGGGAGCTGGTACACAGGTACGTACAATCCAGGCATCATGCCCTGTGCCCTCTGCATCATTACAAGGGATCTTGGAACGTGCTTTTTGGAATGGCATACAATCCTATTCACCGGTGGTCTAAAAAATATTGCAGTGGCTTGGGTTGTGTGCACAATTGGACTTCTTCTGCATGAGTGATAATGGCTGAAAGGCAGGCCTGGTCCATATAACGTGGTTCAAGTTGAAATACATTGTTTTACTCTGAAGGGCAAAGTATACATCCCATGCAAATATGAGCAATGGAACGTGTGTGTGTGTGTAAGTAAAGCAGCTTTGGTGTGGGAGGGTGCAATTTGAGCAGAGAAACAGTGGGCGGTGGTGTGAAGGGAGACAGCACTTAGCTCTTTTGCCACTGGCCTTTTTTCTGCTCCAAATTTCCCCCATCTGCACAGTTTAGGCTTCCAGAGGCATATTGTTCCTTGCCAAAAAGCATCTGAAACCATGTGAGCATGTGTGTATGTGTGCAGTTGGGGTGCAGTTTAGAATTAAAAAACAGTTGGCAGTGAGAGGGTTTAACACCCTTTCTTTCCCAGCCTCGCCACTCCTGCTGAAAACCACTCACAGCATGGAAGTCCTGGAAAGCAGCAAAACACTCCCTTTCGGGAGATCTCTTGGATCCTGATTGGCTGGGAATCCTGAATATAAATACTCCATAGGTCAGGTCTGTCCCAGACTTTGTCAGTTCCAACAGTTTGTCAGAGCTGCTCTGCTCCCTTCAACTGGCTCGGCTCTGATCAGCTAAAAGTAAGGTGGCAGCAACTGCCAGTTCCCAGTTGCCATGCACTCATGGCACAAGCTATAAATTGCATGCATTTTTGTTGGAGATGAACTTCCAGTGCATCGACCTTTTGCACCAACTGTCCTAATGACCACTAGGGGCATTGGGAGTAGAGACAGTGAGTCAGGGTCTCCCTATCTGTCCCTACTCTATGACCCCTGAACTGACTTCCTGTGCTGAGTCACAATCCTTTCTTTCCTCCTAGAGAGCAGATGGAAACATCTCTCTCTCTCTCTCCTTACCTATCCACTATGTAGTCCTTTAGATTAGAGATAGGTCTTTCCTATCTAAGTGTATTTAACCAATAAATATTTAGTGTTTAGTCATACAAGGATCTCCATGTGTTTTCTTTAAATAGCTGCAATATCCGAACCATCCTCTGCTACCTACTCTGTAACTGGAGTGTGTGCTCATTCCTTAGTGCTCTGCTGTTTTACCTATTGTGGGTAAAAATCAACAACCTCTAACAATTTTGTGTCGGGCGAACCCATCAATGCCCAGTTCCCCAGCTGCACCTCCTTCCACCACCAACATCTGTAATCAAGATTTGAGCTTGGGGGGCGGATGTCACTTGCTGGGCATTTTCCACACGAGGAAAAATAAAAAAGAAACCGTGCAAAGTGTGGAGACAAAGGGGCCATGAAAAAGATGCCAATAATTGCAGAAACACAAATTGTGCTGCATGTAAAGATCCAGAGATCCATTTTCCACACAGCAGGCTTTACTAAGAGTTCAAAGTTGCCCCCCCAAACCGACACAAAAATCAGATCTTTTTTTTTTTAAACCCTGGATAGAAACCGGGCCACATTCTAATGTGCAATGAAAAACCTGAATTGTGTGTGAAGTGCTCCGCAATAGCTCACAGGGACTTCGGGGCAAATCTGGCCAATATGTGAACCCACACCCTCCGTTCTGGAGGAGATGCAAGCGAAAAGTCCTATGTGAAAAACGCCCTGGAGGGAAGTGTGACTGATTCACACCACACGAAATCCTTGCAGCTTTCATGGGGGTGGGTGTGTTTGCTGGGAACTTATGGTCCCTGCTCCTTTACTTGCCATTAGTTGTGTGAATCTGCCCTCTGTCTCTCATGCCCTTTGCTAATGACACATTTGCTTGAGGGCATGGACTGCACAGCTGGTGGAAGGAGGGTCTCAGACGGAAGAGCCTTTTGGCCCCTTCCCATTCCAGAATTCTGTGATCCTTCGCAGCTTATCTCTGTGACTCTCTCTTTTTTGCTGTGCATAGGGTGGAGTTTAAGGGACGTGAGAAGTGTGGGTGAGAATCAAAGGTAGCGTGGGAGGATTAAATGTGTGTCATTTATATCTCTCCTCTGTTAATCTTGCAAGGGCACTACTGTTTTTGTTGGCTTGTGGAAGATCACTTTCAACTTGCCAGTGACTTCTGTGCTTTCCTGTGGGGAGAGGGAGCCAGTGTGGTGTAGTGGCTAGAGTGCTGGACTAGGACCAGGGAGACCTGAGTTCAAATCCCCTTTCAGCCATGATACTAGCTGGGTGACTCTGGGCCAGTCGCTTCTCTCTCAGCCTAACGTACTTCACAGGGTTGTTGTGAGGAGAAACCTAAGTATGTAGTACACCGCTCTGGGCTCCTTGGAGGAAGAGTGGGATATAAAATGTAATAATAATAATAATACTGTGAAAGGCAACTTTGAGGTTTCCCCCTCAGCCTTGTGGCTATGAATGGCCTCTGGTCAGCCTAGCTTTTCCTCCACCTCATTTCTTGAGCTAGGGGTGGCCAACCTGAGGCTCTCCAGGTGTTGGACTACAGTGTCCATCAGCCTTGTGGCTGGGGATGATGGGAGTTGTAGTCCAGGAGAGTCCCAGATTGGCCACCTCTGTCTTGCGATGTCCTAAGGTGAAAAGCAAAAAGCAGTGGGTTGAATTACGTCACGTTGGAAACCAGGCAGTGCCCTGCCCCTCCCTTCCCTCAGCCCTATGGCGGAGTCCGGCTACTCCCCTTAGCTGCCACTTGTGATCTCTAAAGGGACAGGGAATGATGGGGAAAAGTTCTACTGCCTTGGCGACCTCTGCTCTTGGTGGAGACCCCTGTTCCTCGATCAGAATCTGTGTTCTGAAGATGGCGGACAGAAACACCTCGTGTGATTTAATACTTGCCCTATTCATACATCGTGTTCAACACTTGTTTAATCTGCATACAGTGTATGCAGATTTGTACACAGAGTTATTCATACCCTATGTTGTACTCTGGTATAGCAGTACTCTCTCAGTTTAACTCTATTTAGATGTTATATTCAACAGTTGTATGATCTGTGTACGGTACATAGCTACAGATCTGTCCACTGGTACAGTTATTCACATGTTGTGTTGAACGGAGGTAGAACAGTCCACTTCCTCTGTATCTTGCCTTTCAGGGGGCCTGTACCCAGCGTCACTTCTAAAATGCATGCAGGTACAATCATTCCCACAAAAAGCCTTTATGAGTGTACAGATAGTATATTTACAGTATAGTGTCGGAAGACAGCTAGTATGGCTCATGTGCTCTGTGGCAGGGGGAAGGAGATAGGAAAATAAGGCAGGGGAGAGAAGATCACAGAAACTGGGGCTAATGGTTAAGGATAGGAACATAGGAAGCTGCCATATACTGAGTCAGACCATTGGTCCATATAGCTCAGTATTGTCTTCACAGACTGGCAGCGGCTTCTCCAAGGTTGCAGGCAGGAATCTCTCTCAGCCCTATCTTGGAGAAGCCAGGGAGGGAACTTGAAACCTTCTGCTCTTCCCAGAGCGGCTCCATCCCCTGAGGGGAATATCTCACAGTGCTCACACATCAAGTCTCCCTTTCATATGCAACCAGGGCAGACCCTGCTTAGCTAAGGGGACAAGTCATGCTTGCTACCACAAGACCAGCTCTCCTCTCCTAATGGCTGAAGACTGATCATATAATCATAATATGATTATATTAAACTACATCAGTGTGATGTAGTGGTTAGAGTGTTGGACTAGGATCAGGGAGATCTGAGTTTAAATCCCCCCCTCAGCCATGAGTCACGACGCTGGGCCAGTCATGTACCTCTCAGCCTAACCTACCTCACAGGGTTGTTGTGAGGATAGACATAACCATGTTCACCACTCTGGGCTCCTTGGAGGAAAAGCGGGATACAAGTGTAGTAATAAGCATATAAATAAAATATAGCTTTTCAAGTGTTTCCTGTACAGCAGGGGTCCTCAACCTGTGGGCCTCCACAGGTTGCTGGACTATGATTCCCATCATCCCTAGCTACAATCGGTTGTAGCTGGGAAAGGTTGGGAGTTGTAGTTCAGCAACATCGGGACGGGAGGACCACAGGTTGGGAGCCTCTGCTGTATGCCATCTGTTATTCACACAACAGCCCTGATCTGCGATTCCCTTTTACAGTGGGAATCCACTGACTCCTCTTGGGGCTCTCTTCCGTGCCCTTGTCCACAACCTGTAGTTTGCCCTTGAAATCTCTTCACTCAGGGTTTCTTAACCTTGGCCCCCCAGATGTTGTTGGACTACAACTCCCATCATCCCCAGACATGGCCTTTGTGGCTGAGGATGATGGGAGTTGTAGTCCAAAACCACCTGGGGGCCCAAGGTTAAGAAACCCTGTCTTAGCTCTCTGTTTTGAGATGCTGTTGTGCACATATACAGAACGTGCCAGTTAATCTGTCTGTCCTTTCACCAAACAGGCCGGGTGTTTGTCCACTGCCGCGAGGGCTACAGTCGCTCGCCGACGCTCGTCATCGCTTACCTCATGCTCCGGCAGAACATGGATGTCAAGACTGCTGTGAGCGCCGTCCGGCAGAAGCGGGAAATTGGCCCCAACGACGGCTTCCTGAAGCAGCTCTGCCAGCTCAATGAGAGATTGGTGAAGGAGGGCAGGCTGAAGAAACCGTAGCGGCCTGCCCTGGCCTCTCCCCGTGGCGCCTTGGGACTCCGTTAGTTGCTTTCGTTTGCCAACTCCGACTGCCAGGCCGCGTGAGGGAGGCAGGAGCTCCCTTCTGATTTCTTCCACCACGTGGGGTGGGGGGGCCTGTGTGTGTGTGCGTGTGTGTGTTCTGTTGATTTTAAAATAGGCACAGGAGTTGCTGCAATATTGAAAAGCCCTTTGGGGAGAACGCCAGCCCAGTTTGCCCAGGCATTGCCTTGTCTCCTGTGTCCTTTTTTGGGGGGGGAGCCTGCCCAATATAATGTGTGTGTTTGTGGGTGTGTGGTTTTGTTTGTTTGTTTGGAGGCACTTTGTGCACTTTGCACCAACTGTGAACACCTTCAGCTTCACATTGCCAGATCCCTGCCAGCCCGTCCCTGTCGTCCTCTCACTTGCTGCGTCTCGGGGTGCCCTTTGTGCTGGCCCTTTCTCCTCCTGTTTACATGTGAAGCGCCGAGGATTAAGCCCCGTGCCCAGCTACCAATATGTCCTCGTGGCTGTGGCTTGAGAGAGTTGAGTTCTGGCCCTTATGACCTGTGTGCATTGTCCACCTGGGCCAGTGGTCCCTCTACATTTTTTCCATCTCCCCGAGCAATGAGTTTTGTTCTGGGCGGCAGTCTCAAGGCAGTGTGTGCACACCTGCATTCAGAGTGGGACCTTCCGGATTCAACCTCGGCGGGATTTAAAATGAACTGAGCAGAGATCAGAAAACTTGTGAGCGTGTGCACATGCTCACGCCTTAGAGGGAACCGTGACCTAGCTGCCAGAGGCTGTGGTCAAGCCGCATTCTATTCCCAGACCTCAGGCAGGCCAGCCGAGTGGCTCTGGGCTTCTGCTCTGTAGCAGATTGGTTGTGGCTTGAATTCCCATTTGGTCTGGCCCTGGGAGGTTTCCAGAGCCGTCGGTCTTTCCCTGCCAACTCCAGCTCATCTGGTGTGCTGTTTCCCTGCTCAGCCTGATTTCCCCCTCAGTCCCCTCAGTAGCTTCGTGCTACGCCACTTGGGGAAATGACTCCCTGCTCGTGTTTCTCTCGCGGGAACAAGGCTGTCGCAGGGAGAGCCGGTGTGGTGTTGTGGTTAGTGTTGTACTAGGACTAGGGAGACCCAGGCTCAGATCCTCACTCGGCCGTGAAGCTTGATGGGTGACCTTGGGTTATGGTGGGTGGACCGCCCACCTTGGAGGATTGTTGTGAGGTTATGGGAGAGGGGAAGTGGCATCTACACTGCCCCGGGCTCCATGGAGGAAGGGTGGGATTAAAATGCAATAAGTTAAATGCGTCACAAATAGCAAATTGGCTGCCTTGTGTGTCATGAATGGCTGACGTGGGAGCAAGGCCGTGAGACTGCAGGTGGTGGTGGTGGTGGGCAGTTCTGGGTGGGAGATCTGCAGAGCGACAAAGCTCCCCCCCCCGCTTCTCATTCATTCTTCCCACCAAAAAACTCCTCCCCAACCCTCTCATGCACAGGCTTAAAGCCTAGGAGCATCACGGGACGGGAAACTTAAGATATGTAAATATGCAGAATCCCTCTCTCTCTCTCCCCCTGGCAACCATGTAATCTCTTTGTATAGCTCGGTGTTTCATATGGATCTGTAGATATAGACTTTATGGTGCACTTAATACACAGGCACATATACAGGCACACAAGCAATGAAAAAAAAAAAGCCATCCAATAATATGGTATTGATGCAAGTAAACTTTCGTAAACACTGTTTATCAAAGCTCATGTGTTTGGTGTCAGAAATATATCCCCCCTCCACTTTAAACCCCACAAGTATGGTAGAGGCCAAGTGTCCTGTGGCCACACCCATCTTGGGTGTAGCCAGGCTCATTTAGCAGCCGTGGCTGCCTACCAGGGTTCCCTGTGACAGGGACTCCCGGATGTAGTAAACAGCAACTCCCACAACCCCTAGCCAAAAGCTATTGCAGCCAGGCATGATGGGAATTGTAGTCAACATCTGGGAATCCCTACTACAGTGAACACTGGCTGCTGCTATATTGGGGACCTTTGAACAAATGGTCATAGGAACCACTGAGGGGTTTGGATAACTTCATGGAGGAGAGGTCTATCAATGGCTACTAGTCGGAGGGCTACAGGCCACCTCCAGCCTCAAAGGCAGGATGCCTCTGAGTACCAGTTGCAGGGGAATAACAGCACAAGAGAGGGCATGCCCTCGACTCCTGCCTGTGGCTTCCAGCGGCATCTGGTGGGCCACTGTGTGAAACAGGATGCTGGACTAGATGGTCCTTGGGCCTGATCCAGCAGGGCTGTTCTTATGTTCTTATGAGGGCTGCTATATACTGAGCCAGACCATTGGTCCACCTAGCTCAGCATTGTCTATACAGACTGGCAGCGGCTTCTCCAAGGTTGCTGGCAGGGGTTTCCCTCAGCCCTACTTGGAGATGCCAGGGGGGGAACTTGGAATCTTCTGCATGCAAGTATGCAGGTGCTCTTCCCAGAGCGGCCCCATTCCCAAAGGGGAATCTCTTACAGTGCTCATGTATGTAGTCTCTCATTCAAATTCAACCAGGGCAGACCCTGCTTAGGAAAGGGGCAATTCATGCTTGCCACCACTAGACCAGCTCTCCTCCCAAGATGTCGTCTCTGGCTTTGTGCGGTCAGTTTGCTGACAGCACATAGCTGTACTCCAAGTGACAACTGCTGGCTTGCTGTTGAGAGAGGAGGGCTGGTCTTGTGGCAGCAAGCATGAATTGTCCCCCTTTGCTAAGCAGGGTCTGCCCTGGTTTGCATTTGAATGGGAGACTACATGCACGAGCACTGGAAGATATTCCTTTCCGAGGATGGGGCTGCTCTGGAAAGAGCATCTGCATGCTTACATGCAGAAGGTTCCAAGTTCCCTTCCTGGCAGCTCCAAGATAGGGCTGAGAGAGATTCGCGCCTGCAGCCTCAAAGAAGACGCTTCCAGTCTGCGTAGAAAATACTGAGTTAGATGGACTAGTGGTCTGCCTCAGTTGAAGGCAGCTTCCTATGTTCTTATGAGACCCAGTGGAAGGAGTTAGCTATCAGCTTCCTCCTCCCCACTCTCTGCCAACCTTCCTCCCTTCTAGTTTGTCTGAGTCCTGGAAGCAAAACAAATCTGGCAAAATAAGCTGATGGATGCAGATGGGTATAATTTTATTCTGGTGGCACTGAATCTGGGGTGTTTGTAAGCATGGCTTCGCGTAAGAGCTTAATTTTGTGGAACCTGCTTTTCTTCTGTGTTGTGCTCCCAGCATCGCCTCCTCCCAGATGCCACATGGTCTGGTCACAGTGTTAACACTGCATTTAATTGCAGCTATAAATACAGCATTTCTAACCTTGCAGCCCCACAAAAGAGGTTCCTGTTTCTACAGAAGGGAAACAGAGGCTGGTGGATGAAATGGGTTTGTTTCCACAACTGGCAGCTGGGTAGGAGGATTGCTGAGACAGGCGCCAGTGGTTGTGTGTTGGCAAAGATTGGGGTAGGAGGGGGAATTGACTGTGTGATTGCCACGATCTGGGCACCCAGCACTGTATCGAGGGTGGAGGAAAAGCGCGTCCCATGCCAGATCGTATCTAGCACACAATGACTTCCCTCCTGTTTCCCGATTTATTTATTTTTTGCTAACCCATGACCTGGAGCGTGCACAGGGCTTTGACTCTGAGCCTGGCTGGACGCTCCTCTTACCCTGATTTTTGGTCATGAGAACCTGGCTTCTTCTCGATCTTTGCAATAGGAAGCTGCCACATTCTGACTCAGATCATTGGTTCCTCTAGCTCAGCATTGTCTACAGCAGGGATTCTCAACGTGTGGGTCCCCAGATGTAATTGGACTTCAACTCCCATAATTCCCAACCAAAGGCCACTGGGGCTGAGGATTATGGGAGTTGAAGTCCAATAACATCTGGGGACCCACACGTTGAGAAACCCTGGTCTACACAAACTGGCAGTGGCTTCTCCAAGGTAGAGTCTCTCAGGCCTATCTTGGAGATGCCAGGCGGGGGGTGGGATGTGGAACCTTAGATGTTCTTCCCAGAGCGGCTCCATCCCCTGAGGGGAATATCTTACAGTGCTCACACCTCTAGTCTCCCATTCATATGCAACCTGGGCAGACCCTGCTTAGCTGAGGGACACTTCATGCTTGCGACCACAAGACCAGCCCTCCTGCAATACACATGCCATTCACATGAAATGACACCGCTTCGGAGCAGTGTCCACATATAGGCTAGAGTAGGGTTTGAACCTGCCTGCCCTATGTCTAGAGCTGACCTTGGGCCCCCAGATGTTGTTGGGCCTGAAGGCCATTGTGGCTGGGGGGTGATTGGAGCTGTAGTCCAGCAACATCTGGGGACCCAGCTTGGTTGAGTATAATAAAAATGCAAGCGCAAGCCCCAGCTAGACCCATATTCCACCTGATCTGTATGACCAGTGGAGGCCTGGAATACGTGAAATCCCTCTGACCATGTACAGAATGTTTCCCCCCTCTTCATACCTATTGTGGCCCATATACTTTGGAGTCGGAGCTTCCAAATCAGAGTTTCCTGGCAGCTTTAAGCTGCCAAGTGGCACACACTTTTTCCTTTGATAAATTAACCACTGCCAACCAGTTGCCCTTGGGTTTTTTTTGCCACCCTCTTCTCTGGGGTGGGGGGTGGGGGGGTCAAGGCTGCCCCTCCCACTCAAGGGGAGGAGCCTTAGCATGGTGGTAGAGCACCTGCTTTGCATACAGAAGGTGTCCTCTGGCATCTTGAGTCTAAAAAAAAGAAAGAAAAAGGACCTTGGTTAGCCAAGGCTCTGGAGCTGTTGCCTGTCGGAGTAAATGGCAGGGGTGCAGACAGAGAAAGGACCTGAGCAACTCCTGACTCTTACATGGTGGCGGGTGGGGGAGAGATTTGGTGGGGGGAAGAGTTCAGTAAAATAAGGAGGGGACTTGAATTCTTGGGGTGGGGGAGATCTGCACCCATGGTAAACAGCACCGGGCTGGATAAACCCTTGATCTTACATGGGGCAAGGCAGCCTTGTGTATTAGCAAGGGAGCAATGTTTCAGCTTTGCTTTAAAAACTGCCTTGAAATCGGGGGTTTCAAACTGCGGCCCTCCAGTTGCTGTTTACAACGCTTATCAACCCCAGTCACAATGGCCAGCAAGCAGGGATGAGGGGAGTGGTGGGCCAACATCTGCAGGAGGGCTGCTGTTTGAGACTCTGGCTATAACTTCTCTCTCCTTGGAGAAATTAAGGTGGCGCTTCTGTGCTCACTTGCCTGGGAGCACACTCTATTCCAGGCCTGCTCAACCTAGTGCTCCCATAATCTTGAGCCACAGTGGCCAATAGCCAGGGATTATGGGAATTGTAGGCCAACATCTGCAGGAGGGCCAAAGTTGAGCAGCCCTGCGTCTGTCACTCAAGTGGAACTTGCTTCTGAGTATACATGCATAAGTAGAGTGCTGCAATCCTATTTATGCCCATGGAAGTCAACTGAAATCGATGGGACTGACTCTCGGCACAGGTTAGAGTAGTGGTAGACAACCTCGGCTCTCCAGCGGTTGAATTACAACTCCCATCATCCCCAGCCACCGTTTGTGGTAGCTGGGGATGATGGGAGTTTTAGACCAGCAGCAGCTGGTGAGCCAAGGTTGTCTACCGCTGGATTGGAGCTTTTCAACCCTGGATTGAGGTTTCTGCCCATGGCTGTGGCCACTGATATATGCGCCGCATTTGCCTTCTATTGGGAGTCCCAAGTGTGTGATACCTTGAAAGATCATTTTGTTTGATGTGGCATTGCATGCACTTGCTGGGAGAATGAGTGAACACTTCAAAATACATCAAAGCTGGAGGGTTGTTTCAGCACAAAAAGAGCAAATAGCAACTGGACAGTATTCACATCTAGCAATGAAAGCAACATAAATGACTAAGTGGAATTAATCTGTATTTATTCCAAGTCTGATATGATTTCTGTCATTTGTGTGGAAGGGGAGAATGACCCACCACTGTTTAATAAAGTCTCTGTGTGTGGCACACCACAATGCTTGTGATATATGGTCTTTGTGTGCCTGAGAGGAACTTCCGGATCTTTCTTTTTGGACTTCTGGGCAGAACTTTTTGCTGTCAGGGTGGAGAGATGGAATATGACTGATTTTTATTTTATTTTTTATCTCAAGGTAAAAAAGTACTTTACTTTGAGCAGACAACAAGTACTGTGCTTTTTGTGGGGTTGCCTTTAACAACTATTTGGACACTTCTGCCAAGTGAGAACAAGGCAATCTCCTTCCTCTGACAGAAGGTGTAAGATGCCTGGGAGCATATTATACCAGGAGTTCTCAAACTTGGGTCCCTAAATGATGATCGACTACAACTCCCATCTGCCTTTGACCGTTTTGGCTCGGGAGGATGGAAATTGTTCAGACATTCAGATATCTGTGAACCAAGTTTTCACAGACATTGCATTATCTCTCTGAACTGGCTGTTGATTATCTCCTTCGCAGAAGCTGAACTGTACCAAGTTTGGCCAAGAAATCACCCAAAGTCTTGTGCTCTGTATTCTGAGCAACTTTATTTGGAACGTCTCATTCAGTTCTCATAGTACTTGGGCTTGGACTATGAAAACAAGTGGGAGGGCCATGATCCATGTTGTTGGACTGGGTTGGGCTGAATGGTTCTCAGCTTGAGCAGGCTTGTAGGTGGAACAACCATATTCTATAGCAATCAAAATTGTAATGTTTTTGGAAACTGTGTTCTGAGTATAGTAGGACAGATGACTGTTAAACAAGCTTTGACTGCCTTCTCCACACCTTGAAGCTTCTGTCCTTGCAGATACCATGTTTTGACACTAGGTGGTGCCATAACTCTGTTTTTGTTGGCCAGGTGGAGGTGTATTGTGTTGGGATGTGCACAAAACAGATTTTGCATTATGTTTTGAGCTGGAAATAAAATGCAGACGGCCAAAACGTTTTGTCAAAACAGTGGCCGACCTGGTGGTTTTGATGAAACAAAGCCCAAAATATTTCTAGTGTTTCAGCCATAGGGAACAATGGGGAAACTTGAAACACCCCATTGTTCCCCATGAGAAGCTCCTAGAGGCACCAAAGTGGGTTGGGTGGTAGGGCATGATGGGTGCTACTTGCCCCCCAACCCACAAAAGAAATGAGCAAGCAGGCTGGGTTTTTTTTACACATTTTTAACCTTTCCCCCAACCCCCGTATCACGCCAATCAGAAACCAGTGGCAGAAAAACCAATCAGCAAGGGAGAAACAGACCTCCAAAATGGCACTCAAAATGTCAAAAGGTTTTGAGTCAAAATGTTTCGAATAGAAACACAGTTGTTTTGTTCCGAGCTCGAAAAAGGCCCTTTATTTAAAAGGCATTTTGTTTCAAGCTTGGAATGGCCCGTCGAAATGTTTTGCACATCCCTAGTATTCTCCCTTCATCCTCCTGCAGAGCAGACTGTCCTGCTGAAGAGAACCTAGTGCAGAAGCTCGGTCATAGACTGTCACACCCAAGAGTATATATGTGGTAGCATGCAATGAATCCTTAAAAATTGCTAGATGCACACTTTCCTGCTCTGCCCAGTCGCTTTTGTGCACCAGGTATGCCTGATCTCTACACAGAAACCTCAGTGTGAGAGTGTGTGGGAGGGAGGGAGGTGTGATGCTGTATCTATGGTTAAGCTCAGGGCATAATTTTTAAATTGGGCTCGTCTGGAACTGAACTGGGGACTAGACCATTTGATCATCTTAACCAAGAATCATACCCCCAGACCACCAAGGCAGACAGCTGGGTTTCAACTCTCAGTTCACCCACAGCTCTCTGCTGGTATGGTGCAGAAGGTTGAGGGCAGCAGAGTGTTTCGTGCTGACCCTGACCACTTTCATCTACTCCAGAGAAGGCTCTGCCAGAGAACGTTTTAATGTACCATTGTTTGTTCCTATATATTATCCCCTGCTATAACTAAGAAAACACATCTTCATCTCTAGATGTCATAGGTGTGCACCTTCTTACTCTAGTGAAACCTCTTTTGCCACCTGGGTGACTTTAAAAAGGGGCTTAGACAAATTCATGGAGGACAGGTTTATCAATAGCTACTAGTCTGATGGCCACAAGCCACTTCTAGCCTCGGAGGCAAGATGCATCTATATACCAATTGCAGGGGAGGGACAGCAAGAGAGAGGGCATGCCCTCGTCTCTTGCCTGTGGGCTTCTAAGAGGCATCTGGTGGGCCATTTTGTGAAATAGGATACTGGACTAGATGGGCCTTGAGCCTGATGCAGCAGGGCTGTTCTTACATACGTGTGTGTGTGTGTTCTCACTCCTAAAGCCTCACTGGGAGAGCATTCAGCAACTGCAAAGAGCAACAACCCACAAAATCCAAGTTGCAGGATAACTGCTGCCAGTGCTAACTGGGGGAAAGAGACACAGAGGTTATTCTCACGACTGTGGGAAACCGGGCTAAGGGAGGCTAGCCTGGTTTTCCACAGTCCTGTGCAGCACCAGGAGCTGTGCGGTTCCCAGCTGCTAGCCTGCCTAATTCCCCCTCCCCTAAAATGAGGTTAGCAGCTTACCCCGTTTCCCTAATTGTGAGTCGCCACGGCGTGGCAACTCATGAGGAGACCCCTGACCAGGAAGCTACAATAGCAATAGCACTTACATTTATATACCGCCCTATAGCTGGAAGCTCTCTAAGCAGTTTACAATGATTTAGCATATTGCCCCCCAACATTCTGGGTACTCATTTTACCGACCTCGGAAGGATGGAAGGCTGAGTCAACCTTGAGCCCCTGGTCAGGATCGAACTTGTAACCTTCTGGTTACAGGGCGGCAGTTTTACCACTGCGCCACCAGGGGCTCCAACAAGCCTTCCAATGTCGGGAGGCTCCCCAGAATGCCCCACACACTTGAGTGGGGCAATCTGGGACTTTTGGGGGCCACCCATGAAGGAGCCGGTAAGCGTGTGGGCAGCCGATTCGGCCATCCCGGGAGGAGGCAGCGATCGTCTGTGGGGAGGGAAGTGTTTTCAGGTTTCCCCCCCACGGAAGGGGGTATAGCCTTCTGGAGCGATTGTGAGGATCGTTTTGCCTTCTTGAAGGGGTGGCTCTCTTACATGTAGCAGCAGGAGAGCTAGTGTCCCTCTTCAGTCTCAACACCACATCCCCTCCCTCCAGTGGCTGTTGCTGGTGTCCAGTAGTGTCGCGCTCCAGGAATGCCTCCCCAATAGATTTCCCCCCTTCTCCTGGGTTTTGGGAGGAACGGAAAGCCCTTTGCTTTCTGAGCAAAATGCTGCTCTTGTTACTCCCAACAGTTTGTTACATAATTGCATATCGGATAACCATTGATTTTATTCCCATTCTTGCCTTCTCTTACGAGGAGTATCCTCCACCCTTTGTGGCTGACAATCCAGACTGCTCTTCTGGGTGGAAAACCACAGGGGGTTCAAGCTCTGTAGGATCAGGAAATTTCCCTTGACATCTTGTAACAGAACCCCCCAAATTATTGCAACTAAGAGGGGTACGGGGCCATTGAGGAGGGTGTGGCTATGGGGCGTGTAGCTATATAGGCAGCCATGGGCAGCAGTTGCACTTCTGAATTTGCGACAGGAACGCCACTGCTGGGGTCTAGCTCGTGTTTCTTTTTCAGACTGTGAGCCTCTTTGGGACAGGAAACAATTTTCTCATTAATTCTGCTATATAAACTGCTTTGAGAACGGTTCTTACTGAACAGGGGTATATACATATTTCTAAGACTTTGAGAGAGATCTCAGTTGCAACTGGTAGTCTGCTAACCCAAGCAATGTTTTCTGGGGCTAGGTCAAAAACACCAGGTCTGACCCCTATCCCAACAGGCAGCAGAACCAGCCTGTGGCAAATGGGCAAATGAGTCGCAGAGACTTTTTGCCATTTAGCCCCTTCTTCTCTGCTGCTGTGGTGAGCAGTGTTCTCTCTAATTTTTTTTTTCATTTGTGTGCAGAATGAATTTTGTTCTGGGCAGGAGCATCAAGGCAGTGTGCGCGCATGTGCATTCAGAATGGGGCCTTCCTGATTCAACCTGAGTGGGATCTAAAATGAACTGAGCAGACATTTTTTTAAAAAACTTGTGAGCGCATGCACATGCACATGCCTTAGAGGGAACACCGGTGGTGAGGCTAGGGAGACAAGCCAGGAGGATGTCAGAACATCCTGGACAAATGGGACATTCTGACAAGTGTAGCTTATCAGACACCTGTCAGGCAAGTGTCACGTATCTGATTGTAGGGACGGAGGTGAGAACTTGCACTTGCTGAATTTCACTCTTCTTTACAACTATTAAGAGCACTCTGTCCTCTCTTGCATTTGTTTACACTCCCCCCCCCACCGCTTTTCCTGTTATATGTACATATGAAACTGTCTTATACAGTGTCAGGCCATTGGTTTATGATCTAGCCCAGGGCTGTCTATTCTGAGTGGCAGCATCTCTTCAAAATTTGTGCATAGCTTTGCCATGTCTCCCGGAATTTAGGGTAGCCCCCAGATTTTGGCTCCTCCACCCGGCTGCTAAATTCCACCCGGATTTACACGGATTTCAAATGTGCTGCTCAGATTGCCCGGATTTTACTCTGGATCCGATCACATGGGAGGGGAGAGGAGGAGGGGAAAATATACAAATCTGTCAAATAAATAAAACACATATTAGTTGCTGCATAATTGAAGAGATGCTGCTAGATCATAAACCATGGTATGCAAATTAGGCCACCCGGATTTGGGAAGCTTGAATATGGCAACCCTATTTGTGCAGAAAGAGGTCTTTTCTCAGCACTGTTGTCTGTCCCTCGGGGAAAGTGCTGGGGCGTGAATCTGGGGCCTGCTGCAAAGCATTTGCCACCAAGCTGTGACCCTTTCCTTGAGCATCTCCCTCCCTCCCGATTTATATTTTACTCTATCCTGTGGGCTCAGAGTAGCTTACAGCGGTTTCCGGATACAAATATTTCTGTCCTCGAGGGACTCGCAATCTAAGTAATTGAATGGCTTGGGAAACCAAAGAAATGGAATGAAATGGCATTTCAGAGCTATAAAATCTACTCCAATCAACCCCCCCCCCAGGAAGTTCTACTACCAAGTATGGAACTACTCCCAGAAGGCCAGCTTTCTGCAAGCAGCCACTGTCTAAATAACTGTTTGTTGAAGAGTGGCTACAGAATCTCGTGGGCTGGATGGCAGGGAGGCCTTGGTCCCAGGGGCAGAGGTAGTAGCTCCAGGACTCCGACACAGCCCAGGGAGCTTGCTTGCTTCTGCTGAGTCGGACTATTGGTCCCCACCCCACCCCTGAGCTCGATGCTTATACTGATACAGCAGTTCTCCAGGCTTTTAAGACAGGGGTCTTTCCCAGACCTACTTGGAGACTGAAGGAGGAGAGTTGGTCTTGTAGCAAGCATGACTTGTCCCCTTAGCTAAGCAGGATCCAACCTGGTTGCATATGAATGGGAGACTAGAAGTGTGAGCACTGTACAATATCCCTGCTCTGCGAAGAGCAGAAGGTTTCAACTTCCTTCCCTGGCTTCTCCAAGATAGGACTGAGAGAGATTCCAGCCTGCAACCTTGGAAAAGCTGCTGCCAGTCTGTGAAAACAATACTGAGCTAGATAGAACAATGGGCTGACTCAGTATATGGCAGCTTCCTATGTTCCTAACCTGGGCAAAGCAGATGCTCTTCCACTGAACTACTATCTCTTCCTTAGGTCTTGCTGACCGTGTGGAGATGCCTTAGACTAAGGCAGATGATTAGTCTATCTAGCTCAGTTTCGCCAACACTGTCTCGCAGCAGCTCTCTGGGGGGTTTAGACAGCGACTGTGAGACACCTTGGTGGTATTTCCAAATGGAAAGGCAGGTAAAGATCTTACCACCTATGGACAAATCCTCCCAGGCAAATTCACCCAAGTGCAGATGGGAAAGGGGCCAGGAGACAGGGTTGGTAGCAAGGGGAGGAAAGTTCAAATTCACAAGGTGGTTTATGAGCAAACAGCATGAGAAGAAAAATGAGAAAATGGTTCCCTGTCCCAAAGAAGTTCACAATATGATCTAAAAAGAAACGCAAGGCAGATACCAACAACAGCCACTGGAAGGATGCTATACTGGGTTGGATAAGGTCAGTTGCTCTCCCTCGCTATAAACACAAGAGAGCCACTACCTAATCCAGTTAGAGGAGGCATTATATGTGAATATTTGGAGCTGCCTTCTACTGAGTGAGATCTTTTGTACATCTAGCTCACCGTTGTCTGCAGTGATTCTGGCAGCACTGGCTCCTGGGTTCCAAACTGAGCAGTCTTCCCTTGCCCTCCTTTGGAGAGATGCCAACCATTTAACATGGTACCTTCTTCCTGCAAAGCAGTGGTTCTGCTGCTGAGATATAGCTCAATTCCCTCAAGCTCAGCCAGAAGGAAGGAAGGTCGTAGCGAATTACTCCTGAAATGCTCACATTTTCATTTATTCACGTGTTTACACTTTTGTCCTACCCTCCCTCCATGGAGCTCGGGATAGTGTTCCTATCCTTCTGACATTTTATGGAACACCCATCACTTTGGAATGCCCACCCCCGAAGAGCTTTGCCATGCTCCCTCCGTGTTTTAGAAACAGCTAAAAACACATCTTTTAAAAGAGGCTTTTAAATGTGCCACTGATATCTGGAAGGCTGTTTAGTTTTTTTATAGTTCTAGGCTTTTAGCTTATTTTGGAACTTTTAAAAAATGAAGTTTTAATTGTCATTTTAACCTGGGCTTTTAAGTTGTTTGACTTGACTTGTTTAATTTTATTAGTCTCATGTTTTACATTGTATCTATTTTAAAATGTTGTGAGTTGCCCTGAGCAGTAGTGTTCTGGAGGGGTGGGGTATAAATGTTTTAAAATAAATTTTATCCTCTTAACAACTCTGCGAGGCAGGCTAAGCTGAGAGGTAGGGACTAGCTGAGGAGAAGACCTAAACCCAGGCCTTCTGTGCTTCCAGTCTAGCACTCTACCTGCTACACCTGTGTCTGTGTGTGGCTTGTGCATGGCTTAAATGATCTCAGCTCACCTACTGTTTAGATCTTCGTAATGTGCTCAGAAACACTGTGTGATTAAATCCTTTCAATTTTTTTTAAACCCTGTTCCTCTCATCAGAAGGTCACTCTGCATGGGCACAGAGGCACTGTTCCTTCACATCCATTTTGATTAACAATGTTAACTGAAGGTGGAAACCAGGGGGGGCTATTTCGCAGCTTTTTCAGTGCATGTCTACTGAAGATGGCAGTGGAGAGGTGGAACAGCATTGTAATTAAAACATGCCAAAGGCTGAAATTCTCACCCACATCCTTGCCAAAGGCTGAAACCACTCCCTGCCATAGATGCAAGGTGAATTTGTAACTCTTCCATTTTTCTTCTTTTTTCAGATGCTTTCCCCCCTGCTAACTTGGCAAAGAGGCACCTTTTAACGTGGTGATTCTCTTTATTTAGCAGGGGGAGAGTAACTGACCTTATCCACCCCCAGAACAGTATCTCCAGTGACTGTTACTGGTGTCTATCTTATGTTTCTTTTAGATTGTGAGCCCTTTGGGGACAGGGATCCATCTTATTTATTTATTATGACTCTGTGTAAACTGCCCCTGTGTTATAGAAATAGAATAAATAAATAATTGTTGGCTCCAAAAGACCCAGATTGGGTAGCCAACTTAAGTGGGGAAGCAGAGAAATGCTGGACTAACAAGTAGAAGGTTGCCGGTTTGAATCCCTGCTGGTATGTTTCCCAGACTATGGGAAACACCTATATCGGGCAGCAGCGATATGGGAAGATGCCGAAAGGCAGCATAATCTCGTACTGTGTGGGAGGAGGCAATGGTAAACCCTGTATTCTACCAAAGAAAACCACAGGGCTCTGTGGGCTCCAGGAGTCGGAATTGACTGGATGGCACACTTTACCTTTATCCCTTGAAATGAATGAGAGATGCACTTTCTTTTGCCTTGAATGCCCTCTAGTGGAGATGCTTCAATTTTGCTGTTCTTCCTTGTATGTATTTGAATGGGACTTCCTAGTGAATCTGGTATTTTCTTTTCTCTGTGAGGAAAGCCTAGATTGGTGAAGCAATAAGCACTGTCTCTGGTTACTGATCTATTCAGACTCCAAGGTGGTAATTCAGGCCCAACCACTCATGCTAGGCTTGTCATCTGAAGAGCTTCGAAAGGAACACACTGAGGTTGTTCACATGGCTGGGTGGGGTGCCTTAAACTCAAACACACACACCCTCCAGGTGAGCAATTTCATGTCCCTAGGAGTGTTGACTACACTCCCAGATGAGCAGCACTGTATGCTGCAGTGCACAGCTCTGGAAGCTGAGATGATGTATCCTGGCCTCCAGGAATCCCACAATGCACCACGATTCATTGGGGGATTCCCTTGAGCGATGGGCACTCTAGGCTCATGTCTCTGTGTGTGGCCCAGCTGGAAGCAACTCATGCGTGCACACGAGCAGGTAGTCGGGGTTAAGGAAGTGCTTGCTCCTTTAACCTCCGCTAACACCTGAGATAAAAAGCCAGGCTAGGCAGCACTGCACACAGAGGCGGTTTTCGCACACAGCCTAACCCAAGCTGTGTAGCCCTAGCCTGGGTTAGGCTGTGTGTGAGAACAGCCTCACTATAAAACCTGAATAAAATGGCATTATGTGTATCTGTCAGAACATGAACAACAATTTATTAATAGTGTAGTGTGTTAAATCTATCAAATATATCTATATACTGCTTTTCTAAGCAATTTGTTCTAGAATTCGTGGTTAGTGTTTGGACTAAGTCATAACTTAGTTCCATTGAAATCTATAGACCCTAAGGTAGTAAAGATAACTTCGTGGTGCTTCTCATGAGTAACTTTGTCTGAATGCTACCCCACAACAAACAATAGCATTTTGAAAAGCAGCATTATAAGAAAACAACATATCTGATAACCATGCAATCTCAGCCCATCTAAAACAGATAGCAGGTTCAACTGAAGCTGGTTTTTTGCCCCATAACCCTTTCCATTTGCCCCATAACCCTTTCCATAACTAGTTTTGGATACTCCATATTCTGTACAATTTTGGTACTGTAAGCTGCCTTGAATAGCTTGCTGGAAAGGTGGGGTACCCAAGTTTTAATGAATAAATAAAACAAGGAAGCTTGTTGCAACCACCCAGCCTCAGCAATATACACATATTAGCAGCATAGAAGAAATACCAGTGTTAACATTGTTCATGTAAAGTGAGAGTAGCTTTGTCACCAGAGAGAGCTCCTCAAGTCTCTCTTATTTATCTTGTACAACAAGAAGAGATGATAAAAAGAGATACCTTGTTTACTTCTGATGAACTTTCATTAATTAGGAACTTGGATATGGCTTGATTTTGGCCCCTCTCAAATGTTGCAAACATGACTTCCTCGAGCTGCATCCTGTTTCACCTCACACACTCCACTGTGAGGAACGAAAAGGTTTCTGTTGTATATATTGCAATGAGCTTTCAGAGCATTGTCATACACTTTAGAGACAACCTCCTCTTCCCATTCTTCACAATATTTTTGCATTTGCCTGCCTTTTTGGTTGTTGCCATTGCCATGACAACAGACAGACTGTTCAGGGCTGACTTTTGCAGAATGGGCCACGCCTTCACAGGCCTGGCTGCTCTCTGCTCCACAAGGGTCAGCCGCCACCCATCGCCTGCAGGGGCAAAGGTGAACTTTTGGCTCCAAAAGCACGCTTCATCATGGGAGTTGTAGTGCTGCCAGAGTGCAATCTGCTGTCCAGCCTGCAGAGCTGAAGAAGACTGCTTTCTAGAGGCCTCTTCACTGTGAGTGCACTGCAGTCAGTAACTGGCCTGGCTCAGAGTGCTGAAAATATGGAACAAACTGCATTTTTTATTAACTTGAAAAAGAACGGGTACATGTTCATGCTAAATAAAGCTAAATAAAGAACTGTTCTTTAAAAGAAAGAAAGAGCGGCAAGCCTAACTCACACGGACCTCTGCTGCAAAATGTTCCTCACATGGCTTTTGTCATCCTGAGGCGGGCTGGGCTGGACTCGACTCTTAAAGAAAGCAATACACAACTCTCTGCCTTGTCTAATTTCCAAAAATAAGAAATGCTGGAGCACAAGCTGGTTTTGTTGTAGCAAGCATGACTTGTCCCCTTAGCTAAGCAGGGTCTGCCCTGGTTGCATATGAATGGGAGACTAGAAGTGTGAGCACTGGAAGATATTCCCCTCAGGGGATGGAGCCGCTTTGGGAAGAGCAGAAGGCTCCAAGTTCTCTTGCTGGCTTCTCCAAGATAGGGCTGAGAGAGATTCCTGCCTGCAACCTTGGAGAAGCTGCTGCCAGTCTGTGAAGGCAATATTGAGCTAGATAGACTAATGGTCTGACTCAGTATGTGGCAGTTTCCTATGTTCCTAAGCAATAATCTTTGATCTGGAAACTCTTCTCCCAATGCCAGAAGTATGAGGGCAGGCTGAAGTCACTCAGCAAAGGCTCTTTATGTATATTCAGAAGCACTCTTTATCATTGCTTTATCATTACCAGTGCACAGCCATGATTCTCTTGTCATTTGAGGCCTGATGTCAGCAGTGCCCTTGGTTACTTTGGCTGCATTTAAGAACAATGCTGTTAAGAGCTGGTCTTGAGCAAGCATGAATTGTCCCCTTTGCTAAGCAGGATCCACCCTGTTTTGCATTTGAATGGGAGACTACGGGTGAGCACGGTAAGATTTTCCCCTTAGGGGATGGGGCTGCTCTGGGAAGCGCATCTGCATGCTTGCATGCAGAATGTTCCAAGTTCCTGAATTCATGGAAGACAGATCTATCAATGGCTACTAGTCTGGTGCCTTTAGGCCACCTCTAGCCTCAGAAGCATGATGCCTCTGAATACCAGTTGCAAGGGGAGCAACAGCAGGAGAGAGGGCATGCCCTCACCTCTTGTGAGGCATCTGGTGGGTCACTGTGTGAGACAGGATGCTGGACTAGATAGGCCTTGGGCCTGATCCAGCAGGGCTGTTCTTATGTACTGTCCCTGGCAGCATCTCCAAGATAGGGCTGAGAGAGACGCCTGCCTGCAACCTTGGAGAAGCCGCTGCCAGTCTGTGGAGACAGTAACTGAGCTAGATTTACCAATGGTCTGACTTGGTAGAAGGCACCACCCTATGTTCCTAATTTCAGCACGGAATTGAGGCTTTGTCCCAATCCAAATGTGTACACAGCTCTCCTACTCGCCTTGCCAAACAGTGGCCAATAACACCAGGAAAGAATGTGGCAACAGTGTTCTCTCTAATTTATTTCATCTGTGTGTGGAATGAGTTTTGTTCTGGGTGGCAGGATCTAGGCAGTGAGCGCGCACTTGCAGTCAGAGTGGAGCCTTCCTGACTCAACCTGAGCAGGATCTAAAACGAACTGAGCGGACAGCGAAAAACTTGTGAGTGAGCGCACATGCGCATACCTTAGAGGGAACACTGCTTGGTGAGTAGGGGAGCAAAGTCCAGCCCTTTCAACTGCTTTCTAAGCACTTGACTGGTGCAAGCAATTGCCAGTGTTTGTAATAGCTGGGTGGTACTGGCGGGGATAGGGCCATAGCTCAGTGGGACAGCATCTGCTTTGCATGCAGAAGGTCCCAGGTTCAACCCCAGGCAGCAGGTAGGGCTTCAGGAGACTCCTGCCTGATACTCCAGAGACCTGCTGCCAGTACAGTTTATTGTAGCTGGGAATGATGGGAGTTCTAGTTCAGCAGCACCTGGAGTGTCACAGATTGGGAACCCCCGGCCACTTTCCAGATTGGGCACTACAACAGTGTCACTATGTGTCCTTTGTGTTCTCGTATTGCCTGTGTACCGACATCACAATCTCTGCGTTGTCAGCAAGGTGCTGTTCACATTTCCGATGCCTTCTTTGGGGTTTTATTGCTGCGTTACAGTCCTGTAAACAACAACAACAACAAAAAACTGTATTTCCTGTTGTAAGGAGTTTCGTGCAAACTAGAAAAAACTGCTCCCCCTGCTGGTGGCTTTGCACAGCATCCTTTATTTACACTACGATACTGCCAAGCTGAAGTAAATTATGGCTGTATTACCATGCAATCTGGAAAGCGCCCTGATGTAGCTAGATGGACCAAGAGTCTGGCTCAGTATATGATGTTCTATGTTCCTGCCAGGCCACTCTGCATGCTGGCCTGGAACAGGAATTGTGCATGCAGCACTCATTTGCATGCATGGTTCATTGTCCTTGTCTAGCATGGTTCCAGCTAGAGAGATGCATGCAAGACACCTACATCCACATGCTTATGCCCAGGTGTGTGGCTACTATTGAGCATGGGGGGAGTGAGTGTCCTCAGGCCGTCACCACGCCGAGCACTTCCAGGGGCTACCAGAGGCTCATCCTTTATTTCCCCCCACACCTCTGGGGGGCTGCCAGATGCTCATCTGCCCCCACATTCCCATGCCTGTAGCAACTGGGGGAAGAAGGGGGCTTGGCTCTTCTGCCTGCTGCACTTGGCTTTTCATTCCCATGCCGTTGGGGTCAGGTCTTTCTCTGCCTTGTCCCGAGCCCAACGGCATGTGCAAATGCAGTGCTGAGTGCAACTGGTTATGATGTCATGCATGGGGGTGTGGCTGCCGTGTGCTCGTGCGTGCACACAAATCAATGGGGGGGGGCACCAGTCGAGCTCATCTCACGGTCGCCACTGAGCCCCCTACTCTCCTGCCTATGCCCCTTAATTGGATCAAGGCACATGAGTTTAGAGTTGGCAGGAAAAGAAGACAACATCTCCAGCCCTGTAAAGAGAAAGGCATGACGAGGTATCCTGGGATCTTACTTCCTTGCAACCACCCATCAGACAGCTGCAATGTGTTTATTTTTCAATCATTGTGGCTCAGATGAGCAAAAATCAACCTGCATCAGCTCTTTGCTAAGAATAATATGCCTCCTCGCCTTGGCTCCTATGTAAATGTGTGGGTGTGAATACTTGGGTGGGTGAAATATCCTCTCTTTCCCTATGCACATATGCACCCCCCCATTAAAACTACTTCTGTGTAGCACGCATACACACTGCGCAGACTTGCCACTCACATAACACTGCCATGCACACACCCAGTGGTGCTGTTTATACCCTTCCCTGCTCGACCCATTTCCGCAAACAGCACACAGTGTGCTCTGTCCCCGGGCTTTGTAGCTGGCAGTATTTTTAACTTCTGAGCAGTCGGAATGTTTATAAACTACACTACGGTAGCTAAACTTGCACTTTACAGTAAATGTGTACTTTGGCCCTGTGCGTGCGTGTGACTTAAATAACAGCCGTGGGGCCTGATCAGGATTGGGACCAGAATACATGGGGAAGGGGGCTCTAACCCTTTGCTCCTGCAGTCCTGCTGGCGCAGTCTGTCTAGCTCAGCAGCATCTACAGTGTGCGAGTGGCATTTGTGTGGCCGTGCAGTTTGCATGCACAAAAGCCACACAAATGGCCTCCTCTGTGCATCTGCGGAGGCTGGATCCATGCCGCCATGCGGGTGCTTGCTAAAGAGGCACTGTACATAGGAACATAGGAAGCTGCCATATACTGAGTCAGACCACTGGTCTATCCGGCTCAGTACTGTCTTCATAAAGTGGCAGCGGCTTCTCCAAGGTTGCAGGTAGGAATCTCTCTCAGCCTTATCTTGGAGAAACCAGGGAGGGAACTTGAAACCTTCTGCTCTTCCCAGAGTGGCTCCGTCCCCTGAGGGGAATATCTCACAGTGCTCACACTTCTAGTCTCCCATTCAAATGCAACCAGGTGGACCCTGCTTAGCTAAGGGGACAAGTCCTGCTCACTACCACAAGACCAGCTCTGCTCTCCTCACATGCTTGGGCTATGCTGGGGGTGGTGGTCGTGAGCAGCAGCACCAGCAGCTGTGCTGGGGCAGGTAACAACAACAGGTAACACATTGGTCTGACTCAGTATATGGCAGTTTCCTATGTTCCTATTTAAACTACTTAAACTACTACTCACCACATCCCACCCCCCACCTCCTCCAGCCACCCGCTTGATGACAAACCGGTCTGCCCGAACCAGGTTAGTTTTGGTTTGATTTTTAACCGGGTTAGTTTTGGTTAGTTTTGGTTTGATCATGGACTGAATTGCCCGTGGTTGGCTCCCATAGTCCGGTTTTCAGTGATCGTCATAATAGCTTCAATGAGTTTTGTTGGTCCTCAGTCAACGGCCAAGTCTCAAGGGGCTTATTCTTGTACTGAAGCCAGTGGTTTGGGAGATTATAGCTGCACAGGTTTCAAAGGCTTTGCCTGTGTTTGCATCAGAGTGTTTTCTTCTGTTGATTTTATCTGATTTGGAGGCTAATGAATGGGCAAAAACATTCTGCAAATCAATGCATGTTGTGCTTTCATTTAGTACATCATTCATCTTTCTCTAGAACTGTAGTAATTGCTCTAAGAGATTCTCCAAAGCTTACTTTTGACTTCACAGATAAATGAATGAAACCAAGTTTATTGCTGAAACCATAGAACATCACAGGGGAAAAATAAGCTACAGGAACACAGGAAGCTGCCTTATACTGAGTCCGACCATTGGTCTGTCTAGCTCAGTATTGTACACTGACTGGCAGCTGCTCTCCAAGGTTACAGGCAGGAGTCTCTCCCAGCCCTACCTGGAGAAGCAGCCAGGGATTGAACCTGGGACCTTCTGCATACAGGTGCTCTACCACTGAGCTATGGCCCCATGCCTTAAGGGAATATCTTCCAGCATGCACAAGTAGTATCCCATCAAAATGCAAACCAAGACAGACCCTGCTTAGCAAAGGGGACAATTCATGCGTGCTATCACAAGACCAGCTCTCCTCCCATAGTATGAATGTCCAGAGCCCTTCACATACTGTGGCTGACATACATTGAAATTGATGTTATGTGCATGTTGCCACCTAACATTCATGCAATCACACAAGACCACTCTGGCACAAGTGCAAAGATTGTGCAAATGCAGTTGCACAACAGTATGGCCATTATTTCAAACGGCTACACTGTCACACAACTCCATGTGCACAATTTTTGTGCGTGTGCAAGTGCATTTTGGGACAACTACATGAACATTACATTGCAACATGTATGTAAAGATGTGCAGTATGTCAGCCACTGTCTCTCCTAGCCTTACAACAACTCTGTAAAGTAGGCCAATATGACCTCCCCCAGCAATATGCCAAATGGGAGGCTCAGGATATAATGGCTTGCTTAAGACTGCTAGTGATTTAATAGCCCAGATGAGATTTGAAACAGTGTTTCCCCCTAGTTCACAAATTGTCCAGAATGGATTTAAAAGTAACAAAGAAGAAAACAAGGTGGGCGTGGTGAGCATCTGGATGATGCCCCTTTACGTTCTTCATACTGAAAGATCAGTGGCTGCACCAGACAAAAATATCAGAAAAGGTCATGTTTGGGGGTCTCAGAAAGGGCATTTTTTGGAGGGCGTTCTTTTTTTCATATGGCAGATTTCTGGAAGAGAAATAACAGTGGCTGACATGATGAGGAAAACTACAAAGTAGTGCCATTGAAATTAACCTTTTAAATTTCAATGAGACTCTTGATTAGTTTTCCTCATCATGTCAGGCAGCATTAAAACTCATTATCCTAATCGGGATAATTCATCAGATATGTGGGCGGGGGGCAGAGCTGAACTATTGAGAAAATTTTCAAAGTCAAGGAGTCAATTCCCCCCGCCCTTTTTTTTCTTTTCAAGTGAAAAATTGGCAGATCTGCAGACAGGATTCTCATTTGATGTACTCAGTTCCATATACCTTGCCAGCCCCCGCTTCTTTTCTTGGTTTTGGAAAGAGGCGAGTGAGAAAAGGTTGTGTGAAGATAAACTTGGTTTCGGATGTTCCGCCCTCGGCTCTCCTCCCTCACACCCGCCCACCCCATTCCTGGCCCTCAGCAGAGTGAATGGGTCCCTCCACCCTCTCCCTGGCCCGCCCCACTCCCCTCCTATTGGCTGCCTGGTTTCTAAGAAGGAATTTAAAAAGGAGAATCCTGTTGCATCGCTCAGGATTCGAGAGGACAGGAACACCGCAAGGCAAACCTCCTCCCGGCAGCTGCCTGCGGCCATGCAGACCTCCCAGGCTGTCTGCTCCGTCTGCCTCTTCTTCCAGCTGGTCTTCCCTTCTGGGCGAGGATGGCAGCTTGTGCTGAAAAATGATGCCACCGAGATCGTGCCAGAGTTCCCGGAGAATACAGAGATGCCAGTGGAGCAGCAGCAGCAGCAGCAGTTCTATGTCCCGCCGGAGAATGAGACCATGAACAACCGGGCACAACAGGGAGAGAGACACCCCCCGCAGGTTTCTCTTGGCAGGACTGGTAAGGAGGAGGAGGAGGAGGAATTCTCTGCGCTCTCAGGCCTGCGCGCTTCTCTAGGCAGTAGCTTCCCATGCTCTTGGCTGGATGCTGTAGAATGGCAAGTCATCATCTTTGGCTGTAGGACTTTGGCTGCACAAGTGCTAAAGACTTGGGTGGAACACAGCTGCCTTTTACTGAGTCCGACCCTTGGTCCATCTAGTTCAGTAGTGTCTACACAGACTGGCAGCGGCTTCCCAAGGTTTTGGGCAGGAGTCTTTCCCAGCCCTACCTGGAGATGCCGGGGAAGGCACCTGGGATTTTCTGCACACAAAGCAGATGCTCTGCCCACTATGATCCCACCTCCCATTCGCCTCCTCTGTAACTATTGTATTAATTAGTATTAATTACAGCAGAACCTTTCAACCTTGGGTCCCCAGTTCTTGTTGGATAACAACCCCATCATCCCCAGTCACATGGCTGGGGATGATGGGTGTTGTAGTCCAACAGCATTTGGGGACCCAAGGCTGAGAAGTGGTGCATTACATGCAGCTGGTCCTGGTTGTCTTTCATGATGGAATTTGGAGCATGCTTCTCAGGCGCTCTCCTAGCCAGAGCCAGACCTCCTTAGCTGCATTGTGAACATTTTGGATCATGATGTTTCCAGGCATAGGCTAGACCCAGATCTGTTTACTTTCACAGTTGCTGCATGCTGTGCCTTCAGACCACACACCCCAGCACTTCTAAGTTGCCTTGCTCCGTTCTATAGCTCAGATCTTTCTCCTTTGGGGGTGACAAAGAGCTCTGTGTCATATAGAAGCTTCCACATTTGACAGTCCAATGATGTTTTGTCCAAACTCTTTTTTCTGGAGCCATTTTCTCATGGGAGGCTTTGAGTGGCTCTTGTTTTAATTAGGCTTGTAATACAATGCAAAGCCTGCGTGGGCTAACACGACACACAGCATTATGGAGCCATGATACTGCACCCTGGGGCTACCATAGAGTCAGAAGGCAGCCTCAGTTTGGCTAAGAGTGGCTGGTCTTGCTAGCAACCCTTTTGCCCCCTTTTTGTTCCCAAAAGAGGTATAAGAACTTAAGATAGCTGGTGCACACAGTGGTTAACATACTGTGCCAAGGTAGGTCAGCTAATGTTGCATGCATACAAATTACACAGACACAACATCTATTCAATGGTGTTACATAAAACCAGTCCTATTATTTCCAATGGGCTTACTCTTATGTAACACAATTTGTGCTGTGTTTGCATAATTCATGCAACTTGTGTGCTTGCAACCTTACTGGGTTGATGGGCCCTTGAATGGTAAGCCAGCCACCAATAGCAACTTCATAATAATACTTAGCACTTCTATAGTGCTTTTTTAGTGTGCAAAGCACTTTTCATGTATTATCTTGTTATCCTTACAAAAACCCTGCAGGGTAAGTAAGTATTATCATCCTCGTATTGTAGCTGAGGGAGCAGTTTGCCTGCCTAGTGGGTTTGCAGCCGCAGTGGGATTCAAACCAGGGAAATCCTGCTTTGTACAGCAGCTCAACTTCCCATACCCTTTCCTTCTCATAGGAACATGGGAAGCTGCCTTATACTGAGTCAGGCCATTGGTCCATCTAGCTCAGTATTGTCTACACAGACTGGCAGCAGCTTCTCCAAGGTTGCAGGCAGGAGTCTCTCTCAGCCCTATCTTTAAGATGCCAGGGAGCAAACTTAGAACCTTCAGATGCTCTTCCCAGAGTGGCCCCATCCTCTAAGGGGAATATCTTACCGTGCTCACACATCAAGTCTCCCATTCAAATTCAAACCAGGGTAGATCCTGCTTAGCAATGGGAATAATCCATGCTTGCTACCACAAGACCAGCTCTCCACCCCACTCTCTTCTCCTTGTAGCACCCCACATGCCTAGACTGCAGGGGGTTATTTATGCATGGAAAGGAGTCCCCTGATCTACTAAAGGAAAAGTACTTTTCTACTAAAGTCCATTGATCTTCTACTGAATGTGGGTTTTTTGTTATGAAAGTAGCCAATGAAAAAGAGAGAGGGGACAGTTTGTTAGTGTTCTGAAACTATCTAAAATCTGCCTGAAACAAATGTGGCAGTTCTCCAAATTATTCTCCTGATTATTATTATTATTATTACATTTATATCCCGCTCTTCCTCCAAGGAGCCCAGGGCGGTGTACTACATACTTAGGTTTCTCTTTCACAACAACCCTGTGAAGTAGGTTAGGCTGAGAGAGAAGTGACTGGCCCAGAGTCACCCAGCTAGTTTCATGGCTGAATGGGGATTTGAACTCAGGTCTCCCTGGTGCTAGTCCAGCACTCTAACCACTACACCATGCTGGCTCTTACAAAAAAAATCCTAATTTTCTATGTAGAGATGCTGAACATGAATAATTTCCTCAGTGTAAGATGATATAAAATTTAGGAGATTTTTAGAAATGAAAGGGGAAGTGCTGTAGCTCAGGGGTAGAGTCCTTGCTTTGCAGGCAGAAGGCCCCTGGTTTAATTCTTTTCATCTCCGGGTAGGGCTAGGAAAGATTTCTGCTGGAAACCCTGGAGAACTGCAACCAGCTAGCATAGGGAACTGTATGCTAGGTGTGCTTGTACTCCCGAAAAGTGAAGATCTCTCCAAGTAAGATTTGTGTTCAAAATTCAATTGTATTTATAGCCTGCTGCCTTCCACCAGACATGAGGTGGTCTACCTGCAGTCTTCCATCCAGGCACTGCCCAGACCCTTAGTGTTAGCAAGGATTCTGCAGTACGTACCTTCAGACCATAATATGTCTTCAGACTACAAGCCAACAGGTTTACCTGAACATAGCCAAGGAATGGAGAGGAGAGGTGATCTTGTAGCAGGAGCATGAATTGTCCCCTTTGCTAAGCAGGGTCTGGCAATGGTTTACATTTGGATGGGTGACTGCATGTTAGTTCTGTAAGATATTCCCCTTCGGGTATGGGGTCATAACTCAGTAGAAGAGCATCTGCTTTGCATACAGAAGGCCCTGGGTTCAAGCCCCAGTGGCATCTCCAGGGAAGGCTGGGAAACATTTCTGCCTGAAACCTTGGAGAGCCGCTGCCAGTCAGCATAGACAGTACTGAGCTAAATGGACCAATGGAATGATTCGATATATGGCAGCTTCCTCCTATGTTCCTATGAACGTTTTTGCAGAAGCATCTTTGTAGTCTCCCATGTTTCAGTGCTGGGCACTCTATCAATCTGCCGCAGTAGCAGTTATTCAATAAGTTCCTTGTCCTCATGACTGGAACTGCACTTTGGTCATGCCCAATGTTTCCCCTGTCTCTGGCTATCCATTATGGCAGTGATACTCACCTTTTTTGGTGGGCTGTCTCCTTCAGACCCATCAAGCACAGATAATTAAGCCTCAACTCCATCGCCTCACCAGTTGTCATCAAGGCATGTCCCTCCCTTCCCCTGCTCCTAGCTAAGAAGATGGGGAAGGATCAAGGGCCACCCTTCAATTCCAGAGTGTTCAGTTTCAAGATAGGTCTCTACCCCTTTACATTCCTGTAAGATTTCAGCTGAGGGGTGGGACTTGGGTACTTGGCCAGCTTACTCTACTACTAGAGAGCTTGGCTGAGTGCTGGCCATTGCTGGAACAACATCCAGTGTCTCTAGGAGCTGTCCAGGTCCTGTAGGATCTGACTCAGGCCTAGTTCTGACAGTCAAGGAGGGAAACCTGTTTCTGGGCTGTACTGCTGAAGACTGAGAGTAGCTTTCCCCTCTTCCCAACATTTAGTTTTGCTTTGTGCAGGGAATTGGTTTGTTTGGAGGAGCATTCAGTAATGTGAGCCCCCCTGCTCCCACACTGCAATCCAAAATGGTGCAGGCCAGAAACAGGTTTGTTAGTTTTATTTTTAATTTTTATCCCACTTTTTCTCCAAGGACTCCAAAGCAATGTACATGGTTATCTTTATTCTTACATCAACCCTAGAGATAGATTAGACTGAGAGATAAATGACAGATAAATGGCGAGCTCGGAATGAAACAGAAATGCCATTCTGTGCACATCCCTAAAACAACCTATCTTTGTTTCAACTCTGACCAAATGTGTGCATTGGGTTGGCTCTGTGTGCAGGCCTTTTATTGAACGAAAACCCCCAAAGGGGAAATACACAAGAGATAACAATGGAATTAAATACTTATACTAAAGTCTCAGCAATGAGATACACAAAAGCAGATACAGAAAAGTAGTGAGATACAAAACTGGAACAGTCAAATATTTATAGTATAGTAGGACTTAATGTAAAAAGTGGTTGAGAAGTCACAATCTTGGCTAATCTGATTCCGAGTCACAACCTGGCTAATCTGATTCCTGCCAAACAATAATTAGAAGTTCACAGAATTCACTAAAGACCAGCCTGATGGATCAGGCCTTGTTGGAACCTTTCTCAAAGTTCCGGTAGCAGAATGTTCAGTAACATTCCGGTAGCAGAATGTTCAGTAACATTCCGGTAGCAGAATGTTCAGTAACATTCCGGTAGCAGAATGTTGGAAAAGATTCCCAATGATCAAGAGATTATATTTTTATTTCACCCTTTCTCCAAGGAGCTCAGAATAGTGTACATAGATCTCCTTACCATGTGATCTTCACAACATCCCTGTGAGGCTATGCTTAGAGGCAACTGACCCAAGATCAACCAGCAAGTTTCATAGCTGAATGGTGATTTGAAACTGGCTCTTCTCTGTCTTCATCCAACACTCTAACCATTAAACTACAGTGGCTGACATACTGAGCAAAATTAGGAACAATGTGGAATGTAATGCTTGCACAGTTGCGCAAGTGCTCTATTGTGCAAGCGCAGAAATTGGTGGAATTTTTGCACTTTCACAAGAGTGCTCTTGTGCAGCCATACAAACGTTACATCCCACCACGTGCCTAACGTTGCACGGTATGGCAGCCACTGACACTTTATGGGCTCCCTGTCTGCCATGAGATGGCTCAGATGCCAGTGATTATCTGTCAATAAATCTTCCTTCCTTCCTCCCTTCCTTCTAGAACCCCTGGAGTTCAGCTGCCGGGAAGTGTATTCCACCCGCTACGTCACCGACGGTCAATGCCGCAGCATCAAACCAATCAGGGAGCTGGTATGCTCTGGTCAGTGCCTTCCATCCCATCTCCTCCCTAATTCGATTGGCAAGGGGAAATGGTGGCGGCAGAACGCTCTGGATTACCGTTGTATCCCTGCACACAGTCGCTCCCAGCGGGTCCAGCTCGCCTGTCCCGAAGAGGACATTCGGACTATCAAGATCCGAACCATCACCTCTTGCAAATGCAAGCGCTACACCCGCTACCACAACCGTTCCCAGCTGAAAGACTTCAGCAAAGAGACTGCCCGGCTTCAGAAGAACAAAAAGCCACGCTTCTCCAGGGCCAGGGGCAGTAAGGCCAACCAGCCAGAGCTCGAGAACTCCTACTAGTCAGGGCCTTTGGTGAGGGTGAGGCCTAGCGCAGAAGTGTAAAGATTTTTGATTGACCCACTCTCTCTTTCCGAGGGCGCCACCAGGAGCATTATGGGACAGAGTGAGGAGATGGCCACAGCCGCCACCGCAGCAGCTGCCCCGACCCGAGGTTCAGAGTTGATGCAATTGGCTTTGAAGGAGCAGCCATCAGTTTGAGAGAAAAGTAGCTCAGCGGTTAGAAAGGGGTTGAAGAGTGGGGGGCGGTCCCGACACCACGACATCCTGCCAGACTTCCTTGTCTGTTTAACACAAGGCTGGCACCTCTCTGCTAAAACCAGCATACGTCCATTTTTAGTCCAATATGACATCTCTAAGGGTGTGTGCTCACTGGCACACCTCCCTTTCTCCGTAACACTTTGCTTCTTAATGGGCTGTGTATCAGTGTATCATCCTTTGTTGCACTGTGGCATTGCTTGAGCTCTATGCGCTTTGTTCTCTGTTGATGGTACCTGTTCACTTCCTCTTCCTGTGATAACTGGGCTTGCATTCCTTGCATCGTCAGGAATGGCTGGAAGATCTGGAAAATCATGTCACTGCACAGAGCCAGAAGTGCACATCTTTATGGACTTTGCAGGGGCAACACGCACCCCCCACCCCCACCCCCGGCTGAATAGCCTTGGGAAAGTGCCTCTAATAGGACATCAACATAGGTAGCATCATGCCAAGTAAGGAAAAGAGAAAGCAATGTCAGAAAGATGGTTCACTGGGAGGATTGCGTTTTAAGTCACAATTCACAGGCCTGGGATGAGGCTGAACATGCTTCTAGGTTAGGCAGACTTGACCTCCAGCAATTCTCATTTTAGAATGAAGCATTGTCTGCTTAAGGTACAGGGGTCTTCTGGAAGGGGTCTTCTGCCTTGAATGGGGACTGCCGCAGAGTAGCATGATTCTGACATTTCAGCATATTCAGAACCCCCTCCTCTGCACATGACATTTCCCCTATGGAGCAGGGGTGGCCAACCTGAGGCTCTCCAGCTGTTGCTGGACTACAACTCCCATCACCCCCAGCTGCCATTTATTTATGTTGTAGTCCAACATCAGCTGGAGAGCCTCAGGTTGGACACCCCTGCCAGAGTATAGTGAGGAAGCTTGCATGGATATTCTCTGCTTAACATCTTGTGTGCAAAAGCACGATGCTTTCCCTACATGGAGTTAAAGGGGCACATCCACTTCCAGCCGCATGTCCATCAGGCAAAACAAAACAAAACAAAACAAACTTCTATGCATTTCATACACAATGGTGTATATAAGTATATATTTCTCCACCCTGTGGGGGAAAATGTGTTGTGTGTGTGAATGGGCTTCAGGTAGGGTGTCTGAAGACTGGCTGAGTGTTTTGACCTAAGGAGTGGACATTGGCTGGCATGCTGTGCAAAACTTGGTCTGTGTTTTAATGAAACATGCATGCAGTTGCACCAGAATGCTCTTGTACAAATGCGAGCAATTGCACCAATGCAGCTGTGCGATGGAGAGCCATTATTCCCCAAAGGCTGCCCATTGCGCAGCAATGGTTCACATGGTTTGTTAAAACACAGATGGAATTTTGTGCAGTTAAGTCAGGCATTCTATATCATTAAGTCTTTTACTAATATTCTGGGAATTGTAACCTTTGTTCTCCCCACCTCCCATAAAGGCAAATTAACTGTCTAGTCCTCACTGTTGAAGAAAAACATTGGAAAATAAAAGTTTGGGGAACAGAGAAGAAGTTAAAAGAGAACTGAAATTCATTTGTTCCAGAAAAAAGAATGCAATCTGTGCAAAGGAATGCAAAGAATGTGCATGTAGACATTCTAGAAATGGGCTGGTTATGCCAGTTGCCCAGCCTTTCATGTGCACACTGAGTATCAACAGGCATCACAATACACATGCAACCATCCTGTACTCCTTTGGTTGTTTGCATTGGGGATTCCTTTTAAGCAACTAATTTGTTGGTGCACATCAGTATGACATGGTATGTCCATTTTGGGCCTCATGCAGCAGTGGGCTCTCCTTTGTTGGATATTTTCGAAGGCTGATGGCCATTTGTCAGGGATGTTATATCAGATTCCTACACTGAGTCAAGGGATGGGACCAGAAGACTGAGGTCCTGACTCTGTGTTTCCCTTCTTTGTAGCTCTCTCTAGATTAGCGTCATATTTTTCAATCTTCCTCAGTGACAAACATCCCATTTTTGGCATTTCTCTGCAATGGCGCAGTCTAGAAACTCTATTTTAAATCACTAGAGGGCATTTTCTCAGGATGCTGCATAATAACAATAGTAAGCATCAGTATGAAGATCTGGATTGTATTTACAACTTTGCCCAGTCCTTGTTGTTTATGATAACTTTTGTGCAGAAGGCGATTGATATCCCCGTTTTACACCGAGAGGCTTAAAGGCTGTGAAATATTTTTACCCAGTATGTTTATGGCTGAGCATGGATTTGAACCTAGTGCTCCCCTAACAAAGACTAATGTGTTACCCACTAGACCAGGGATTCTCAGCCTTGGGTCCCCAGATGTTGTTGGACTTCATCTCCCATAATCTCCAGCCCCAGTGGTCTTTGGTTGGGGATTATGGGAGTTGAAGTCCAGCAACATCTGGGGACCCAAGGTTGAGAACCCCTGCACTAGACCTATTCCTAGCTGCCCTAGGACTCCTCCGAAGAGCACTGAATGCTTTCATTTCTACTCTCACTAAAAGATGAGCTGCAGCCAAGAGGAAAGAGGACAATGAGCTTCCTTCACTTCTAGTATTTGCAATGGGCACTGCTAGGGGTCAAGCCTCATAAGAACATAAGGATGGCCCTGCTGGATCAGGCCCCGGGCCCATTTAGTCCACCATCCTGTTTCACAAAGTGGCCCACCAGATGCCACTGGGGAGCCCACAGGCAGGAGTTGAGGGCATGCCCTCTCTCCTGCTGTTACTCCCCTGCAACTGGAACTCAGAGGCATCATGCCTCTGAGGCTGGAGGTGGCCTATAGCCCTCTGACTAGTAGCCGATGATAGACCTCTCCTCCATGAAGTTATCCAAACCCCTCTTAAAGCCTTCCAGGTTGTTGGCTGTCACCACATCTTGGGGCAGAGAATTCCACAAGTGGATTATATGTTGTGTGAAAAAGTACTTCCGTTTGTTGGTCCTACATTCTATGTCAATCAATTTCATGGGATGACCCCTGGTTCTAGTGTTATGTGAGAGGGAGAAGAATTTCTCTCTATCCACTTTCTCCAAACCATGCATGATTCTATAGACCTCTATCATGTCTCCCTGCAGTTGTCTTTTTTTCTAAACTAAACTAAGCCTTCTCGGAAGCTATGCCCTAGGTCCTGAACACCCCCCCCGCCCAGATTTGTGGGGGTTGGAGACACTGAGTGGTGAGAAGCAGACACTCTGCACGTACTTAAGAGTACTCACTTCATCACTGTTGTTTTATTTCTTGCCTGGCAAAAGCCAGAACCTGGCTCATAGAATGCCCTGTATACTCCCCCTGCCAACTCCAGCTGCACCTGTGTCCTGGAACTTATGTTATAGGCATACATGGGAAGTTGCCAGTCTCTGGGCGGTGTGTATGCTGCCAGGCTGCAAATGGCAACTACTGGGCGTTCAACATCTGGGTGGACTCCTCCTCCCCTCCCACATAATTCGTGCCTCTTCATTTGTTCACCTTCTCAGACAGTGTGGCTCCCTCCCGGTCCCCGCCGCAACCTCAGTGGAATTGGCTTCTAAGTGGGACTAGTGGTGGACTTGGTAATGAAAAGACTGTATTTTTTCCAAGATGAAAAGGCATATTTATTTCCCTGTAAAAAGTATTTATGCACTTGAGTTCTTTGCCTTTTTTCTTCATGTAGCAACTGGGCAGTCCTGCTCCTGAGATATTTAGCCTGATGTTTCAGAGTTATACCAATATATTCCTAAAGGTATTAAATTAATAAAGTCATGTCCATGGAAAAGACAACTGGTTGTTTGTTTGTTTAAAGAATAATGCAAATGGCATTGCATCATCTCTCTCCTGCTCCACAATGGGGTCTACATCAGCCTTACATAATACACCTTGTCATGGGGTGGGGGTAGGTCAGAAATTGCACCAGCCAATCAGTGAGCCATATTGCATACTACGGGGAAGGTGAGAAAAGACATTGTCACCAGCCAATCAGTCCTGGACAAAATGCCCTCTTGAACACAAATGGCACAATCCAGCCAGAATAAGTTATTATTATAGTTCATGTTGAGGGGTGTGAGGAGAAACATTAAAATCCTCACATAGCAGAGTATGTTCTGGTGGTAAAGAAGTTTAGCTCAAGAGGTTATCTGGAAACAGTAGGCTGAGTTCAAAAAACAAATAAAGGTCTATTAAAAAACTAAAACATCATATACTGAGAGAGACATAGAGCAACGTACCTGAATAGGCACTAGCCTTCACTAACTGACCAAGAGAGACCTATTAACATAACTCCTCATGCCTCTAGTGGCCAGAAGAGGTTATTGCGGTGCTAAGAGCAATTTGTTAGAATTCTCACTTCTAAGAGTTCAAACTATTTCAGAGGCGTAACGGGGGGAAATGGCACCCAGGGCAAGCTCTGCCCCTGAAATTGTGCCCTCCCCCTGCCCCCCACATACCTGCACCCCCCTGGCGGCGGCAGCGGGCGGCGGCAGATCGGGCGGCGGCGGGCATCGGCGGGAGTGAGCGCGGTGGAGGCAGGTGGCGGTGGATCGCCGAGTGCGGCGGTGGCGGGCGGCAGCGGATCGCCGAGTGCAGCAGAGCGACGCCAAGGCCTGCCGTCTGGCCTGGCATCGCTTCCCAACTGCACAGGCGCGCCTGCATGCCTGCATAGGCGCGCAGTTGGGAAGAAACGCCGGGCCAGATGGCAGGCCTCGGCGTCGCTCTGCTGCACTCGGCGATCCGCCGCCGCCCGCCACCGCCGCACTCACTCCTGCCGCCCGCTACCAAAGCGCGATCTGGGGGGGTCGGGGGGCATGCCACTTTTTGGTGCCCCCCCGTGACCCACCAGAGTGGTGCCCAGGGCACGTGCCCTGCCTGCCCCCCCATCGTTACGCCTCTGAACTATTTATACCCTGCTCTTCCACTTTAAGCTCCTAAGCCCTTTTACAACACAACACAATTAATAATAAAATCTCTGTTCACAGTATCAAACCATGAAATGTAAAATGCAACATTTTTAAATACTTTTAGTCCCACTGATATTAATAGGAGCAATTAAAGCATGTGCTTAACTCTCAACACAACACAATCCCATGCATGTTTACTCAGAAGAAAGACCAGCTGAGTTCAAAAAGGCTCACTTCCAAATATGGATGGGATTGCAAATGAAAGTTCTTAACATCAGCTGGATTATGCTGAATCATCATCATCATCATCTACAACACCATTAATAATAATGGTGCAAATAAATAACTGTGGTTTGTCTTAATTAGGAAACCACGGTTTATAATTGCAAGCCAACCAAAATGTTAAAAAAAAACACCCCATAGTTTAAAGTGAGTTTTCAAGCCATGGTTTGTGCTATGTATTGGTGTGCTCTCTGAACTGACCAATGCTAGTAATGACCATGGCTCCATCTCTGGAAGTCCTTCACCAAAGAAATGGAAGTGTTGAGTGATGGAGAACGAAAGCAGATAAGCAGCTCTAAACCATGGCTTGTCTAAACATACAGAAGCTCAAACTATGGGCTGGTTTAGCTGTCACACAGAACCTCAGTTACAGCCAGGCCCTGCATGATGTCCTTGAGCCTTGGGAACTGTGCTACCCCCTAATACTACTACAGATATTTATATACCCCTCTTCAACCAAAGTTCTCAAAGTGGTTTACATAGAAATAATAAATAAATAAGATGGTTCCCTGTCCCCAGCCTAAAAACAAACATAAGGTAGGCACCAGCAACAGTCACTGGAGGGATGCTGTGCTGGGGCTGGATAGGACCAGTTGCTCTCCGCCTGCTAAATATAAGAAAATCACCACTTTTAAAAGTGTCTCTTTGTTCAGTAATCTCATGAGCAAAGCTTTGCTCATGAGCTCATGAGCATCCACTTCCTATCTTTGCTCATCCACTTTGCTCATGAGCACCCACTTCCTATCTAGGCCCCAAGCTCATGGGCATCACATAGAGCCTGGCTCTGGCTCCATGAGATGTTTGTTCAGTCCTATTTTGGGGATTCCAAAAGATGGTTGGTACAAGCAGTGGTATGGCGTAAGCTCTGAACTGAGCCATCGTGTTTGAGGCGGCAATGTGCAGTCGGGGTGACCAGGGGTTTTACCAGTGCCATTCTCTGGAATTGATTGCTTAATTAAGTGCCATCAAGTCGGTGTGGACTCTTAGCGACCACATAGATAGATTCTCTCCAGGATAGATTCTATCTGGAATACTCTACGCTTAATGTCAAGATTAAGGCACCACAAGGAAAACAAAAGGAAACATCACTTTGCCACCATCCCCTCCTAGCAGGGGTGTAACTATAATAGGGCAAGGGGAGACAGTTGTCTGGGGGCCCACTGCCTTGGGGGCCCCCCCAGAGGCAAGTCACATTATTGACTCCCCCAGCCACACACCCGCCCAGACTTCCTTCAGTTGTATTCATCCTCCGAAATTGATGTGGGTGTTAAGACTGGAGCTACCAGAACAGCATGTCTTTCTCTAGTACCATGAAATGACTTGCATCGTCCACAATGTACAAAACCTTTAAAAAAATAATTTAGGCTGATGTTATATTGTGGCACATAGGTGTTTATATATATATATATATATATATATATATATATATATATATATATATATACATACATATACATACACACACACACACACACACACGCTTTTTGTTACCACTATTCAGTCTCATTTAAGATTTCTTTACTTCATGAGCTGAGCTTCAGTGAGGGGGAGCCCATTTAAAATCTTGTCTCTAGGGACCACTCCAACCTTGCTACGCCCCTGCCTCCTAGTTTACACAACAGAACGACTCCGAGATTAGACATTGTTACCTAGCATGACAGATCTGGCTTAGGTGCCAGACTTCCAGCCTCTACTATTACATTTACCAAAATTACAGCACACACTTCCTGATAATTGTATGCAGCGTAGCGGCTAGGGGACTGAGCTATGAACCAGGAAGGCCCTGGTTTGGATTTTAGCTCTGCCACAAGCTCACTAGGTGGCCTTGGGCAAGCCAAGCCAAGCCACTTTCTCCTAGTGTTCCATCAGCAGTAGGGTGATAAGAATGCCATATCACCAGCAATGATAGGGGCATGGCTGCGGAGGCGTAAGGGGTGTGGCCAAGAAACCTGGGCAGCACAGTGAACAATTCTGACCGCAAGCATGTCACAAATGGAAAGCAGGTAATAGAGCACATGCATAGCACATTCTTTCAGATTATCAAAGCAGATGAGCTAATATGGAGAGTTGTGGTAAATGTTAGAACTCGATAATAGGCTTGTCCGCACAACTCTGTTAAGTGGGTAGGACAAGTTTCCTACCCACCTTTGGGAGCTGTGTACACTCCTGATTTTCGGTCATGTGCAAGTAAAAAGCTAGGTCAGAAGAGGGAAAAGTGAATGCGTGGGAGGCGCGTGTAGTGGAGATATTTATTAATTAATTGATTTGATTTATATACCACCCTTCCAAAAATGGCTCAGGGTGGTTTACAATATGCTGGGTAAAAGTCCTGGGTTGGACGATTCTGTCAGATCCTGTGCCTGCTTGCCACATGATCACTTTCCTTTCATCCCCAGCCACAATTTATTGTGGCTGGGGATGATGGGAGTTGTAGTTCAGCAATATCTGGAGTACCACAGGTTGGGTACTCCCCTGCTTTAAGCCTTCTCACAGGTTATATAAATGCTAACTATCAGCACTGCATCTAAGTAGAAGGATGGCTCCAGTTCTTACACAGTTAGTGCTGGATTAAGATCCAGCTGAATCCATTGGAAGAAATGGTTCAGTGCTATCAGGCCGTGAATGCTGAATGAGGGCCCTGAGGCCAGAAACAGAAGACTGAAAGCCTGAGACCACCATCAGTTTGAGGTCAGATGGCAAACCTGTTGGTTCAGAGAGAGGCCAAGCAGGTAAAACAGCCTGTTGAAGTTGGACCATTGCAGGGAATTGTAATGACATGAAAAAGGAGGGGAAGTTCTCTTTAAAACAGGCCTGCTCAACTTAGGCCCCCAGCTGTTTTTGGACTACAACTCCCATAATTCTCAGCCACAGCAGCCAATAGCCAGGAATTATGGGAATTGTAGGCCAACATCTGCAGGAGGGCCGAAGTTGAGCAGGCCTGCTTTAAAACCATGACGTTAATAGGTTCGAGCGTCTTTATCTGTTGGCAAGGGGTGAGGTGGCTGGAAGGATCTGCCTGGGCACAGAATCCCAGAAGACGGGTGCCACTACCATGAAGGCTCCGCTCTGCTCTGTCTCCTTGCAACACACTCCGCTGTGCGAGGTTATGCTGTCCTCCTCCGCACATCATTGTGCTTTTCTCCGCACTGGGAGTCCTCTATAAAGAATTCTAAGAGGAAAGCACTGGGAAGGGCTACACTTCCCAGCACACTTTGCATGCCTTTCAAGATGGCACAGCGGCTCAACGAAGCTCTGTTTCCCTTAAAGAAGCCCTCTGTTGGTGTTGGGGAGCATAGTGAGAATGGGCATCTCTGCATGGTGCCAGGGGATTGTGCAGAGTATACAGGCCCAATAAACAAATAGTCAGGGAGCCACACTTAGGGTTAATGGTGGTGGCCGCCACTGGCCCCCAGGTCTTACAAAACAAGTACACTGCCCTGGTTAAGTAAGGAAGGCAGAGGCAGGCGATTGAGTTGTGCTTAAGGGGACAGTGCACAATTAATTGACTCTGGCTGAGTACAACACATTGGTAAGCCTCAACACATGGCAGGAGGTGAGAAATGATTGTCCCCAGACATGGTTAGTGCTACTACATCATACATTTGCAAGCTCCTACTGCATGCCACCTAATGGTGCAGTGGGGAAACGACTTGACTAGCAAGCCAGAGGTTGCCAGTTCGAATCCCCGCTGGTATGTTTTCCAGACTATGGGAAACACCTATATCGGGCAGCAGCAATATAGGAAGGTGCTGAAAAGCATCATCTCATGCTGCGCGGGAGGAGGCAATGGTAAACCCCTCCTGTACTCTACCAAAGAAAACCACAGGGTTCTGTGGTCGCCAGGAGTCGACACTGACTTGACGGCACAACTTTACCACTTTACTGCACTGCAACTATGCATAGGAAAGCACTCTCTCAGTGGCAAGGGAAAAGCCCTTTGCACAGGCTCAGAGGCCTTCTCTTCATTCTTGCCCTTGTGCACCAGCACTGGCATGGGAAAGAGATGCCAGGACTGAGTTCTACTGTAAAGTTTAAATGGAGAAGATCTGGGACCGCCCCCCCCCCCCCACTCTCTGAGTTCAAGGCCGACTCTAGAAAAACTAGTTTGAGATAGCAAAGGGGTGGCAAAGAATGTTACTAGGGGACGGGAGCATGGATTTGCTATACATTAAATACTTTCTGAGGCAAACGAATTCATGTTACTAGTTTATGTAGAAGTTTGATTGTCTTCTCTTCTGCATTTGTTTTAATCTCATGCTGGTCGCTGACCGAAATAAAGATCTTTGATTAGTTTATGTACCTTATTAATCAAGCTTGCTTGACATTGTCAAACTTATCCAGAAAATGGGTCAGATTCCTCTTAGAAAATACTGTCTTTTTGGAGATGACTCTGTATCCATCTGCACGGTTGGTCTCACCCAACCCAGTTAGGAAGGAAGCTGAGGAGTTGGCCTCTTGGGAGGCTGAAGGAGTCTCCTCCCTACCTGGACATATGAACTGGCTTCTGCGCTTGTTCTCTGGGGGCGGAGTGAGTGAATGAGGCTTCTTTAGACAGAGCTTGAGCCCCCCTAATTTGACTCTTGATTACTCTGGATCGATATCGCACTCACCCACGCCTCCCCACACCCATTGCTTTACTTAATTATATTGCATTTTATTTACTGCATTTTATTGCATTCCATTGTCTTTTTATTGCTTTGTATACTATACAGTTTTATACCCCCCCTTCTTTTTACTTATTTCTACATTTTATCTTCTCTATTTTTTTACTTTAGTACCAATGTGTATTTTTTAGTTATAGTTTTAGTTTTAGCCTTTTGATGATGAATTTATATCTATTGTTTTTTTTAAATCTTAAACTGCAATCATCCTTAATCTCAGTTTTGTTACCTGTAATTTTAAATCTGTATTAATTTTATGCTGGTCTCCAACCATAATAAAGGATTGATTGATTAGACAGAGGCCTTTTCAAATCATTAATTCAAGCTTTAGGACTCTAATATACTACAACCATATTGTCTGGCAATTTGCTATAAAGTTCCATTCCGGTGGATGGTGGTGAGAAAAGGAGAGCGGGAAATATTTGGTGGGGGGAGCACCCACTACCCTATGAGGTCTGGAAAGCTTCTGGCATAAAAAGCAACCCCCTCCCCAGAGGCATTTTCAGACATAGCCCGTGTCCTTTTTGACCTTCTCCTGACAAGCGGGGCAGGTTAGTTCTGTTGACACAGTGGGTCTTTTGGCCCCCAAATTAAACCGTATGTGCCTTTATCGTGTTGCCAGTTTTTGTAGTGCTTGTGGCATGAGGTTATTTCCATGGCTTAAGAAAACAGCGCACGCCTGGCCAGACAAATACATGATGAGGTCATCTTTCATTCAGATACTTCTGTGCTGAGCAACCCTGCGGGAACAGCCTTGGGACAGCCTGGCTCCTATAAGACTATTTGTATCTAATCTTCTCTTCCTCCTTCCTTTCCTTCTGCTTCTCTGCTTCCTTCCTCCCCTCTGCTATAAAACAACCCCATTCGCTTGCATGTAATCCAGCTTGCAGAAAAAGGCTTGGGCTTTCGTGGTTTATTTTTTTCTTCTAACCTCCTTAAGCCTGAAATAAGTCTCCAATTTGACATAATTACACCTTCATTTTGAGGGGTGAAGCTATTTACAGGGACTTAAGGTTGGCTTCCTCTCGTCTTACTCCTGCTCCAGCGAGGTGGGAGGAGGGAGTTGGGGGCCAGGAAAGAAAACAGAAGGAGAGGCCTTCAGGATTAGACCAGAGGTCTATCTAGCCCAGCATCCTGCTTTCCACAATGGTCAACCAGTGTATAGGAAGCTGCTTTATGCCATAGGCATTTCCAGATGGCAATAATACACAGTGGGGTGTTCAAAGCTCTTGCGCCAGTTCTCAGTGCGATGTTTCTCCTTGTATGCACACTGCTTCAGGCTTCCATGCTGCTTCCTAGCACAACTGTACCCTCTGTACGCACACAGCACACGGACCTCACACAATTTTTGCAATGCCACTTGCTGACCAGCTCTTGAATTCCAAGAACAACCCGCCCTGTTCACCAGTCATCACAAATGTGGTAATGAAAAAGGGTGGTTACTTCTTGGAATGCAAGAGCTGGCTGGCAGGTAAGTTATGGTTGTGCCATCGAGTCGACGTCAACTCCTGGCAACCACAGAGCCCCATGGCTTTCCTTGGTAGAATACAGGAGGGGTTTACCATGGCCTCCCCCTGCGCAGAATGAGATGAGCCTAGCATCGACCACTCCAGGAACGGGGGGAAATGGTTAAAAATACACTTTATTGGTGGATTCCGGGGCTGTACTTTCCTACCTATTCTTTAGTTCCCGGAGTGGTCGATGCCATGCCGGTGCCCCCTAGGAACCGGACTGGCTGTAACAGCTTGATTAGCAGGCTGTTCTAGCCAATAAGACCAAGGAAGGAAGCAACAGGCAAGGAGGAGCGGCTGGAGGAAGCGCCATGGGATCCTCAACAGTTGGGCCCCCAGATGTTATTGGACTTCAACTCCCATAAACCCCAACTAAAGGCCACTGGGGTTTGGGATTATGGGAGTTGAAGTCCACTAACATCTGGGGGCCAAACGTTGAGGATCCCTGCGTGTTTTGAAGCTGCCTGTACTGGTGAGTTTGAGTTTCTCTGGTAGCTCGTTTGTTTTTTTCTTTGGCGGGGTGGGGGCACAGCACCTCCTACCTTTACTGATGAGCCACCTCTGACTTTAACCTCCCTCAGGAATCTTATGTGGAAAGAGTGGTTAGTCCCACATTAAAATAAAGTGGATGGTGGCAGCGTACAGCGTACAGAATCTCTTGCTGTCCAGGATTCACCCCAGTGAACTCCCCCCCACCCCCCCACCTTCTCTGGCTCTGGTAGGAGTCATAACAGCCCCAGTATTGTTATTTTTTTTGTTATTTTTACATTTATATCCCGCTCTTCCTCCAAGGAGCCCAGAGCGGTGTACTACATATTTAAGTTTCTCTTTCACAACAACCCTGTGAAGTAGGTTAGGCTGAGAGAGAAGTGACTGGCCCAGAATCACCCAGCTAGTTTCATGGCTGAATGGGGATTTGAATTCGGGTCTCCCCGGTCCTAGTCCAGCACTCTAACCACTACACCACGCTGGCTCTCATGTAGCTCATGTTACATCCTGAAATCTGTCATGCACCTAGCAGAGGTGGATCTAATAAAGTCTGCATTAATACCTCATACCCTCCATCAATATCTTTTTTGAATTATTATTTTTAATTCAAATACTTATAGAAACTGCGGGTGGAAAGTGCCATCCTAAATAAGGTATTCCCACTTCTCTCACAAAGGAGAACATTTTTCTTCTAAGATGTTGCCTATTATGGCGCATATAGGATTAAAAATAAAGGGCTTTGTTTCAGAACTATTGTTCCCCCCCCCCGCCATATGCAAACTAACCAGTTGATTAATCTATTAAATATCATATGAACCATTAACTTTCTTTAATTGAGAGATGGCCTGAGTAATAATTAAGTAATCACTCAGCAACAATCCTCCTATATCGAGGAGAATAATATGAAGCTCTGAAGAAGCCAGATGGTTGCTTAGCAGAATGGAAGCGTGTTTGATTTGGATACTATCCGAACTCATGTGTGTGTTTCAGTTCCTAGAAGGCAATTTGTACAGCTCATTCCTTTTTCAGTTCAGGATCTGGCTAACTGGTTTCCTTTCTGATACAAGCCAAGGAGAAGTGTGCACTCCACCCCCCATCCCCAGTGTTTCAGTCCTCAGGAAATATTTTCTGTTAAACTTGGTAATTCTGCTGTCTCTCCCCACACCCGCCTTAAACTTATGGCAGCTGTGAAATAAACCAGGCAGCTGCATGTCTGTGCAGTTGGCTGGAGGCAGCAGCAAGGACTTACTTGTGGGGAAGTTGGGAATAGTGCCAGAAAGCTTAAGAATGGGGAGTGATTACTTCAGCCAGGCTTCAGCTCTGGGACATCTTTGCAGCTCTGCTCTAGATGTGAAGGAACACTAGAGTACCTCTGAACATGGACAGAATGCCTTTCCATCACCGCTGCAACCAGTATCCATGGTTCTTGAACTGGGGGCGTTGGCAGTGAAAGGTTTTCATGGCAGTGGGCATAGCCAGGTGTTCTTGTAAAAACACTATCACTTTTTAAAGCTTTCATTGAGATCTGGAAATTTGTGTTAAAATGATCCTGGAGCTCTCTTATGGATTTATCAGCTGAGGGAGAGCAGGATGCCTTGTCTTAAGGGGGCAATCATTAGACCTCTTCTGAAGAAGTCTGCATTGGATCCCTCAGAGTTAAGCAACTATAGGCCTGTCTCCAACCTTCTGTGGCTGGGCAAGGTAACTGAGCAGGTGGTGGATTCCCAGCTCCAGACAGTCTTGGAGGAAACTGATTATCTAGGGTTGTGCACGGAACCAGCTGGCCTGGTTTGGTTTGAGTTCAGACTGGACTTGAACCAGACCGGCCAAAATTGGTCTGGCCCCCATTGAAACCAACCCCCCGGTCCAGTCCGGGGGGGGGTTCGTGAAAATTTTAATTTAAAAAAAAAATAAAATAAAAGTACCTGTAGTCCCTTTGGGGGGGCTTCCTGTAGGCCATGTGTGTGTGTGTGTGTGTGTGTGTGTGTGTGCGCGTGCGAAGGTTCCCCCTCCTCCCGCCGGCCTCTGAAATCACTATTGTGGCTGGGTAAAACAACTCTTTTCAGCCCATTTGGGCCTCCCTAACTGCGTCTGGTGACCATTTTGGCCGCCACTGCACATGTGTAAATGGCCTCTGCGAGGCCTGGCATGGCCCAGGCATGGCCAGAGGTCATTTGCGCATGCACAGTGCCATTTTGGAAAAAACCAAAATGGCCACCGTGCATGCGCAAATGACCTCTGCGAGGTCGTGGGCCATGCCAGGCCTCACAGAGGCCATTTATGCATATGTGGCGGCAGCCAAATGGCTACTGCGCGCAGTTACAGGTTGTTTTACCCAGCTGTGGTGGTGATTGCAGAGGCCGGCAGGGGGGAGGGGGAACCTTTGTGGACCCCCACACCATTTTCTCTCCCTGTACCCATGGCTATCTGGCAGCCGCTTGCAAACTCTCACGAGAGCTGCCACGCATGGGATTAGCCACAGGTACGTCTTAGAGAAAGAAATATATAGATAGTTTTAACTGTTCTTTATTTTTTGTTTGGGTGTAAACTGCCACAGGATTGTGTGATTTGGCAGTACTGTATTTACCTCAATCCAAGGCTTGGTTTTTTCCAAGTTCTTTGGTGCTATAAAGGAAGTCATCTTAAATCCAGAGTCTTCTTCCTTTCAAATAAATACAAGTATAACCTGTATTTAACCTGTATTTTTTAAAGGGGTCCATCTTAAATTCAGAATCGTCTTCTGTTCAAGTAAATATCGTATATACAGAACTTTTCTCAGTGCTTTGGGGGACATGTAGTTCACTCTTTGTGCTGTTTTAGATGCCCCCGCCCACTTACCTTTACATCCATATCTTCAGTGGCTGTTCACAGAGGGTGATGGCTACCAATTTGTTCTTTTCTTGTGCTGCGCTGCTACACAACACTGGAAGATTGGGAAAGGCCGGTTACCTAGGAAACATGAGGATGCTGCCCTGTCTCCCCATACTGTGCAACGGAACACAGTGCCAAAAGCCAGAAAAGTCTCCCTGTATTGCTTAAACAATTGAGTGACTCTTCTGATCTTCTGGCAAAATGGCAGTGAACTCCATGGCTGCGAACAACCCCCTCCCGCCTCTGGCCCCCACCCCCAGAAAATTTCATGCTCCATGAATCCTCACTTTTGTGCTAAATTTTCTTTTAGATGATACTTTGACTCAGCCCTAATTTCAATCACATAATTCTTCTCTGGTCTGGTTTTTAATTCAAGCCAAAGAATAATTCACCTTCCGCCCTGTCCTCTACCTACCCATGTTCCTTCTCCTCCTTTCCTCCCACCAGTTCACCTGGTTGCTGGTTCTGTTGGTGGTGGCAGTGGCAGAGGTGGGAAATCAGTTCCCTCCCTCTAAGGCCTGGTGCTGATAAATAGCACTAGGTAGTATTGGCATCTACCGTATGCTAGAAAAACTACATTTCCCAGGTGTACTTTGTTGTAGCCAAAGTCACAAAACTTGGCCTGGAGTTGCAGGCACAGAAAGCTAGGTTTATGCCTGCTTCTGATACCCCAATTTCATTGAGAAATTCTTTAATGCCTGGTATTGATGAACTCTGAATGAACCAGCTAACTCTAAGTTGACAGGCAAATCCACCTGGTCTTTGCTTAAAGGTTTATGCTCTGAGAATGCCAGAAGCAATGCTGCATTTCCTCTTGCAAGATAATTTACAATGGTATGCAACTGCTTTGCGTTTACTACAATTGTTACACTGATTTCTGACTTCACATACATGGTAAGAAAATCATTTTTGTATCACTTTAGGAATGCACCCAAAGATAGGAGTTCGGCATGCCCATAATTTAGATAGATGTCTCTCACATATAGAATTTTGCATTTCCTTGAGTCTGTCTACACATCAAACATGAGTCTGCCAGCTTCAGAGATGCAGATTTGTTTGGGGAACATCAAGGAAAACAGACCCTTCCTGAGAACAATAAGCCAATCTGGATCAGAATTCAGAACCCAAAAGGCCCAGCTGGGGTCTGTATTAGATACTGGAATTCCTATAAGAGATTTTTTGATTCAGGGAATTGCTGAACTCTGAGTGAAATGATTAACTCCTAAGAGACAAGTCAGATTGTCTGGATTTTGCTCTCAGGCAATGGCTTTGGGAAAGGTGGAAGCTAATCCTGCATTTCCTCTGGCAGAATGTTTACAATTTGAATGTAATTGCTTGCTACAATTGTCAGTGTTGACTTCTTGTCTCACATATATTTAATGCTATCACCTTGGAATGTTTTTAGATGTGCACACTAGGTAGATGTACATAAAGCAATTTGATTGTTTTCTTACACCAGACCTGCTCAGTTTAGGCCCCCCAGCTGTTTTTGGACAAAAGGTAAAAGCCTTCGAGTTGGTGTCAACTCCAACTCCCACAATCCCCAGCCAGAGTGGCCAATAGCCAGGAATTATGGGGACTGTAGGCCAATGTCTGCAGGAGGGTCAAAGTTGAGCAGCCCTATCTTACACACACAACTTAGTCTCCTCCTCCTTAACATTCTGACTGCCTGACAGTAGGATGATCAATCATGCTGGGGCAGACTTTTCCTTTTTTCTTTTTCTTTTTAGTTTTCCCTTGAGGAGTTCAAGATTCTTTATTGATAGCTACTGATGCCTAGTTAAGGACTTTCTAGATTCAACTAATACTATTGTATTTTTCTTATGTTTTGGTTTTGATGGATAAGACCTTGTATGTAAACTTGTTTGGTTTTGTTGGATTCTCAGAGATGTAACCTTCCTGTTTCTACTTATAATATGAATAAAAGCATTAAACAAAACAAAACAAACAAACAACAACAACAACAACAACAACAACATTCTGACTTCTAACACCTCTTTGGGCAAGGCACCCAGAGTCTGCCAGCACAGCAAGTGTTCAACTGCAAAGCTCAGAAGTGCAGATTATTTTGAGAACATCAAGAAACAATGTCCTCTTGACAACAGAAATTGAGGATACACAGGAGATGGCCCTCAATTTCCTCAGACAAATAGACATTGTCATGAGCAGTTAACACATTGAGATTCAGGACGGATGCATACTCAGGCATCTAGATCCAAGGATGGACTACTATAAGAACTCAGCTCTCTGGGCATAGCTTCAGAAATCTTTTGCCTAACAAGCAAAGCTTGCTCGCCTAAGAACTTGCTGTCTGAGCTACAGAGTGAGTTCTCTCCAGATAGGCAAGGGACTGTCAGTGATTCCTGTCGTGGGATGAGGAAGCATGACCATCTCTGCCTAGACACATCTGGACTCCAGTCCAAGAACTCAACAACATGCCTGCTTGAAGCTGTCTGCAACGCTCACCAGCATCGGACCCAAGCTACACTCACATCTGTTTGGCCTCGACTAGAACCAGTAATATGCCCTTTTCTGAAAAAGCCTCAGCCCTTGCCCCATTTCTCTTCCCTACTAAACCCTGGCACTCTGCTTCTACTCCCCTAAACCAATCCTTCCTTCCTTCCTTTCCCACCCCCACCCCCTTTCTCCTTCTCTCTTAGGAATGTCTATGATAGGGAAATAGCTAGCTTAATATTGATTTCTCATGCACCCAATACATATTCTAGTTAGGCACATCACACTATATTACACTAGAAATATGATTGACTTGTCTAATTTGTCTGATTGAATTATTAGCTTCATTGACTGTTTATTCTTTAATAAAACCCATTGAACTATTTAGAGTGTGTGGTCAGTTCTTTCCTTCCGGGTTCACAACATACTGTACATGGTTGCCATTTGAAAAGAACTGGGTCACTTTGTGACCACTGTGAACAAGTCTCATTCTCATGGCTAGCTCCAGAACATAAACTAAGTGCAAATCAGGCCTGGCTCACAACACCTTCTGCCTGCTGTGCTTCTGTACAGTAGGCCTTGGGCTGGAGCAAGATGGAGAGCTCCATCACTACCATCAGAGGCAGTTAAGTGTGTAGATGGGGTGTGTGGGGCAGGTGGAAGAGAGAATGGGAGAGAGTTTGGAGGTGGGCTGGGAGGTTGTGGGGGAGGATTGGACCCCATTGTAGACCCTGTCAGTGGTGCTTTTACCCCTGGACTTCCGGGCCAAACTCCAGGCCTCCACACCCCCTGGGAGCCCCCAAATCCTCTGTAGTCTGTTCTAGGTGGTGTGGTCGCTACTGGACTGCACTGCGCTGGGTGGCCAAGTGTGATTGTGACCTGTGCCCGGTGCTTTAGAGACAGCAGGGAGAGTGGGGAAAGAAATATGTAGGGTGGCAATATGTTAAAGTATGTGTTGAAATGTTTCTGCTACTGCATATTTACATAAATATACCTGCTTTATATTCTTACATTCTTGTGAGTTCAGTTGCTGTTTGTGTCCTTAAGAACCCACATGTTAAAAATACTGTGTGTATCACGGTGTTGTGTGTGTGTGTGTGTGTGTGTGTGTGTGTGTAGGGGGATGATGCTTAACTTGCAGTGGGGGGAGGACTCCAGCAAGGACTTTTGGGGTGCGGCTCCAAAAGCCTGTAGGATCCAGGATCCAAAATTATCTAGGTTCACCTCTGCCCCCAGTTACATCTTTTGGGGTACAACTGAGTTCAGTTTGGCTTATCACTGGGATCATACTAAAACCCTATTCACATATTAAATTAAATGCATGTACAACCTATGTACAGTATACACATGTACAGATCTGTATGTATGTATAATTATTCACATGTTCAACGTACGTGCAGTATTACACTTGCCATCTGCACCCTGATTTAAGTTTACTCAGGTTCTCTTTTAAAACGAATTCATACAAAAACATGTACATGTGTAAAGCAGTGTTCCCTGTAACAAGAATTCCCAGATGTTGTTGACTACAATTCCCAGAATCCTCGGCCAAAGGCCATTGCAGCTGGAGATTCTGGGTGCCGTATTCAACAACATCTGGAAATCCCTGCTATAGGGAACACTGTTGTAGAGACACCTGAACAGCATCACTGTATATCTGAACAGGGATTAAAACAAGCTTTTTTCTGAATCTTGGAGAAAAGAGCTTATGTTTCCATTCTATGAACCTAAATACAAGCCTAACTGGTGTGTGTTTCTCTCATCACTAAATCATTCCCCTCCCAAATTCTCAAAATTCCTGTCCGCAAATTAGAATCATGAATATTCCCTGAATATTCTCCAGATGTGCAAATGTTTTTTTATTTAGCACTAGCATCTAAGCATGCAATAATATTTCAGTAGCACTCAGGATCTGAGCTGACATCTGGAAGCATTTAGTGGATGTTGCATTAATTCTATGCCTTCAGTCAGCTAACCAGTCAGGAGGCATCGTTTTGGATATGTACCCAAATACCGAAACGATCACAGTTTGATTTCAAAATCCAAATGTTGAATTGTGGAGTTACATTTAACTGTGTCAAAATCCAACCAACCAACAAACAAAGGTAGGAAGGTTCTGTTCTTCTCAGATAATACACCCCCACCCCTTTGCTGACTGAATATCAGAGGCTTCAGAGTCCAAGTTCTGGTTTGATGGAACTGGTTCTTCTAGACAGTGAGCTGAGCATATCTGCCTTGACTTGGCTTCCAGATGAAAAAAAAGCCAGAGATGCTTCACCAAGTTAATGACTGCTAATCCCCCATTAATTTTATTGCATTTTAATCCCAACATATTGTCTTTCGCTTCAGGCAGCAAAATGTCTTGGACTGCCCCTAGCCCTAGCCCCCGAACCAATATCCGGATGGCAGTGTTTGTATGAGTTGACTGACAGACTCTCCCAGCATATCCCATCCGCCCAGAAATCTCCACCTTGAAAAGCGTCTTTGCCCAGTTAGCCATGGACCCTCTATGTCAACCCCGGGAAGGACTGGGCCTCGTTTGCAACTGGCGGCCAGTGGCTCAGTGGCTTCCCTCTTCTTACTGTGGCAACAGTTTCAGGTTTATTGATGGTTCAGCAGTAGCAACAGCAGCTTCCCACTTAGTGGCCGTGATGATAGAGGGGCTGCCAGAGGAGCTGGATAGTGGCAGCTCCCAAGCCTCTGCCTGTCTCTTCTTGTCCTTGTCATCGTTGTAGTAGTAGGTACTACTACTTTATTTGGCAAGGTGACTTTGGTGAGCCTTCTTGTAGTAGTAGTAGTAGTAGTAGTAGTAGTAGGTACTACTACTAATTTGGCAAGTTGACTTTGGTGAGCCTTCTTGTAGTAGTAGTAGGTACTACTACTACTACCACTACAAGAAGGCTCACCAAAGTCACCTTGCCAAATAAAACTTAGAGCCTTCCATTTTGCCTTGATGTGCTTTTGTTCAGGAAAAGCCTCATGGTCCCTGAAAGAAGAGCCTCTTCAGGTTCTTCCTGGGCAGCTCTTGTGGAAGTCAGACTGAGACATTTCCAGACTTCACAGTCTAAGCACTGGAAAAGAATTATGTGTGAACTCAGGCAGCGAGTTCGAACAGATTTCTGCAAGAAGACAACAGCACCAGAACTATTTTCCACTTGTTGATACACAGCCTAAGCTGCCCACATCCTCTGTGATTCCAGCCGCAGGCACGAGAAGCCACTATAAATTCCTTCCTGTGGGTTTAACAAGTAGAGAAGATGCCTGACTGTGGTCAACAAATCATTTTCTAGTTCGCAAATGGGAAGTGTTGCTGAGGACAGGGGATGCTGTCTTGAGTAATAATTGCTAAGCAGCGACAATGTACAGTGGCAGACCAAATTCGCTGGCTTCTTCTCTTTAGCATGCAAGCCAAACTGAGGAATTATGGGAAATGTCCCATGCTTTGGTTTCTGATGCTATGATGTTACAACAGAACACCAAAACGAGTTCACTATTTCCCAAAGTACATAAATTTATAAAGGGAACTTTATACTTTGGGAAATAGTGAACTCGTTTTGGTGTTCTGTTGTAACATCACAGTCCTTCATACTGATTAAGCATGATTGGAACACTTTTACCATCTTCATTATTCTGTGGTCTGGGCAACTTTGGACATTTCTTGGTGATCTTTTGAAACATGTATGTTTATTAAGAGATATATTTATTAAGAGATATATTTAAAGAATTTAGGACACACATATAAAAATATAATTATTTAATTTCTGGATTTGTATGTTTATATATATTTGCTGTTTGCACATGGTTTATTGCTAGTTTTGGTTTGTTCTTTACACATGTGGCCCTTTTGTTACATGTTCCATTGGTTTCTGATGCAGCAAAACCAAGATCAGTGAGTCTGGCTATAACGTTCCTCAGTAGTGAAAGAGTGAAAGGATTCTGGGTTGGTTGCTTGAATTACCCTTAGGATCCTGGTGTTAGAAGGGACCTTGGGTGCAGGGAACTGCTATAGTATTCCTGACAGATGGCTATCTGGGCTTTTCCAGATGGCAGTAACACGCACTACAAATAAGTATAAAATGGGAGCTTAAGAAAATCCAGACAATCCTACAAATCGCCAGGATTCTTTTCTTCTGGCATCTGATGGGGAGGTCCCATGGGAAGAAGGCTCCTGGCATGATTTATGTCGTGCCACCTGCATGCCAGTTCTTGCTTTCTGTCCATCAGAGAAATTGTTTGAAAAGTAGTGGATTAATTATGGAAAGCAAGAGCTGACCAACAGGTGGCGCAGCGTAAATTGCGCTGGGAGCCTCCTTCCTGTGTGGTCCCCTGGAAGGATCCCAGAAGACAAGACTGAGAATTTGCGGGGGAGTCTGGATTCTCTGTAAGCTCTCACCTTATAATTATTCGCAAGCTATTTTCATAGAGCATCTTACTACCATCTGGAAAAGACCTCTGTTTGATCAGCCAGTCATCTTTATTACTGTCATAGACCAGCATAAAATGCAGGAAGTGATTGCACAGTGCAAAGTATAATGCATAACAATACGTTAAAATGCCTAAGGATGCATTTAAATGCATAAAAGGGCATAAAACAACATAAAACATCAGCCTTCCATCCTTCCGAGGTCGGTAAAATGAGTACCCAGAATGTTGGGGGCAATATGCTAAATCATTGTAAACCGCTTAGAGAGCTTCGGCTATAGAGCGGTATATAAATGTAAGTGCTATTGCTATTGCTGCTATTGCTATAAAAGTGCATACAAGACATAAAGGTATAAAAGGCATAAAAAGGATAAAAAGGGATAAAAGGCACAAAATGGCATAATTGCAAAAAAGCCTAAGTGATAAATACAGCAAGACTGTATAACTATCTATAAAGAGTGCAAAGCTATAGCGCAAAAAAGTGGGAGAAGCATAAGTCTTTCAGATGGTGCGCTGTGTTGGATGAACACATCATAGAATGCAAGAGTCAGCAGGAGGTCAGACTAGGGTTGCTTGGACCCACCGCTTGCCAGTGTCTGATGGATTTTGGACGCTGCCGCACAGAACCTAGCAACACTGTAGGTAACAGCAGGCTTAGAGTCAGAAAGCAGCATAGAGACAAGAGATATGGCTTGAATGTCCTGGGTATTTGCATAGCAGTGAGTGGATAAAGGAAGAGCGATTGTCTCTGTAATGCAAGCAGTGAAGTAGGACATGCTCAGTTGTTTCAATCTGCCTGGAGCTGCAAGAGCATTGTCACTCTGCGAGTGGGATCTTTCTGAAACGGCCTTCTAGCACAGCTGAAGTGAGGGCATGACACTGTGCCAAGGTGAATGCCTTTCTATGTGTTGGGATTGAGTAAGTTATGATGCTGCAGAGGCCCCGCCCCCCCACCCCACAAGCACATGGCTGCTGCTGGAGGCCCCAGCTGGATTTAGCTGGAGTCGCCACCACTGAACCCCCCACATTATGGCTGCTGCTGTGCTGCCGGAGGCTCTCGCACAAGCACAAGATGGCAGCGCCGGGGAGGACCCTCCCACTCAAGCATATGGATGATTGTGCAACACTCCAGAGGCCCCCCCCACACACACATGGTCACCACCTGACGCCCCCGCTGAGTTGCCGCTGCCAGAGTTCCCCCAGGCGCCACACTCCAGTTGTTTTGGGTATGGGCCAAGGCTGCCACGACCAGAGCCTCCCGCAAGCACATGGTTGTTCCGCTCAATTTATATGGCACCGCTGCCACGCCTACCTCCCCCCACCACCAAGCACATGATTGTGCTGCAGAGCTCCGGAGCAACCCCCTGCTTAAATCGGTTTGGCGCTCTGTATACATTATATACTGTTTGATAGAAGCTTTGGCCTGATCATAGCCCACATTAAGTAGAATCAAAGGCCCAAGGACACTATTTTTGTCGCAATCGGCCATTTCCATTTAGATTGGTAGTCATCACATAAGGTTAAGGGAGCAAGACCAATGCGGTGAAAGGATAGTCTGAGCCAATAGCTGAGAATAGCCACCCACACCCTGGACTCCACTTTGATCAGGCCTATCTCCAAGGACAGAGTGGCGTTAGAGAAACAGCTTGGATCTTGAAGGACTGCACGCAGGAATTTGGATTGCACGCATTCCAGTGGGGCAAAGCTGTGGAAGGGACCCAACTGCGCACCATAAAGAAGCTGGGCTAGTGGTTTGGCAATGAGCAGGTCGAGGACCGTGGGTACATAATGTTCTCCTCTTGTATGCAGGAATTTGATGATGGTGGTGGAACTCCTCTGGGAATATTGAACCACATGTTTCCCGTGTGCTTTCCTACAGCTGCCAGGGTGAAAAACTACCCCCAAATATTTAAAGCATGGGACCTGCCCAATCGTATGCCCATCTAGCCACCAAGAGTGAATTTTGGGCCGTTGGGTGAAGACCATGATTTTAGTTTTATGGTAGTTAATTTCCAGGATGTCTTCATTACAAAACTGTGTTAGGGCCCTCAGTGCTCTTCTAAGGCCAATGGGGCTCCTTGAAAGGATTACTGCATCATCTGAGTATAGCAGGGTGGCAATGTGTCTCCAAGCAAGTTTAGGGCAGGGTGTGAAAATCCAGGTTGTTGATCTGGCCCACCATTGTATTCATGTAGAAATTGAATAGGCGTGGGGCCAGTATGCATCCTTGCTTGACACTCTTCTGGGTCGAGGTTGGGTTGAGACTGGTCTTGAAAGGTGGCTTTGGGGGTTGCACCTTACCTTAAGTGATGTGTCTGCATGCAGGGTGAGAATTAAATATAGCAATCAGTTGAGGAGTCTTCCAGCTTCTCCCACAGTTCAACACAAGAGATGGAGCTGAATGCTGCTTTGAGATCAATAAAGGCAGCATAAAGGGAGGTTGTATTGCAGGAGGAGTATTTCCCGATGAGATGCTGAAGAACTAAGCACTGGTCAATGGTAGAGCTGCCTTCCCTGAAACCAGCTTGTTCCTCTGCAAGGAGCTTTTCTTGTTCTAAGCAGTCCTTAAGTTTCCCATGTAAGCGTCTCACCGCGTATAGCTTACTGATCGTGTTGAGCAAACTGATGGTCTGTTGGGCGCGGCATAGGTGGAACTTGGGGGGGCAGGCAGGGCACGTGCCCTAAGCGCCACTGAGGTGGGGGCGCCATGCCAGTTCCTGCCACCCCCACCCCATTGCCCACCTGCCCAGCCCCAGGGCCCCTCAGCCACTTGCCTTCAGCTCCGGCTGATCGGTGAGGCCTAGGATCAGCGAGGCCTGCAAACTGCAGAGCTCTTCTCTTCCCGCCTCTCAGCTGATCGGCGGGTGGGCGGGGCTTCCAGAGAGGGGCCTGAACTCGGCAGGCCTGAAGGGAGGCAGGAAGCCAGGAAGGAGGCTGGCAGAGTTCCCTGCAGCAGACCCTCTGCCCAGACCATCCAGTAGACCCTCTGCCCAGACCATCCAGTACAGCCTTTGTCAGGTAGGCTGTGAATTCCTTTTTGTGGTTACCCCCCTCCCCCCTATATAAGGATCTGCTTGCCATAGGGCTTTGATATGGGGGGTGGGGCGAGACTGAGAAGTCTCTGAATATTTAATTTAAAACAGACTGAAAAATGTGCTGGCTTTAAAAACAAAAACTATGTAAAAAGCCCTATAAGTGGCTTGTTTCATGTCAGAAAATTACAAACACTTCTGGAACAAATATTTATTCATTCATTCATTCATTCATTCATTCATAAATGCACTTATGTTCAAGTTGTTTTGCAACCCAGAAGGTCTGAGTGAGAATTGTGAAGCATGTGTTGTGCTTTTATTTTATTTTATTTTTCTTGTGTGTGAACTGCTCTCCAATAACTTGCAGGGACTTCAGGGTAAATCTGGCCAACATGTGAATGCAGCACCTCCATTCCAGAGGAGATGTGTGTTAAAGGGCTTTAAAAGCCTCATGTGAAAAACCTCCTGGAATCAAACTTTACTGAATTTGTTCAGAATTCTGAGAAAACAAACATAGGTTCACCCTGCATGGTTGAAAGTCTCCTTTGCTAATCTGCAGCGAGGGGGCCATTTTAATAATTAGTGTTGCTAGTGTGTTCTAGGCATTAAAAGTAGCACAAATATATAGTACTCAATGTATATCACTATATACTGTGAAGTGTGCATGTGTGTATTCAGTGAAATGTGTTTCCAGGCAGCATACTTATTTTGAAATATCAGACTTAAATCCTTGGGGGCGTGTGGTGTGTGGAGGCCCTGGACTTTGAGGGGCTGGGTGCCCATTTTAAAATATCATCTTGACCCATTCCAACCTTGCTATGCCGCTGGAGGTCACTACACATGGGTTTCTGCACAACACCTGCACAGAAGAAACTTCCATGTAGAAAATGTGTCTCTTGTAAATTGACCCTGAATTTTCCATCCATGACTGGGATATTTGAGAGTTAGAGTCAATAATAAAAGAACAGCACACTGCTTGTGACAGGAAGGGGCAAATTACAATGATTTCTTAGTCTGGCAGGGGCTGGTTTTGGCCCTGGCAGAACTTGGCTGTCTGCTCCTGTTGCAAATGCCTCTGTCTAGTGTGGCAAACTAATGTATCCTCCTCCCTCTTGGTGTCAAAGTAAGCACTGGTGTGGTGAATGCACATATACCCCATCATGAGCCGACAGTCATCATAAGACAAAGGCTGGCAGGAATCATTCACTGGTTTATAGACACACACACACACACACACACACCACCACCACCACCACCACCTCCTTCTTCCCCTATTTTGCTAGTGGCTATTTGGGCAGGTGATCCTCTAGGACAGGGATTCTCAACGTGTGGGTCCCCAGATGTAATTGGACTTCAACTCCCATAATCCCCAGCCCCAGTGGCCTTTGGTTGGGAATTATGGGAGTTGAAGTCCAATTACATCTGGGGACCCACACGTTGAGAACCCCTGCTCTAGGACAAAGTCATGTTTTTTAAAAAGAATGAGATGAGAGAGAAAATGACACTTGGAATCCTCGCATAACTCCTGACTGTTGTTCTAAGTCTTTTACAGAGATGGCTCGTGTTTTCAGGTTTTGATCAACAACCATGTCTAGATGGTACAGTGTTCCTTTTAACAAGGATTTCCAGATATTGTTGACTACAAGTCCCATCATTCCTGTTTGGACAGGGGCGCAATTTCAGTGCTTGCCCTAGGCGCTATTTTCCCTAGTTACGCCTCTGGGGCGCGGGGTCGTTCTTTCTGCCCTTTTTGAATATGGCGACAATGATTGCTATCTCCCAGTCCTTGGGGATTTGGTTGTGCAAATTGATATGGGTGAAGAATGAATAGGGGCCCACCAGTCCAGATGATTTTTAATTGCCTCTGGCAGAATAAAGTCCTCCTCTGAGGCCTTCCCCAGTCTCAACTGGGCAACAAGGCTCTTAATCACCAGCTGACACTGGTGGCAAATGCAGAGCTGCCACACTCCATAGCAGGGTCCTTGAAGAGCTCGTGAAAATAGTTCATCTTTTAGCACAATGAGTTTTGTTCTGGGTGGCAGTATCAAGGCAGTGTGCACGCATGTGCATTCAGAATGTGGCCTTCCTGATTCAACCTGAGCAGGATCTAAAATTAACTGAGCAGACATCAAAAAACTTGTGAGCGCACGGACATGCACACGCTTTAGAGGAACACTGGTTCCCAGATGGTCATCTCTAGCACTGTCCAGAGCTAGACCTGCTTAGCTTCACAAGACAGATACACACAGTGTCTTCAGACCATGCCATGGACAAGGGCTGATCTAGCAGTAGTGAGCATGAATTGTCCCCTTTGATAAGCAGGATCTACTCTGGTTTGCATTTGGATGGGTGCCATGGTGCCATTTGCTGTTAAGCTATTCCCCTTAGGGAATGAGGCCGTAGCTCAGTAGTAGAGCATTTGCTTGCGTGCAAAAGGTTCCAGGTTCATTCCCTGGGGCCTTCAGGTGAGGCTGGGAGAGACTGCTGCCTCAAATCTTGGAGAAGCTGCTGCTAGTCAGTGTAGATAATACTGAACTAGACAGATCAATGGTCTGACTCAGTATAAGGCAGCTTTCTATGTTCCTATGACAAATAGGCCATACCCCAATTAGCCATAGGCTAATACATCAAACGAAAGGTGCCAGGGTTCAAGCATGCTGGGGTGTTATTCCTCCTAAATTGACTACTCGGCACACATGGGCAAGGCAATGTTATCTTCTCTTGTCATCATTGTACACCTGGTCCAAGGCTAAGTGGGAACATTGAAAACAGACCCTGGGGGCTCAGCTCTGGTGGATATGGTCTCCAGATGTAATGAATGGATGCAGGGAACAGACCGGGCTTCTGCACTGTAAGTAGCTGTGAGTAGAAGAGGGAATATTTGTGGTTGCAACTTTACTCCCCCATGCAGCATTGTGATCAGAGCTGTCCTTAGAGAGCCCTGTTGGGGTGCGGGGCCTGAGGCAAATCAGCCAGTGCGGGGCTCCCTCCCAGTTAATTTTAATGGGGGTTAGAAGAGCGGGGGGCCTGGGGTGGTTGCCCTGCTTGTCGTGCCGTAAGGACAGCCCTGATTGTGAGTGACAAGCTGTCCTGGGAAGTGCAGTCTTGCTTCCCTTGGATCTGGTTACTTGACGGGTAAATCCAGGCTTGATGGACCTCCGGCCGTCAGTCACAGCAGCATCCACCAGTTTAGAAGCTGGGCACGGCCTATACAAACTAAAGTTGTCCTTTAAAAGGAGGCTGACCAGCACAAATGTGATCAATGAAACTTTCCCCAGATTTGATACGTGCTTTTAAAAGCGCTTAGTGGCGTTGATGCGTGAATATGAAAGACAGAAATGCAGTTTTAAATAGATCTGTATAGTTTTACAAAAAAATTGATGGTCATGCAGGAAGGTAAATTGATAACCCCCTGTCAAGCCTTCCTATTTTTTGTGTGGACACCACTTGTGAACTGTTCTGCTCTGACATGCATTTTAAGTCTTCCACCCATCACCCCCTCCCCGCCCACCATATAGTTGTAGATATTTCATTTTTAAATGCTTTTTATTACATAGAAAGGTAAGAAAAAGGTTACACCTCTGAGCCACCAACTTGTCCATAGTTGTAGATATTTCAGAATGGCTTGCTTTACATATGAACCCTCTCTTACCCGTGTCTCTTTGGTCACAGTTAGCTGGCCTGGCTCCCTTACCCAAGACCGTGTAGGAAAAAGCCCTGTCGCATCTGCGTGTAGCCATCATTTTTCATGTCCACAAGCATCTGTGGCAGGGCCTTTTCCTTCATAGTCTTCTCCTTTCTGGTGTCTGATTACAACTGACAAGGTCAGGGGGAAACTCTTACAGGTGAAACTCAGAAAATTAGAATATCGTGCAAAAGTCCATTAATTTCAGTAATGCAAATTAAAAGGTGAAACTGATATATGAGACAGACGCATTACATGCAAAGCGAGATAAGTCAAGCCTTAATTTGTTATAATTGTGATGATCATGGCGTACAGCTCATGAAAACCCCAAATCCACAATCTCAGAAAATTAGAATATTACATGGAACCAAGAAGACAAGGATTGTAGAATAGAACAATATCGGACCTCTGAAAAGTATAAGCATGCATATGTATTCAGTACTTGGTTTGGGCCCCTTTTGCAGCAATTACTGCCTCAATGCGGCGTGGCATGGATGCTATCAGCCTGTGGCACTGATGAGGTATTATGGAAGACCAGGATGCTTCATTAGCGGCCTTCAGCAATTCTGCATTGTTTGGTCTCATGTCTCTCATCCTTCTCTTGGCAATGCCCCATAGATTCTCTATGGGGTCAGGTCAGGCAAGTTTGCTGGCCAGTCAAGCACCGTACACTGTATACTTTTCGGAGGTCCGATATTGTTCTATTCTACAATCTTTGTCTTCTTGGTTCCATGTAATATTCTAATTTTCTGGGATTGTGGATTTGGGATTTTCATGAGCTGTACGCCATGATCATCACAATTATAACAAATTAAGGCTTGACTTATCTCGCTTTGCATGTAATGCGTCTGTCTCATATATCAGTTTCACCTTTTAATTTGCATTACTGAAATTAATGGACTTTTGCACGATATTCTAGTTTTCCGAGTTTCACCTGTATTGATTTCACTGCTGTTGTGTTTACTTTTAATAGGTGTATATGTCCTCCAGTGCTAGAACACATGTGTTTGAGTTTGAGCCGAGCTGAGACTCAAATTAAGCCCTTCTCTTTTTCTTCTAATCTCAGATTATTGGTTACAGTTATTTAGGGGTGTGGTAAGGGCACTCTGCAGATGTTCAAAAGTGCTGTTCCTTATTTTTTTCTTGAGATATTCCAGGGCATGTGTGTGTAGGATATCAGGGACTAGACAGGGAGGGCATTATGAACTCGGCAAACCTTCCTCTGCACCTTATCAGATGTATTAGAAGTGAGAGGGAGAGTGTGGAGGAAATCAGTGAAACTGACAAGGTTTCCTCCTGACCTTATCAGAATATGACCATTTGAAGCTTCTTCACTCCACATTGCTGCCTCTCCCTATCCACCTAACATTTTGTCTGGATCTGAACACCAGCCTGAGCCTGCATTTCATGCTATGATCCTTGACCCTGTGGAAATATACCACTACTGGGAAACTGACCTTTGGCCTCTTCAGCAGTGGTGGATCAACAGAAAGGCAAAGCAGGCATTCGCCTACGGCGGCAAAATTTGAGGAGCAGCAAATTTTGCTCCTCCTCAATTTTGCCGCCCCTCTCTGTGAGCAGTGGCGGCTGCAGCAAGGGTGGAGTGGGCGAGGAGAAAGTCCCCTGTTTTACCTTATTTTTTTTAAAAAGGCAAGCCTTTTTTGTTTAAGGTAAAAGGGTGGCAAAAGCCTTTTTGCCTTTGGGTGGCAAAAAGTTTAATCCGCCCCTGCACTTCAGCCTGATTCAGTCAAACAGCCTTTATTGTACCATACTCCTAGCAGCATCTTTGGGTGTGTGTTAAGAAGCCATTAGTTCCTCTTGCTGAGACATTGTCAAAAGCTACCTATTAAGGCTTTTAACAGATCTACCAACCAACCAACCAAACAGTGCTGGAAGGGGCGTGTGTGTGTTGCGGTGGGCACTGGGGCTTGGAATCTGAGAACCTATACATACACCACTGACCCGTGTGGCAGCCAATTCAACTACACCAGTCCCACCCAGCCAGGCTGTCCATTGGATCCTTCCGGAACAGGAAGAATATAAAGGATTTCTGTCCAGGCTTAGGTTTTGCCTCAGTTTTGAGGCCTTCTTGACCCTGGTGTGTTGTGTTTGCTGACTCCTGGCTTAAATTGTGACATTATTTATTTATTTTATTTATTTTATTGTTACATTTATATACCGCCTTTCATTAAAACAATCCCAAGGCGGTTTACAACAGAATTTAAAAACAAGATGGTAAAAAAGACACTTAAAATATTAAGCTAAAAACATAAAACAAATTTGATTAAAAATCTAACACACAAGCATAACAATGGTACAAAATATAAAGAGCAACAGCAGAGACAATCATATAAGACATTCAGCATGTCTTCTGCTCTTACTTTATCTACTCAGCTTTGATATTGACTCTTGGCTTCCTTCATGACCCTGGTTCCTCGTTGATGGTTCCTGGTTCCTAGTTGATTTTCTTGCTCCTTTCTCGACTGGCTCTCTGGTGGCTGCCCACCGGAGGTCCCTCACCTATCCTCTGGTGGCTACCCATGACCCAGCGCCATCCTTCCTTTTCTGTCCTCTTTGGTATTGGATTGTGGTGGGATGAAGCTTCTGCAGTCACAGAATCAGACATTGCTGGGATGGGGGCCAGTCCCAAGAACAACATGCAGGGCTCCAGATGTCAAGCACCATCACCATTTCAGCCAGGAATCCACACACTCTCTAAAAAGACCCCGGCCAGTTCACACATCCTGCCTCTAGAGTGACTCCATCTGAAATTCATTTTGGCCAAAGCTGCCTCATAGATTCTATGTTATGTTGGTGTTGGAATAGCTGTTTCCATGGCTGGTTCCTCACGAGGCCTGTGTGTGAGGTCTTAGTTTCTCTCCCCCACCCACAAGGGAATTCCAAATGTGTTTTTAGTAGAATCCATCTTGTCCCAAAGGCCACCCACTGCCTCCCTCTCCACTTTTTGCTGTACGCACTGGCTTCTGATCCATTATCATCCTCCTGGGGTCAGGGGTGCTTTCAAAATCTGCTAACAATTTACACTTATGAACAACATCCAGTTTGCTTTCAAGGAGCAGCAAATGAATAATTATGCATGGACAACTTTTTCTTGAGTTTTGAAAGGGGGCTGTCCCCACAAGTGACAAGGGGGCAAAGCAGCATTGGGCACATTGGCTCAATAACCATAAGGTCTTGGACCACCCCTGCTGAACCCAGAAGATCACCTGGACAGCCTTGGGGCAGAGAGGAGGTGTGGTGGCTGTAGCTGGACCCTCTCACTCACTTGGGACTAAGTAGGCTTTCTTGGTTGTAATCTGGTAACGTTGGGATCAAATGAAGCAATGTCCTGATCCAGAATGGTGTATCTATGATTGGGCACAGCCAGCTTGCTACAGTTTGCTGGCCACAGCGCAGTATAATAATGTCATTTCCCATTGCCCAGCCACAATGCCATTATACCAAACCACAGCCCTGCAGTATCTTCATCTCTCCAAGGGAGGAGCTCCACACCATAAGGACTAATGGGTGGTTGCACTTGTAGGGGGTCCCAGCAAAAGAGAGTCTCAGATAGCAACAGAAATGCTTCACCGACAACTAGTTTATTGAGATACAAGCAGTTGTCTTCCTCCGTTGTGTCTTTGCCTCTTTTCCTCTGGAGATGTTCTACTCCCCATGGTCTCCTCACCCAGGAATGTAGTGCTTCCTCCCGTTTCCTTGGCTTAATCCTCTTGCAGGGGTCCCCTGTTGCCTCCCTGCTTTTTCCAGAGAGTCCTCCTCTCAGGGACCCCCCTCCACTTGGGCAAACCCCTCTGCCTCTTGGAATCTTCCAAGCCTGTGCCTTTTCAGCTGCCTTCCTCGGCACCAACCAGCTACTCGCCTCTGGTTCTCTTGAGAACTGGCCCCTTTCTGCTCTTGAGGTTCCTTTTTATCTTGCTCTTCCAATAATGTTTGCAAGCAGGATGCCTTTCCCCACCTTGCCCAGGTGTGTTTGATGAGGCAGCTGTTCTTTCTTTTTGCTGAGTCATCCACACATCAGCTGCTCCCAGCCAGGTATCATCCACCTCACAGGCCGACAAACCTTAGCAAGCCAGCCACTTGTGGGTGTGGCAGGTGGATCCACGCTGTGGATGTGGCAGGTGAGTGGGGGTGGGGTGGCGGGACCTGGGGGAGAGGTGGCAGGTGAACAGGGCATGAGGAGGCAGCAGGTGGTTGTGGCAGTAGTGGTGTGCGTGCGGCAACACACCAGAAAGTTTTAACACGGGCCCCTGTCAATATAGCTAATTCAGGAAACACATCTGGTGTGCAGAAAAGAGGCTTCTGCAGGTGACTCTGCTGTAGTAGATGTGTGGAAGGCTGGGTGGGTGAGCGGGGAGAAAGAGACAATGTACTGCATAACTCTCTAAACTTGGCCATCTGCTGCTCCTGCATATTTCCACTTTGAGGCGAGAGAGAGTACGCCAAAACTTCCACATTAAGATCTAAGCAGCCTGCAAATTGTACAGTCCAGAAAGAGCTGGCAGGCTGCATTTTTTACTCCAGTTTGGAAAGCAAGGAGGAGCAGCCCTTTGTCATTTAAAATGGAGCACCATGAATAGTTTGCAGAAGGGCCTGTATGTTAGCTAGCCAATAATTTAGAACATGCATGTTTCCTATGTGGTAGATGATGCCTGCCGGACCACAGGAGTTGCGGCTGCGTGCCTGTGTGGTCCCCAAGGGCCGCTTACTCTGAGCACAGGCTCAGCCATGCAAATGGACTGAAAATGCCAGGATGTCAGCCCTGGAATATCTTAAGGAAAAATAAGGAATAGCACCTCTGAACATCTGCAGAGTGTCTTTCCCACACCCCTAAATAATTGTAACCGATATACTGGGATTAGGAGGAAGAGGAGGGCTTAATTTGAGTTACATTTTGGCTTCAGAACTTGTTTTCAGTGCTAGGGCTCAGCTCTGACCATGTGACATAATGTCGAGGGAACCTCTGAGCGTACGCAGAGTAAATTTCCCTTATCGCTGGATAAATGAAACCAGCTCACACCCACACCCTTCAAATTGTTGCTAGGGCTCAGCTCTGACCATGTGACATAATGTCGAGGGAACCTCTGAGCGTACGCAGAGTAAATTTCCCTTATCGCTGGATAAATGAAACCAGCTCACACCCACACCCTTCAAATTGTGGGGAAAGAGCTCCCAGGCCGAAGAGTGTGATATCTAAGCAGATTAAGTATTTCTCAGATTTTTAATCCCTCCTCCTCCTCCTCCTATTTATATACCACTTTTAAACAAAAGTTCTGTACATGGTTTACATATAAAAATAAATAAGATGGTTCCCTTTCCCCCAAAGGCTCACAGTCTAAACAGAAATAGAAAGGAGACATCGGCAAAAGCCACTGGAGGGATGCTGTGCTGGGGTTGGTTAGGGCCAGCTGTGCTTTCCCTGCTAAATATAAGAGAATCACCACTTTAAATGGTGTCTTTTTGCTCAGTTAGCAGGAGTAACTGTACCAGGAAGTGAAGGGATGCCCCCCCCCAAGGAAAATGAACTTTGGCCGGCCTAACCAGGGATGTAATGATGCAGGCAGTGGCCCCCAGGCAAGATTTGAGGTGGCTTTTGAAATGGCTGTGGCCGCCGCTTGCCTTCAGGGTGGCCGCTGATCCTTGTCTTCGTGGTGGCCACTGTCCTCACCTGCTGCTCATGCCACCCATCTGCCTCCCTTTGCTGATGTGGTCTAATGATGTCACTGCGCGGGCGTGAGCATGCTGCCCCATCCCGATGAGGCCAGGCATGGTTAGACCATGTTGGCAAAGGGAGGCTCAATGGATGGCATGAGCCTTAGGGGCTGCCAAGGCAGGTGGGCCCCACCCACATGGGGAGGGAGGTGGCAAGGTGTGGCCCCTGGGCATCGGCAAGTATCAGTGGCCTGGGTGCCACCGCACCCCCTTGTGCTTCCTATAGCGACATGCTTGAACCTGACGTATCTGTATAAAGGCAGCTCTTCCCTTGAAAAGAAGCTATCAGCGCTGCTGAGGGTGGGTGCGTGGGTGGTAGGGTTGCCATATTCTGGCTTTCCAAATCCGGGTGCCTGGTTTGCATATTATGTAAATTGGCCTGAATGTAATTTTTGAGCAGAGTAGTGACTGCACGTTTTGCTCCAGAACTCTGCTTCTACAAGGGCTAGAGCTTAGCTCCCCACCCCCTTTAAATGAAAGTTGGAATCCGGGTGAATCTGGGTGGGCTAAGCAATCTGGGTGAGATGCTTAAAATCCGGGTGAAACCCGAAATTCCAGGGGGCATGGCAAGTCTAGTGGGTGGGGGAGCATTGCTGGCATTTAATCTGGGATAGGAGATAAGTGAGCTGGACCAGGCTGTGCGTGGAAACGTGTAACCCATGAGGAGGGCACGGGGTGGGGGTGGGGAATGCTTGGAGCTACGTTTCTCATAAGGAGCTTGTCAGTGTGTAATTTCTGACCTCCCTTCCTCCCATGAGAGGGAGAGAGATCTTCCCAGAGACCCAGGCTTGCTGTTCCGGCAGAATAATCATGCTTGAACCCAATGTGTCTGCAGTTGTTTTCAAGAGAGACAGAGAGGGGGATACCTTCCCAGGATGAGAAGGAATGCTGGGTCTTTTCTTCCTTTCTTGGGCCTTCTCACCAGGCCTGGGCCAATTTAATGAACCAAGGTCTGCATCTTGTCATTTATCATTAGTCAGACAGCAGGAGGGGCTTTTCTGCCTTGACAATGGGCAAGGGAATTAAAGTTCTTGTGTCCTTGCTCCAGCTTGGGCCTGTCAGCTGAAGAGCATCTTTCAGCTCTGCTAGAGGGTTCTGCTTGCTGCGGGGGCACCTCCTCCTAAAACAGAAGTTGGAGGTAGTCATATTGGTCCATTGAGGTGGGGGGAGATGCAGATGCCACAACCTACGAATACCTTTATTTAGGATTAGCCAAAATGTTGCACAGTCTTGAGCAGCAAACTAATAGAATCCTAGTAGAATGTAGTCCTGTTCACACATTACGTTCAATACTCGTACGATGCTGTACAGTGTACACAGGTGCAGATATTCACATGCTATGTTGAACACAGGTACAGCAGGACACTTCCTATCTGTACCCTGCACCTGAGGCTCCTGTACCCAGGCTTTTTATGCAAATGGCTGACATACTGCACAATGGTATGCCAGCCTAGTAACAAGTTTTAAAATTGCAAATGCCAGAATAACACAAATTGCATTACACAAGAGTAAGTCCATTATTTCCAATGGGCTTACCCCCATGTAACCCATTTTGCATGATTCTTCCATTTGCATAACTTGCATGTACATTATGTTACTAGACTGGCATATTGCTGCACAGTATGTCAGCCAATGTATACAATTATGTTTTATATAAAACATAAAACAATATCTAGTTATATATTTTAGTGACTTTATGAAATGACTAGTAGGCGTTTCAGTGAGTGGGCAAAGGCATTTTGCACAGATTACACTTATAGGAAAGTTCAACACATAAAATATATGTAATAACATTTTTCATTAATGTGCTTGCAAAGAGAAAGTAAAAGAACAGTTAGAAATTTGTAGGATTTTAACTTCAAAGATTATTCATTTAATTGAATAATGACCATATTTGGTACATTTATTTATTTATTTTTAATTTATTTTTACACTTATATCCCGTTCTTCCTTTGAGGAGCTCAGAGTACATGGTTATTTTTATCCTCACAACAACCCTGTGAGATAGGTTATTTATTATTATTTATTATTTATTTAGTACATTTATAAACCGCCCCATTCAGAGGCTCTGGGTGGTGTACAATAACTAAAAAACAACAACATAAAACCCACAATTAAAACAATGCTAAAACAATATAAAAACAATTCAAAAATGATTAAAACTATTTAAAACCAATTAAAATACTTTTAAAAACAACAACACTTTGTTAGGCAGAGAGAAACATGACCGGCCCAGAGTCACCCAGTGATTTTCATGGTCTATGGCAATTGGGCGGGTTAGGTTCCTGAAGGAGCAAAAAATGGTCAAAAAAGGCTGAAAACAGCTAAAATAATTGCAATAAAGTGCTGCACTGTGTTCCACAGGTCTTCTGCTGTCCAGCAGTGCCCCCCAGAAGCCGTGACCCTTCCATTTTTCAGCAAAGAATTGCACAAAAAAGAGCCACAAAATGGCTTTGTTTGACAAAATGGTGGCTGGAAATAACCTTGGATTTAATTTCTGGCCACCCCGAAACTGCTGATATGTGAAAATTAACCCTTTAAAAACCCCTTTTCCCGTGTATACTGAGGTCGGGTGTCAATTGCCCAACCGTGGATACACAGAACCACAGATGTCAGGGCCACGTATGGTGAAGCTTCCCTTTATTAAGAATTTCTTTTAAAAAACATTTTAAAAACACTTTCTCTGAGCATATTCCAGTTTAAAAAGTAGCACATTCAGCTAATTTCAGTGGCAGGGTTGTGTATGCAAAATTTGGTATATGTACATTGGGAAGTATGACTTTATTTTGCACAAACAAATTCTTAAAAATCTATATAATTAATTCTCCAAAACGGGATGCGTGGGGACGTGGCAGAAAGAAGGCGATTGGCTGACAGAGGGGGAGGGGGTGAGAGGGGGAGACTCGAGCAAGAGTTCCAGCCACGCATCCCATGAGCACCGGCAGCCGTTGTCGCCCTAAGGAGGACAGGCGGTGGGAGGAGGATGGCCTTCAGGCAAAGCCCCACTGGCCTGAGAAGGATGGCCGGTGGGCAAAGCCCTGCCGCCCTGAGGAGGGGGACGTGTGGTGGGAGAAGGACAGCCGGTGGGCAAAGCCCTGCCGGCCTGAGAAGGAGGATGACTGGCGGGCAAAGCCCCGCCGCCCTGAGCGGGAGGACAGGCGGAGGGAGGAGGATGGCCAGTGGGCAAAGCGGTGGGAGGTGGTGGTGGGACGGCCGGGCACTGGCCCAACTGCATGGAGGAGGCAGCAGCGGACCAGCCTAGTCTGGCTACCAGGAGGAGGAGGCGGGAGGTGGCGGGACAGCCCGGAATGGGGTGACTGCAGGGTGGGGAAGTGGCCAGTCGGCTGGCTAGCCAGCCAGAAGGCCAGGCATGCCATCGTGTGTGTGTGGTGGTGGGCGGCTGGGCCCAACTAGAGGCGTAGATGCACTGCGCCCGGGCCCACTAGTATATCATAAGTTTGTATGGCTTCTATCTTGTCTATATTTTTGCTATTGAAATTAAATTGGGGTGACTATTGAAAGAGGCAAAAAAGAATAACTATGTGACACACAACATCCCGCCTACCCTCTTATACCATTTTGTTAACTTAACTGGGTGGGTTATATATGTAACAAGCAACCGATTGCTGTACCAAGGATTACTGCCTAAGTGCCCCCCCCCCCCGCCCCGCCATCTTAATGCATTGCTGGAGAGGCTGGATTCCACCTGTTATATGCTGTGCAGTGCTTAATGCCTTAGTGCTGTATATGTGCAGGTTCACCAAGGACACAATGCCTCCCCCCACCGACTTGGAGATTCCACAAAAACTTCTTGAGACTCTGGGGAGGGAGCTGATTTCTGAAGAATGACAGCTCCAACAAAGTACATGGAAAAAGTCAATTGAACTGAGCATCCTAAGAGGCAGAGATAGTGACAGTGATTGACCAGATTTCAGAAAATAGGGACCAAATAGGGATGGTATATGAAGAGAGTGTCTCTGAGTACATGCAGAATGCCATTGTTTCCCTCACTAGTGTGTAATAGGGTTGCCAACTGAGGAGCCGCAACTGGTCTGGTCTGCTCCTCTGCTTTTAACAGCTACTTGAAACGAGGAATCGGCAGATGAAACTTTTCAGGTCATGAAGCTATGTATGGTATTAGTTATCTCCAATATCACATGAGATCAAGCTGCTGTGGGACATGGGAACATGTGGGGTTGCCAGCTTCTAGGATTGGCCTGGAGTCCCCAGGAACTGGTGTCAATCTTCATGTGGCCATTGAAAGCAATCCAAGAAATTTTGATTAGCTTGATATTGTGGAAAACACGGGGCGGAAAAACTCTCCAATCAAAAACCCTAATTGGAGATTGGTAAAAATATTTGCCTGCCTGCTAGGTTTGTTTGTTTGTTTATTAGATTTATATACCGCCCTTCCAAGATGGCTCAGGGCGGTTCACAACATGATAAAAACAATTAAAACAAATTAACAATTAAAATCCAACTATTAAAACACAGTAGAAACAATAAAACAGCTAAAAGCCCTAAAACAGTATAAAATTAAAACTACACATTTAAAAAGCTGAAAAAGCTTGCATGAAGAGGTGGGTCTTCAGATGTTTTTTTAAAAGGTTGCCATGTTTGGTACTGAAAATTCTCCGAAGTTAAATTTGAAAGAGAACGTTAGGGTTCCTTGAATGAAAAAAATCAGAGAATTTTCTCTGACGTCTTCTCCATATCCTCCTGGACTACCAGTACAGTTTACAGACCAATTTCAGTTTGTTTTAAAGAAACTAAACATTGACTACTTCTATATTTTGTACAGCACCTAGGGGGAAAATTGGCACCTTCTCTGTGGTCTGCTTGGGTGGCCTCCTGGTCCAAGTTGCTCCCTCCCAGCCTAAGTTCCCCATCTGGAAAACTGGATTAAATCTGGAGAGTAGTAAAATCATCCCAACAGAGTATGGTTTCAATACTCCTTTTCCTGCCTCTTCAGGGCCTGGATTGGAAGAGAGCAAGGGGCGTGTAGGCAGTGGAAGGAGGAAGTGTTACTAATCTAAGGTCTGTTTTAGATGTGGGGCTGGTTCTCACAATCAGATGTAAGGAGGAGGAGGAGGAGTGCCCAGCTGAGATTTGGGAGCCGTGTGCAGCGTCGAAACTGGATTGGGTGGGCACTATCATTGGGAAGTGATAGGCTGCTAGAAGGAATCTTGGTCAGTTGGCATGGGCACCCGAGCTCCTCCACCTTACAACAAAAGTTGGATTGCTACTGATGCTGGCAGCACTGACTGACTGGGATTCCTTCTAGCAGATGATCACTGCCCGGTCCTCCAATCAGTTTTATGCCCCCCCACACACATTCCATTTTCAGGAGCACACATATGGAAAAGGGGACAGCTCTCCTGGGCCTTGAATAAAAGCACAGAAGAGGGAATTTCAGCACATGCAGTTTTCCTTTCCCCTGCATGACAAGCTGCACCTGCTGAAACCCCCTTTTCTGTGCATCTCTTAAAGGAACCTCTTAAAGGAATGGGAGACCTGTCCTCTTTTCCATACAGCAGCCCTACGCATTCGCCTCCTGAAACTCAGCTAGAGCCTCCTCCTTACATCTGCTCATGAGAACCCGCCCAGGATGTTCTTAGGAACATAGGAAGCTGCTATATACTGAGTCAGACCATTGGTCCATCTAGCGCAGTATTGTCTACCCAGACTGGCAGCAGCTTCTCCAAAGTTGCAGGCAGGAATCTCTCTTAGCCCTATCTTGGAGAAGCCAGGGAGGGAACTTGGAACCTTCTGCTTGTCCCAGAGTGGCTCCATCCCCTAAGAGGAATATCTTACAGTGCTCACACATGTGGTCTCCCATCCATATGCAATCAGGGCGGACCCTGCTTAGCTAAGGGAACAAGTCATGCTTGCTACCACAAGACCAGGGGTAATCCAATGGTGGCCAGGATGGGTGAAGAGGGTGGCGGTAAATGATCCTCGGTCAATGAACATTAATTCCTTGCTCCTGGGCTGGCTGTTTACCGGATTGGGAAACTGGGCAAACGACCAGCCTGTATATAAAGGGTTAATGCTGGACCTGGGCATGGCAAGAAAGCAAGACAGCCAGGATAGGGTGAGAACTGTGAGAATGAGCCTCACCTGAGGCTTATTTACTCCCTCCCCATCTGGAGTAACGCTTCTTCTGCATAGGAGAAGGCATACATTTTTCATCAGGTAGCCACTTAATGGCGCACTGGGGAAATGACTTGATTAGCAAGCCAGAGGTTGCCAGTTCGAATCCCTGCTGGTGTGTTTCCCAGACTATAGGAAACACCTATATTGGGCAGCAGCGATGTAGGAAGATGCTGAAAGGCATCATCTCACACTGTGTGGGAGATGGCAATGGTAAGCCCCTCCTGTATTCTACCAAAGACAACCACAGGGCTCTGTGGTTGCCAGGAGTCTGCACCGACTCGACGGCACACTTTACTTTTATGATGTCTGTGCTTGGTTTGGGTACAGGTGGTGTCTGTGTGCTGGAAAGCCGCATCGTAGGCATGCCGCCCCCCCCCCCCGCCACCCCCATGGCCCTGGCCATGCTGTCTTTGTCAGGAGAATGTTTGAAGTGGTCCTTCTAAGCTCCAGCCCTCCTCCTTGTGCCTCCTCTCCCCCCACCCCACTCTGTTTTGCTGCAGTCAGATGTCCTGTTTGGATGGAGCCAGGCTGAAATAGCAACAGGAAATCATGACCGTCTTGTACTTAAAGCCCATTTTGCAAAGTGATAAGTCAAGCCGCAGCCAATTAATTTCATTGGTCCCAGATGCCGCCTCAGGAGCTGCCATCCTCCTCTCAGGCCGCAGTGTGTGGGCTGGAGATGTTGCCCCCCCGCCCAGTTTGACCAATTTAAGACATTGTTTATTTGAGGTTTATGATTATAATTTAGATGGTTCTGTTCTATGCTGGGCCTGGCTTTTCCTCGAGTTCTGCTAACCTGAACTTGGCAATGGCCAAACTTCCTCTGTACATTAATAAATTGCCGCATACGGCATAATTAATGGGGCCTCCTCTGGATCAGCAGTGCCAGTGGTTATGAACCAGGTCTGGCTGTAATATTTGCCCATCGTAAATACACGCGCGCACACACACACACAAATCCTCGTATATGGATCACATGGAAATGCCCTTGGAAAGAACTGTCAGCCTCTGTTGGGGGAAGAACTATATATGGGAAGACAGGTCCAAACAACCCAGTTACCCAGCTGCCCAGCTCTCGGGAGCTGCCTGGCCACTCTGAGCTCTGGCTAGCCTCATTTCCCAGCCGGCTTTGTTGTTGGCTCGGAGTGAGGGAGAGAATGAAGAAAATACCAAGCCGACAACCAAGCCAGATGTGAAATGAACTGCAGAGGTCCAGGTAGGGGCCCTTCCACAGGTGGCTGGCCGCACCCTTGTGTGTGATGTCATAATGCAGGGGGCGTGGCCGAAGCACATGAGGGGCCATCAGGGAGAAGGGCAAACAGGAGCCCACTCCAGCGACACACCTGGATCCTGCTAACTGAGCATAGAGGCACCTCTTAAATATGATGACTATGGTGAATATTCTGCTTTTCAACAAAAGTTCCCAAAGTGGTATACATACATACATACAGATAAATAATGAAAATAGCTCCTTTCCCCCAAAGAGCTCACAATCTAAAAAAGAAACATAAGATAGACACCAGCAACAGCCCCTGGAGGGATGCTGAGCCATTTGTTTGGGTACAACCATTCGGAGCTATTTTGGAATAAATAATAATAATTAATATTAATGCTGTGCTGGGGATGGATAGGATTAGTTGCTCACCCTCTGCTCAATAAAGAGGCACCTTTTTAAAGTGCTGGCTTGTTTGTTTGTTTGTTTATTAAAACATTTTTATACCGCCCCAAACTTATGTCTCTGGGCAGTTTGCAACGGTGATGACCCACTGATTAGTAGCATGGAGCAGCCCCACTTCCCCATGCAGAGCTGTGGAGTGGCTCCCAAGCAGTGCACACACCTTGCCCTTACAAGGATGGATATCTGCGTGGTCTCTGTGTACACCACTTCGGACCACTTTGGACCAGGACTCACTCCAGCTTAGGCTGGGACCTATTTCCAGTGCTTGGTAGGGGATGATAAAGGAGAGTGATACTGCACATGTGTGAGCATTTTGAAATATGTGCAAGCGTTTTGCCCTCACTCCAAGTCAGACCATTGGCCTTTCTAGCTCAGTATTGTCTACACCAGGGATTCTCAACATTGGGTCCCCAGATGTTAGTGGACTTCAACTCCCATAATCCCCAGCCCTGGTGGCCTTTGGTTGGAGATTATGGGAGTTGAAGTCCAATAACATCTAGGGACCCAACGTTGAGAATCCCTGGTCTACACTGGCATTGGTCTACACTGGCAGTGTAGACAATGTAACTTCTTCAGGATTTCAGACAGGGGTCTCTTGCAGCCCTATCTATCTGGAACTTCTTCACACCCAGCTTTTAGTTCCGAATGGAGGCGTGCGTTCACATCCAGGGTTAAAAAAATAAATACATCCATTGGGGGGCAACGTCAAAGTGGCAGTAAAGCCTCACAGAAAACCCACAGTAAAGCCTGCTGTCTGGGAAAGCTCCTGGAGATGTCAGGGATGGAACCTGGAACCTTCTGCACATGCAAAGTGGTTGCTCTTTCACTGAGCTACGATCCTTCCTCCTGAGCAGTCTCTCACAGACCCTTCATACCTGGGGTGAGTGGGAAGGAGGACTCCCCTCATGTAGAAACCAAGCACTGCTTTTGGCATAGCTGGATGCCTGGCAGTGAATCTGCAGTGACTTCTGGATCTGGACTGAAGGAGGAACCAAATTCCATGTCCCTGATAGCAGACTGACAGATGATAAGGAATTGGAGTAAAACAATTGCTTCAGAACAGAGTGCAGCATTTGCCACACACACCCTGTAATCTCCATTCTGGCATGCCACACTAAAAATGTATGACTCTATCATGCTGTTTGAGTATTAATGTTCCTAATTAATCTGGAATCAAATCTTCCTAGAAGCCGGAAGTTCTTTGCCCCAGTCTCAAAGGTGTGTGGGTAGACTGTGGTTACTAAGTGACAAACGATGGGCAAGCACTCTACACATGCCCAGAGGCACTCTCTTTTTGGCTCTCGCTTCCTTCACAGCTTTAAAACATCCACCTGCAAAGGGAGCTGGTAGCATTAGCCCCTCTGAAAAACCCACAAGCCTTCCCAACCCTTAATTGCAGTCCTCCTCAGCACTCCACCCGGACTCCTGTTGTTTGGATTGCGTGCTCCGCGTTGGATAAATATAAATACAAACCCAGCCATGGACAATTTAACCTGGGCAAAATGGTGGGGGGAGGGGGGGAAGTAATTTAATGGTAAACCATAATTACTAGTACAAACCAATCCCTTCATTTCCAGACCCATTTAGAGGAGGTGTTTGGCGACACAATTTGGCATAATTAGAATTCTGTCTGCTTGTAATAAATACGAGATGATTGCTTATAGTGTTCTTGGTTTGACAATATGTGTGTGTGTATTTGTGTGTGTGTATATATAGGTGTGTATATATATTTGCAAAAATATACGTACGTATGTGTGTATTTGTGTCTCTCTCTGTGTATGTGTATGTGTATATATGTGTGTGTGTGTGTGTGTGTGTATGTGTGTGTGTATATATATATATATATATATATATATATATATATTTGTGTGTGTGTTTGTATTTGCAGATATATTTTTGTATGTATATTTACAATGGGAAACTATTTTGGACAAAATGAAATATGTCAGTGTTGAGTTCTCCAGGCATTTCCTGAGATGAATCTCTGTTGCAAACCTTCTTGAATGCCAAACCTGCCCCACCGCCCAGCACTTATTATTCTGGGATCTTATCGATCACTTGGAAGTGAACTTCCGATCTGTGGGCTGATTGACTACTATGTAGAGGCGTATAGAGGCGGAGAACACAGATGCGCTGGAGCACCTTGCAGTTTCCAAGGCCTGCTGGGCCAGACAGGCAGGCCCAGTGGGCACTCCGCCCACCACCATGGGGCGGGGGGAGGCCTGCTCAGCTCACCCCACACCCCCAGTTCTGCACATTGGCAGTTAACATTAGGGTGATTTTTGGAGGTTTGGCATGGCAGGGCAGCAGTGGGGTGGGCACAGGGTGGCCTCATGGCGGGGGGGGGGGGCTCACGGCGGGGGCATCCAGATGCCAAAATTATGTAGATGTGCCACTGGCTACTAAGTGGATTTGACAAGAGCCTGATTCAGGTGCTCTTTCTTAAGATGTTGCTAGGATAAACAGCTGATGCTGTTCCAGGGTGCGAAGTGTATCCTTTCAGTCTTTATGACTGACCAAATGATGTGCTGTAATGGCCCATAATTCTGCCCCTCCCTCCACTTCCTGTGAGGAAGATTGGCCCTCTAGAGATCGGGCCCCCAGAATTGTCCTTGGGAGGGCTCCTGTCTTAGGAAGTCTTTTGTTCTTGCTCAGGTTCTGACTGATGACCGTCTAATGACAGGGGGCCATATCTGGTGTTAGGAAAGAATTTTCCTCCAGGTCAGATTTCAGGGCTGACATATGGAAAAGAGGACAGGTCCTTACCTTTAAGAGATACACAGAAGAGGGAATTCCAGCAGGTGCAACTTTTCTTTCTTTTGTCGGACAATCCACACCTGCTGAAATTTCCTCCTGTTAAAGGTACAGGAGACCTGTCCTCTTTTCCATATGGCAGCTCTAAGATTGATAGTAAGGGAGCTGAGTGAGAAAGCACCTGCTGGGCATCCAGAAGGTCTTCTGTTAATTGCTGGCATCTCCTTTCAAAAGCATTTATGGCAGCAAGTTTGGGGAATACTCTGTTTCCTATGGGTCAAATGAAACGTTGTTACTTATTTGTGGTGCAGGATCCTGATGTCTTCAGTTGTGGATGCCTTTTTATGGTGCGGACATTACATTTCCCCAGCACTCAAATAGCAATGTTTGGCATTTGGGATCAGGGATGGTCCTTTCATGAGGCCAGGTGAGGTGGTTGCCTCAAGCAACAGATTGTTGGGGCAGCAAGATGCCTCCTGCCACCTCACCTGCCTCCCTCTGTGTCTCCAGTTTTTTTTACTGCACTTTTAACATTTCTTCCTTCACTCTGTCCCCCTTTTCTTCACTAGACCAGGAATGGGAGGGTGCACCCCAAGTCAGCCAGCAATGGGTGTCACTGCCGCAAAGGAGGAGATGAAGGCAGTAGTGGGTTAGTGCATACATGAGCAAGAGAGTGCGGCATTTGGTGCCTTTCCTCAGGCATGTGGAATCTTGGTCCACCACTGTTTGGGATAACATGGTTGTTAATGTGGTTCTCATTAATGTGAATCACATTATCTCACGGGGATAATGTGATTCTCTACCCAGCAGCACATCCATTGCTTTTTCCTGAGCTGTGTGGACTTTGGTTGCATGGATGTCAATGCTCCCCTTGGGCAGTGGTTGTGTCCAGGGTCAGGGCTATAATTGGGCAAATGGGTTCAAAGAACCTGAGCCTCCTGGCTTGCCCCTTGCTCTGGAGGCCTCCGCGCGAGGGAGAGAACAAAGAAAACCCCAGTCAGCAACAAAGCCACTGGGAAATGAGCTCTGGGGGGCTGCACTGGCGCTTCTGAATGCTGGCCACACCCCGCATGTGACATCACACACAGGGGGTGTGGCTGGCACACACGAGGGGCCACTTGGGAGAGGGGCAAACACGAGCCCACTCCCTGCTAGCTACCTGCCTGGTTGTGTCATAAGAAGTGATGAGGAACAAACACTTCACTCCCCATTCTGATACCAGCTGTCATGTTGCACAGTCTAATACAGCCGTAAGGTTCTGTGAAGGGCTGCAGCAAAACTGCAAGATAAACCCCAATACTTTTAAATCCTGATGGCTGTGGAAGCAACGCTACCACATTTATCCCCATGTTCAAGAATGGGGATAAATACAGTAACGCTGTTGCCACGGTCACCGAGTTTAAAAAGCATGAACTGGTCTTATGCTATTGTTAACCCCTCCAGAGACGAAGGTTTGGGGTGGTGTACAAATTTGATAAATAAAATAAATTAATTGGAACTTATCTTGTGGCTCAATGCAGCCTTGCATTGAGTCTTACAGTTCTACTGGACTGAGCATCATGCTGGCCACCATTCTTAAATTTCTTTTGTATTTTACCAGAGATTCGGTGCTCTTCTGCTGTTCCCTTCCAATACAAGAATGCTCATCTAGCTCTCCATCTTTACAAACTATTATAGGCATCAGGAAGACTATTGCCTCCACTTTCAGCTATACTCGCCACCATTTCACAGACCCTTTGCTTTTTAACTGAAGACCCACGGTCTCACTCAACAGAGATGTTTCACTGGGCTGGACTCCAGCCAGTGATTTAGAGATTAATTGCAGATTGCCAAGTGATCATTGCTGAACAATGTTGTGGTCCAAGCAGAACCAGTTTGACAAGGCTTGATCATTGGGTTTTTTGTGTTGTTGTTTTTTTACAGGTGCTCAGATTCTCTGCACAATTTGTGCCAAAAATCGTGTTACATGGGAAGCTGCCGTGGGCAGGAATCTCTCTTAGCCCTATCTTGGAGATGCCAGGGAGGGAACTTGGAACCTAACAAAGCAGTATTAATATACTGTTGGAGATGGAGTTCCAGTGCATTGACTTTTTGCACCAACTATACTAATGACCTCTAGAGGCATTGGGAGTAGAGACAGTGAGTAAGGGTCTCTCTATCTGTCCCTACTCTATGACCCCTTATCTGACTCTTCAGCACTTCTTGTGCTGAGTCACAATCCCTCCTTTCCTCCTAGAGAGCAGATGGAAACATCTCTCTCTCTCCTCTCTCCTCACCTATTCATGATGAAGTCCTTTAGATTAGGATTAGATCTTTCCTATCCAAATGTACTGAACCAATAAATACTTAGTATTTAGTTCTACAAGAATCTCCATGTGTTCTCTTAATAGCTGCAACAACTAAACCATCCTCTGCTACCTACTCTGTAACTGGAGTGTGTGCACTCTTCCTTAGTGCTCTGCTGTTTACCTACTGGGGGTTAAATTAACAACCCCCGACATATACATCAATGGACCTGTGTGGTGAAGTGGTTAAGAGTGTTGGACGAGGATTGGGGAGACCTGAATTCAAATCCCCACCCAGCCATTGACTGGGTGACTCTGGGCCACTGACTGATCTCTCAGTCTAACCTACCTTACAGGGTTATTGTGAGGATAAACATAACCATGTACAATTTCTCTGTGCTCCTTGGAGGAAGAGTGGGATATAAATGTTAAAAAGGAAAATAAATAAAATAAAATAAATTCATACAAACAAGGTGAGCTTTGCAAGAGCTGAGATGCTGAATCAAAACAGAGCCAATTGCAAGACCATGTCTGCATGTTAGTTAGTACAGGTAAGATGAGTGTGGTCCAAACTGATTAAACCAACGGCTTACATACTGCCCGTAGATCAAAGTGACAAGTGACAAGGCGGGGAGGCTCCATTGCTACTGTGTCTCCTTGCACTCCTGCTGCATAATTTAATTGGCGTTTGTGCGGAAAGCAGCTATAAAACCGTGGAAACTCCCTTTATTCACAAGTTGGACTGGAGGCTTTACAGACAGGGCTTCTACCCCGAATCTCCTTCAGAAGAGAGTGCGTGCGTCCACACACCAGCCAAACTTACCCGGAAGTCCCTTCGAGATCCTTGGACAAGGATCCACACACAAATTGGGCTTTGTCTTGTGAATTCTAGCTTATCTCGAGGTATTTCCGGGTTTCTAAAATGCTGGTTTTAAGCTACTATTTCTGAAAATGCTGGAGCAAATAGGGAGAGGCACTGACGTAGATCATTAGCATGATAAGAAGGATACTCTCTTTAGAAATGCAGATGTAGCTCATTAGAAATCTCCCCCCCCCCGCCACCATTGGCTAGAAGAAAAACATGGAGGCATGCCATGTGAACTTGCATCAGAACAAAACCTGAGAGCAGAGGGGAGGGGCTGCTTCCCTCAATGCCGCGAGTGTGATTCGAAGCGGCTTTGCTCAACATTTACCCCGAAGCATGAAGCCATGTGCAAATAATTCCCTGGTGGGGTTTAAAGAGTCTTGGAAGGAGCGAGCTTGCTTGTTGCTTAGACAGATGACTCACTGCTGAATATGTAAGCCAATTGGAGCTTTGATACTACCACCACCACCACCACCACCATGTCTAAACCACTTTTTAACAAAAAAATCCTCAAAGTGGTTTACATATAATAATCTATATATATAATTCCCTAAGATGTACCTGTTGCTATTCCCATGTGTGGTAGCTCTCGTGAGAGTTTGTGAGCGAACTGCCAGGAGGGGCAGAGGAAAGCAGCGGCAGACAAGCATGAGGGTGGAGGGGGGAAAGAAAACAGCAGTGGTGGGGGAAAGAAAACGGCGGTGGCTGGGTGGGGGGAAGAAAACGGCAGCGGCGAGGGGAGAGAAAGTGGCTCACCACTCCAAGTTGTCCCCTTTGCTAAGCAGGGTTCACTTTGGTTTGCATTTGGATGGATGATTACATCCACCCCTGCTAACTGAGCAAAAAGACACCTTTTAAAGTGGTGATTCTCTTATATTTAGTAGGGGGAGAGCAACTGGCCCTATCCAGCCCTAGCACAGCATCCCTTCAGTGGCTGTTGCTGGTATCTGCCATGTTTCTTTTTAGATAGTGAGCCCTTTAGGGACAGGGGGACCATCTTATTTTTGTATCACTTAATTTTTTTATGTAAACCACTTTAAGAACTTTGGTTGAAGAGTGATATATAAATATTCTTAGTCGTCGTAGTACATGTGAGCAGTGTTCCCTCTAACAGGGATTCCCAGATGTTGTGGACTACAACTTCCATAATCCCCAGCCAGGGGATTACTGAGGATGCTGGGAGTTGTAGTCCACAACATCTGGGAATCCCTTTTAGAGGGAACACTGCATGTGAGCACTGTCTGCTGTAAGATAGGGCTAGGGCTGTAGCTCAGTGGTAGAGCGAATGCTTTCAGAAGGTCCCAGGTCCAATACCTGGCATCTCCAGGGACGGCTGGGAAAGCCACTGCCAGTCACTACAGACAGTATTGAGCTAGATGGACCAACAGTCTGACTCGGAATAGGCCGCTTCTTATGTTCCTGTGGGATAAATGTGGGATATCAAGAGATTAAAATTAAGGTCTTCCTCCATCTTTCAGAGAAATTAAAAGTTTGTTTCTTTCCCCCTGCATTTTGTTATGAAAATGCAGAAGTGTGTCTTGAATACCACAGTGGGGAACATCGTGTCACATGCCAAATGGCAATGTGTGTCTCTTGCCTGTGATCATATCTCTGTAATTCAGAATTCAGTTGAGTGAAATGAGGTTGAGTGAAATGAGGCCTTTGGTTTAACTCGCCTACTCGCCTGGTAGGCATTATGCTTGTGTGTAACACAATATCTCCCCTGAATACTGAGGTAGTAGCAGAATGAAATTTAGTAAACATGTTCAGGACAGAGTTCTGCATTCAATTTCAAATGACTCTCTGCCTGTTTTCAAAGGAGGAAGGGAAATGAAACATGTCCAGGGTGGCACAACTTCGTCCCTCCTGCAGATGTTAGACTATAACTCCTACCATGCCTGACAGTTGGCCACCGTGGCTGGAGTATGATGAGAGTTGTAGTCCCAAATAGCTGGAGGGCCCAAGCAGTGCAGCCCTGGACTACAGGAACGACAACTGATGTGCATGTTCAGGACACCATTATAAGTTTCAAGTTCAAACTCCAAATCAACCTGCCCACCTGTTTTTCAAGGGGGTCAGGGAAGCTGCAACACACACTGCAGTATTTAGATTGATTGATATACAGATTTATATCCTGCCGTTCTGGACAACCCAGTCCAAAGTGTGTGTGTGTGTGTGTGTGATCCGAGACATTTTGCTGCCTGAGGCAAATATGATGCCCTCTCATCTGTGGGTGGTTGCACCCATGTTGGCGGGAGGAGCAGTGCTTGCCATGCCTTGCTCTCTTCTTTATACCCGCGCCTAAGGCAACGGCCTCACCCTGCCTCATGGAAGGGCCATCCCTGCCAAGGTGGCTGACAATAAATAACAAAAATACAATGCAAACTACTTTAGTCCCAGCCATGCTCCTGTGAACCAAAAATTACAGGTTTATGACAAATATACAACAAATATTTATATACTGCTTTTCAACAAAAGTTTCCAAAGCGGTTTACATAAAAAAATAAAATAAAATGGCTCCCTGTCGGGCCCACAATCTAAAAAAGAAACATAAGATAGACACCAGCAACAGCCACTGGAGGGATACTATCCTGGGGATGGATAGCGCCAGTTGCTCTCCCCTTGCTCAATAAAGAAAACCACCACTTTTAAAAGGTGCCTCTTTGCTCACTTAGCAGGGTTTGGCTGTTATGGGCATCCAGTATCTCCCGTGAGCACTGAGATATCACGGTGTAACTTGGTAATGCACATGTACCATATTATTGTGCTCTGTTTGAACTTTGAACACCAGCTGCATTTTCATTTTCTGCTGGAGGGGTGGGAAGATGCAAAAATTCATCATTCATGTTTTCTACTCTTTCAGGACATAGCTCATCATCTTGGTTGAATGCAAGATCAGGGGGCACACGCGTACTGATTCATACATTATTTTTTGCACCTTATTTTCTCCCCCCCGCTCCCGCCGCCTTTTGCTACTGGCCTACTTTCCTGTGCAGTGTAAAATCCACCACTCAGAAAGCTAGCTCAAAGTCCTTTCAGAACATCTGATTTTCCCCGAGACCATCCACCAGGCCCACGGCATCGCTGGAAATAGACACCTCTTCCCTGACCGCTGCAGTGCCTAACCATGCTCCTGTCAAATCGCAAATTATAGGTTTGGCTGCTCTGGGCCCCATTTGTGGCTTGCAAGCAGGATTTGCAACCAATGTGAGGCTGTACTCCTGACTGCCTTTGCATATATGCAATCACAGGAAATATTTCTCCCACCTCCTATTGGCCATGACTGCCAAGCTGAAAAATCCAGTGCGGGGACAGACTTTAACATCTCCCATTGACCGTGCAGTCGCTACCCCCATGACCAGCGATGACAATATAGCCAATCAAATTCCAGGGATTGTGTGCCCTGCTGTAGTAAATGTGACCCAGCTGTACAGTCATGCTTGGCCTTAGTTGCGGATATCTGGTCACCCACACATACTATAGGGCATCCGTATTCCCATTAAAAGAGGACATCTTCATACAGGAGATATACAAATACAACAAATATGTATGTACCTCTTTACAACAAAAGTTCCCAAAGCCGTTTACGTAGATATAAATAAATAAATAAAATGGCTCCCAAAGGGCTCACAATCTGAAAAGAAACACAGCAACAGCCACTGGAGGGATGTTGTGCTGGGGTTGGATAGGGCCAGTTGCTCTCCCCCTGCTAAAGAGAATCACCTTTTTAGAAAGGTGCTTCTTTGCTCAGTTAGCAGGGGTTGTATTATTATCATTGATTTGTATATTATCATTACAAATCGAAGCATCTTTGATATGAGTTATACAAATGGTTGTGTTTTTTTTAAGGTGGATCCCTTTTCTTAATTTTATTGACAATTCTCTTATGCCAGGCCAAAGTATTTATTATGTGAAATATTTAAGTTTTAAAAGATTTGAATATTTTGTGCACCCTTTTAAATAATAATAATAGTGCTGAAGTTTGATTGTATATGCTAGTTTTATGTGCTACATTGTTTATGAAAACCAAATAGTTTTTAAAAAGTGGCATCCAGACAGTTCATTGGGGTCCAGGTGAGTATCACAATATTAATATGTATTCGGACATAACATGAAGCTGCCTTATACTGGGTTAGACTGAGTCAAAATTAGCAGGGGGTTAGACCAGAAGACCTCCAAAGACCACCCAACTCTAAAATGCTAGGATTCTTGATAATTGATTCATCTAGCCTGTTCTGTCAAGATTCTTTTCCTGCCACCAGAGATGATTTAATTGGAGTTTGAACCTGGGACCTGCAAGCAAAGCTTGCACTCTATAATTATGCTACAACCCTTTTCCTGAAAGCAGCTTTATCCTGAATAGGTCCAACTAAGTCAATATTGTCTACTTTGACTAGTAAGAACTCCCCGGAGTCTTACTAGTCAGAGGTCTTTCCCAGAGCTTTCTTAAGAGAAGCGGTAAGAGACTGAACTTGCGACCTGACACATGCAAAGCAGGCACTCTGCCGCTGAACTGTGACTCTCCTGTCTCCTTCGCTGGATCAGGGGGTGGGCATGGTCTCCACTGTTTGTCTCAAGGGCAGATTTGCTAGCAACTCAAAACAAAGAAAAAGGGGTGTGTGTGTGTGGAGAGATGTCTAGAAGGTTCACAAACATAGAGAGTGAATTTGGAACCCCAACCTTTGCAAATCTCTGGATGGTGATGAATGTTGGTTTCAGCCAGTAGCGTAGGGTGGCTGGTGGCGGCCTGTGTGTGGTTGCTATCACAGCCCCCTGGCCCTGCCCCCCGCGTCTGATGTCAGACACAGGGACCCAGCTAGCCATGCCCCCGCGTCTGACATCAGATGTGGGGGACGTGGTCTCCCTCCCAAATGGGGCCACATGACCCCATTTGGGAGGGAGATTGGCCTGTGCTGCATTGGGCAGCATGGGCCAGAGTGACTCTCCCTGCCTTAAAGGCAGGAAGAGCCATTCCAGCCGTGCTGCCAATGCAGTGTGGGCTGATCTCTCTCCTAAACGGAGCCGCGCGGGGCCAATGCATCGCAGGCCGAATTCGGCTGCAATCGGGGCTGCGGGGCCCTGTTTGAGATTGAAATAACACCCCTGTGTCTGATGTCAGACGTGGGGTGTGTGTCTGGGGTGGCACTCGCGGTCCCTGATTGGTGGCGGCCCGAGTTCTTTGAACCCGTTTGCCCAGTGGGAGTGTTTGAGTGTTATTTTAAATGCTATATTATGGAAATGCATGAACACTAATAATACTAAATAATAGTAAGAATTTAGGCTGAACTGAATTCTTTCCCAGTAAAGTTTATTCCACCCTGAGGCTGCCCTATTTCTGAATAGTGAAGTTTCCTGCCACTGGGAGAACCTATTCAGGACCTTCCTTATATGGGGCAGCAGATCTCACATGGCTTGGTTCAGTGGGAACAAATAATAATAATAATAATAATAATAATAATAATAATAATAATAATAAAATTCTGCGACAGTATCTATAATAATAACAGCAACAACATTGATGATAAAATTCAGCCACCCCAGGTCCTTGGGAAGGACTCAATGTCTGGATAAAACAAACCAGTCAATAACACCTGTCTGACTGTGTAAACAACAACAACAACAAATTTTAAAAATACATTATTTATATGATTGCCCCATAACAGATGGTTTTCTGGGTGGTTCATAAGGCAGTAAAATAAAAGTGGAGCTGAAAAATATGCAATGGGATGGAGTTGAAAATCCCCTGTTCTTTCCCCCACTGCTTTCCATGCAGCCCATTGTGCTGGTGAGAACAGCCTCAGCCTTTGGGGGTGGGGGAGATTTCCAAACTAATAACGCCAAGGTGGAAAGGCCTGCAGGTTGAAGGGAAGCCCCCAGGGGTCATGTTGATTGATGGGGCAAACAATCTTTAGGGTAGCTCCTCCTCACACCTCTTGCTGGGTTCCCAGGCCCCTTCTGGCCGAAGGAAGGTTCTTCCCTGGGAGTGTGGAAGAAGAAGGAGCAGGGAGAGGGTAAGTGGGGTCAGGGGATGGAATCTTATTACTGAGCAGCAGCAAGTAAGCTAAAGGAACCCCAACAATGCTGGTGGAAACTATACTTTTTCCCTAGTGAAACATGTAACTGAAGCTTCGTTCAGCTCCAGAAACTGCTTGGTTACCAACAGCCTCAGGTTGGAAGAGTGCCACTGATCATCTCCTATGGATCTGTGATTAGGGCTTCATAGTTAGGCAGAGGGCAGGTTCACCTCATCACCTGTAACCACTTACAAAGTAGGTGTGAGAGGAACCAGAGGTCTCCGGGAGCCTACGCACTCATCGGGCATGAAGTCTGAAGCTGCCCCAAGGCCAGTTCCTGATCCTGCGGTTATCCATTTTTGTCTTAGATGTTACTGAGTTTGTCAAGCCAACTTCAAATCCTGGTTTCGTGTAGGGGCAGAAGGTTGGTAAAATCTTTGACCGATGTGGGTAACTGGGATCAGAAACCAGACTTGGGTGGGTTCAGACATCGCGCCTGACAGGAGCTGAGCACAGGCCCCCCACAACCTCCAGTTCCTCTCGTACCTACTTTGTAAGTACTTACGAAGGCAATTGTGTGAATTCGCCCATAGTGCCACTTTCAGGCAGGCTTGGTTCCCCAGCACTAATTCTTCTTCTTTTCTTTAAAGAGTTAAGCTCTGGAGCCAGGAGCTGACACCCTGATGAATGAAGCACTTGTTGAAGGATGTTGCATTAGTGCAAAGCCGTTGCACTGGCTACTTGTGCTAAGTCTAGAGCAGGACTGCACAACGTTGCCTCTCCAGCTGTTTTTGGACGACAACTCCCATCATCCCCAGTCACAATGGCCAACAGCCAGAGATTATGGGAGCTGTAGTCCAATATCTGCAAGAGGGCTGAAGTTCTGCAGCCCTGGTCTAAAGTTTGCATTCCAAACTAGTGTTGCGTTATCACAAACTTGCACAGGTCTCTTTGGTTTTAAATGGAAATTTTGTGCTATTGTGTGTAATCCTGCATTTTTTTTTTAGTGCCACTATGCAGTCTTCTTGCACTAATGCAGGGATTCCCATTCCCAAACCATGGCACTCCAGAAGTTGATGAACTACAACTCCCATCATCCCCAGTCACAATAAATTTTAGTGGAGTATGATGGGAGTTGTAGTTCATCAAGAACTGGAGTACCACAGGTTGGGGATCCCTGCACTAGTGCAACCTTGCTCATTACACAAGTGTTTTGTTAGGGTGCCAGCCACACTTTCTCAGGCTTACCACTGGAGACTACAGTGCCCTGTAATTCTCAGAGAAAGGGCAGGATAAAACTGTAGCAAAACAATAACAGGGTTGCCAACTTTTGAACTGATTCCTGCCATTGTGCCTTTAGCAGCAGTTTGACGTGCAGCTATTTAGCATGTGAAGTTCCATGTGAAATTCCATCCAAAATTTGGCCAGCTGATTCCAGAAGCAGGTCAGGCCAGGGTTTATTTCTGGTCAGTGCCAGAGAGCACTTGTGCTTTCCGTGTCTTCTAGATACCTGATTGCTAGGTGGCACCAACTTACAGAGCCTGACCATGTATGAGAATGTCAGTGTGGCAAAATAGACTTCTGGCTCCTGGCCCACTGACTGGAGAAGAATGGTCCTTGATCATTCAAGTGATCAGCACTATAATCCATTCAACTGCAGGCTGAACCTGGACATCTCTTCCCATTCATTGCCACTCCTTGGGAAATGGAGTGGCTGACATCCAGGCTATGGAAGTGCTTGTGTGGCAAAGCTGTGCGACTGCAAGAAAACTGTGTAAAACCCCAAGTTCAAATTTTCATAAATGAAAATTTCGTCCTCCCCTCCGTTTTAAAATTTCACTCCTACCAGGAAAGTCAGTCCTTTGCAGTGAAATTTCACTCCTACTAGGAAAGTCAATTTCATTTGCAGTGAAATATCGCCATCTAGAGATCAAGTGTAGAAGCATCTAAAGGAACCCGCATTCTACAAAAAATGACACTTTTTTTGTAGTTACCTTTTCAAAGTCCAACTTTCCATAGCTGGCAGATCTAAGGTGGGAATCAACCATTTCCAACTGTGAAGTGTGATAAATGCACATACACAGGTATGGGTCTGCAATAAAATGTTGCAGTATATTCCTGATGCATATGTATTACCTAACCCTGTGGTTTAGCATGGTAAAAAAAATCAAATCAAAAGTATAGAACAAAGACAGGAGTCCCTACTCTAACTTGGGTCTTACGTCATATGCATCTTTTATTTTTTCTGTTTTCTGTTTTGTTTTGTTTTTGGTGGGATGCTCAGTCCCAGTTCTTTTTAATCAGCCCTAAAGTTTCAAGAGTTAATGGTTGATGTGGGGTCAGTTTAATGCTTTCATCCATATTTGCTAAGGTTGTAATGAGGGAAATGGATTGTGGAATAAGTTATAAACATGATTGTTGTTAGTTTATTGTGTGACTGTGTGTGTGTGTGTGCAGATTGCAATACAATGCAATGCAGTACAAATATGATCATCAGCAGATTAACAGATTCAGTGTATAATTTTGCCTTCTGAGTTCACATGCGTAAGTTGGTTTTATGTTATTGGAGGCCACACCAAGAGCTTAAATGTATCAAACCCCGTCCCCCTCAGAAACACAAAAGCTGTGAAATGGCTGGTGAGAAAACAGAGGTGCTTTAGGCATCTCTTTCCCCCCCACCCCAAGTTGTTTTGACTATCTTTAGGGTATATTCTTCAAGCTGAAAAATTTCGTGCTCTTCTTGTTCAAGCTCTCCTTCATCAGCACTGAATTCCATTATCTCTGCCCACCTAGGTGTCTGTTATGTGCCCTCTGCATCCGTGAACATTCTGCTCCATTTAGTTATACTTGAGCAGTTTGGGCTTTTTAAAAGTACAGTTTAAATGTATAAAACAGGAGTTTATCATAGGCTGAGGGCCAAATTGCACTTTGCACAGGAGAAATGGGATTGGATCTCTTCTTAAAAAAAAAAAAAAGCAAGCTGTAATCCAACCTTGGACATGGCCAGTTTATTGGGGAACCAGCCTGTCAGGTAGCTGAGCTATGGGCAGCCGTCACTAGGGGGCATAAGTCCAAAGTCAGGACTGGGAGAGCCAGAAACACACCAGGGTTCAAGCCAGGTAGACAGTCAGGAGCCAGAGGGTCCAGGCAGGAGCTGAAAGCCAGAAACACACCACAGGAATCAAGCAGGGGTGTAGCTAGGGGAGAGGGGGGCCTGTGTTCACCCCAATCTCTGGCAGCCCCTCAGAGTGAGGGGGGACAATGAAGAAAATAGGGAGAGGTGGCACTGGGGGGCCCTCAGGAGCTGGGGGCCTAGGTTCTTTGAACCCTTTCACTCAATTATAGCTGCGCCCCTGGAATCAAGTCAAGAAGACAGTCAGGAGCCAGAGGGTCAGAACAGGAGCCAGGAACAAGCCAAAAGTCAAGCGGGATCATCAGTCAGAAGCCAGAGGGTCCAGCAGGGAATCGGGACAAGCCAGAAGTTACATCAAGCACAGCCATGAGAGCTAGCCAGACAAACACCCGAACAAGGAAACCTGGCTACAACTGAGGCCAGGAAGCTGCTTCAGCCAGGAAGCCTCTTATGCTTCCTGTCTGCAGAGAAGCCAGTAACAGGACTTACAGGCTGGCTGCAGGAATGTTGCTAGGTACCCATATTCCATCTAACAGGGATTCCCAGATGTTAACTACAACTCCCAGAATCCCCAAGCAAAAGTCATTGCAGCTGGGGATTCTGGGAGTTGTAGGAAACAACATCTGGAAATCCCTGTTAGAGCGAACACTCTAGGCACTTAAAAGATTAAGAGCCTTGGGCCCACAGCCCCCTTTTGAGAATTAAGTAGAGTCTTACCCCACCCAGCAAGAATAGTTACAGGGCTTTTCCATGTCTCTAATATTGTAATATGGCACCTAGGAAGGTGGGAGCAGCAAAGAGCTAGGTGAGGCCAGGCGCTTCCTTCCATGCTCTGTGCAGGGACCTCCATTGCAGCACTTCATCTCTGGAAGAAGCCATGGAGGAGGGAGGTGGCTGAGGCGATTTGAGGCTCTGAGCAATTCATTGGGAGCCTCTTCCCCATGGGCCACCCCGTAATGAAGCCCCTGTTTCCAGGGCAGGGCCAACACAGGGCCTGGGATCTCCACAGTTGCCATAGTGCATGGAGTCACCACAGTGTGGAGCCAGCTTGGCAGCTTCCCAGTCACATGGAACTCTGATACCATGACCGAGGGCAAGGCATGCTGAACCCTTTCCCCAGTACATTTTCCAAATCGGAACCACTTGCTTTTCTCTTCAGCCTGGGCCCTGGGGGGAAAGGATTACCCCTCCTTGCTCCTGCCATTGTTCCAAAGAAATGGCCAGTCTCTCTCTCTAATGGCTGCGTTTCAGTCAAAGATAAATTCAGGGAGATCAAATCATCGATCTCTCATGGAAAGTGTAGTTTGTCCCTAAAAAGTCTCTTTTATTCAGAAACTGCAGCTTATTTGTGATGCTGTACATCTGAATACACCTCACCAGTGCTGCTGCCAGTCCATGCACCAGAATTAGCCCTGCTCTCTCTTCTCATTCTTTGGAAAGAGAGGTCCAATCTCTGTTCAGGCCAGAGAAGCACTCATATATTGCTCCTCACTTTTCTTCTATCTCTGCTCAGATTAGAATGCTGTTCATGAATGAATGAATCTTCTCTTTCATCCTTTTTTGGAGGGATGTTGATGACAAGACAATTTCTTCCATGCTAACTAGGAAGCCTCTTTTAAATTCAGTTGACAAATCCATTGTTACATGACATTTTACCATCATATTCCCAAGATTTTTTCAGCTGCAAAAAGAAGACCCCCCAATTGCTCTTAATTTTTTTTTAATTCTACAGGAAATTACAGGCAGGCCTTCTCTGTAGTTGCTCCTGGGCTCTGGAATGCGTTCCCTTTAGCCGTTCATGATTCAACGTCTTTATCTGCCTTTAAAAGAGCCTTAAGACACATCCCTTTAGCCCGGCTTTTAGTAATCTGTGAATGTTTTAAATTGTTGTTTTAACGGTTGATTTGTTTTTGCTTTTATTCTTTTTACTTTTGTTAACCGCCTAGCGCGCTGGAGTCAGGCAGCATATAAATTAAATAAATAAATAAAAATAATTATTAATTAGCAAATTGCCCTTTTTAATTCTCACACATCTAATCAGCTCCAGGGGAGGGGGGGGGGAAGTAAAGCGGTTTCACAACAATCATACTGAACTACAGCAGGGCTGCACAGCTTCAGCTCTCCCCAGAAGTTGGACTACAATTGCCGTCATCCCTATTGGCCACTGTAACGGGGATGATGGGAGTTGTAGTCCACCAACAGCTGAAGGGCCAAAGCTGTGCAGCCCTGAACTAGAGAAAAGCTGTCCAGTTCCCACCCCTTTGGAGCGGAAAATACGAATGGGAAGGCTGATCATCTTTCCATCTCACTTTGGATCTTACCTAAGGACAGCCCTTCCATGAAGGTGAGGTAGTCGCATTAAGTGATGGATTATTGGGGTAGCAAGATGTCCCCTGCAGCCTCATCTGCCTCTCTCTGCCACTCACTGCCACCCAAAAAGCTCTTTAATGAGCTTAGCCCACATTTGGCAAACAACTGCTCTGAAATAGTCCTCTTCCTCCTTCTCGTCCTCCCCACCCCCTCTTCAGCAACCGTACCTGCTGCTGCTGGACTCGGCACATGCCCTCCCATGATACCTTCCTGCGCCACCAGTCTGGTTTAGAAAAGGAGGAAGGAGTGGAAGAGGATATGTCGTAAGGGCAGTAGAGACACTTCACAGAGTGCATCCTCTACTGCCCTTTCGATGGTTTCTCTTTCACTTTGACTCCCTTTTCATAACCAGCCAAGTGGCATGAGAGAGAGGCATGGGAAGGTATGTACCAAATCAGGAGATGGTGGTTACTGCTGCCATGAAGGAGGAGGAGGCAGAGGTGGGTGGCAACAGAGTGCAGTGATTAGAGTGTTGGACAAGGACCAGGCATACCTGAGTTCAAATTCTCATTCAGTCATGACACTCACTGGGTGACTTTGGGCCAGTCACTTATCTCTCAGTCTATCCTACCTCACACGGTTGTTGTGAGGATAAACATAACCGTGTACACTGCTCTGGGCTGCTCCATGAAAGAAGAGCTGGATTTAAATGTTATACATACATAAATTAAATGTGCATGCATGCAAGTGCACAAGGCTGCAATGATGAAATACATTACTTTGGAATGGCGCTTCCCCCTGCTGGCAGATTAGTGCAAAGCAGCCGAGATTATTTTTTTTTAAAAAAGAGGTCGACACATGTCTCCCCCCTGCCCCCATGACTCCATTGGCCCAAATGCAGCAGGAGGAGGGGTAGATAAATGCGTTTCAAGGAGAATATGGACACTCCCTGCATGTAAAACTCGTTGCAGTGGAGCCCCTGGTGGCGCAGTGGTAAAACTGCCGCCCTGTAACCAGAAGGTTGCAAGTTCGATCCTGACCAGGGGCTCAAGGTTGACTCAGCCTTCCATCCATCCGAGGTCGGTAAAATGAGTACCCAGAATGTTGGGGGCAATATGCTAGATCATTGTAAACCGCTTAGAGAGCTTCGGCTATAGAGTGGTATATAAATGTAAGTGCTATTGCTATTGCAGTGGACAGAAAATATGAATGGCCACCAGCCTACAATGAAGCATTAAACAACCCTTTACTCGCAGTTTTAAACCATTGCATGATTCCATCACACTTTGCAATGCTTTAACTGTTGCAAATCTCGTAGTCCGTAAAACGCCCTCTAGAATCCAAACATGAAATAACATGGGCAGACCAAGGAAGAAATAAAGTTAAAATCCAGACAGATAAACAAGAAAAGGTTTTCTCTAAGCAGAGCTAGCAGAACCAGGTGCCATCACGTCACCACCTTGACGACTCCTCTGCATTTTTACACATTGATTTGAATAAACGTTTTGTAAATACATGCTGTTTTTGTGTCTATTTTGGTCTCCATCTTGGTAAGTCAGTTCTCTTGAATGGGCTGTGGTGGGCAGAACTTGGAAGAGCCTCAATGTGAAAGAGTCATTTGTATTAATGTGACAGAAGTTAAATATGAAAGATGGAAGTGTGGGTTCCTTGCCCCCGCCTTTTAAAATGAAAATGGTTGGAACATTTGCTAAAAATACATCTGAGAAGGTGATCATAACACAGGCAGAAGCAGGCAAACCCCGTCCAGCATTTTTACACCATGATGTTAACTTGATTGATGAGGCATATGGGTCACTTCCATTAAAGCCATCACTTCAGAGAAATCATTTCTGGAATGAGAGCCTGAGATGAGCCATGCGTTCCTGAGCTGAAAGAAAAAGATGGACATAATGAAATGTCTAATGTGAGGCTATGAAGATAATTGATGTGACTGCCTTGTGCATAAAGCACAATCGCCTTAGCCTACAACCCCCACTGGAAACTATAACAGTCTTCAAGGGCCACATGGGAACAGGCAGGTGAGGGACTGTGGAGGCACTAGAGTGCCACGTTGAAACCCGGAGATCTGGGCTATACCTTTGCATTCCCCAGTGGGGCAAGAGACTAAGCAGCTGCATTCTATATACATCCCGTGTTCTGATCATCCATTGCAATCCCTTCCTGCAGTGAGCAGAACTCCAGGTGTGTCACTCAGCAGATGAGGGGGTGGTGGTCAACAGGACCATGGAGCGAAGAGGTAGGAGCTATAGCTGCCTTGTCTCCCGACTCCCCCTTTAGTTGGAGTTGGGAAAGGCTGCAACTGGTGTCTGGGCTGCAAGTTGGAAACCTGGGGTGGGAGGAGGGTGTGGTGAAAGTGTTTGGGGGAGAAATAGGTGGAAGGAGCCATAGCTACCTTGTGCCCCATGGCATTACAGTGTTTAAAACTACAGCATGGAAGACAGGAAGCGGTCTTCTACTGAGTCAGAACATTGGTCCATCTAGCTCAGTGTGGTCTACTCAGACCGGCAGTAGCTTTCTAAGGTTTCGGGCAGTTGTTTTTCCCCAGCCCTGCCTGGAGATGCTGCCAGGGATTGAACTTGGGACCTTCTGCATGCAAGCAGAGGCTCTGCTACTGAGCTACGGCCCCATCCCCTAAGGGGGAAATCTCACAGCAGACAGTGCTCACATGTAGTAGTCACCCATCCAAATGCAAAGCTTAGCAAAGGAGAGAACTCATCTCACTGTCGCAAGACCAGCTTTCTTCTGGCAATCTGGCAACAGCAGGTGGTGGGTCTCCAAAGGATTCTTCACCCCACCATCAGATCCCATGTGTAAAAGGAAGCGGAGAGCATGAAAATCCAGGCCTGTTGTAGTCTTAGATATGATCCTCCCAATCTGCCTGAAATCCTTGTTGGTTATTTCCCCCACTTCGTAGTTGCAGACCCGAGGCTTAGGGTTGCCTCTTAGGGCCTCTTAAGCCTCTTACAACAGGCCTCTAGGGATGTGCACGGAACCGGCTGGCCCAGTTTGGTTCAAGGCCAGATCAGCCTTGAACCCAACCGGGCCAGTTCGGTCCGGCACCCCCTTGAACCCCCCATAATTCAGTTCAGTTTGGGGAGTCCGCGATCCTTAATTTTATTTATTTATTTATTTATTTATTTATTTATTTATTTATTTATTTATTTTTACCTGTTACTCCCCTCAGGGGAGTTCCTGGAGGCAGCAGCGGGGGTGTGTGTGTGTGTGTGTAGGAGGAGATTCCCCCTTCCCCAGCCAGCCTTCTAAATCACCCCCTTGCCTGGTTCAGGTGCTCTTCGGCCAGTTTTGGCCTTCACCCGGCAGCCTGGCGGCCATGTTGGGGACTGAACCATGGCCCGGCTAGCCATGTTGGCTTAACTGTCAATTCCCTGAACCGAACCTCTGAACTGGTTTGCACATCCCTACAGGCCTCTCCCTCACTTGGAGCAGGAGGTAGCCTACAGCTTTAAGGCTGATCTCCCTCTTGGTTGCGTTGGAAGTCCATTTCCTGACTTTGCCTATGACTGGGTCAGTGCCACTTTTGCCCCCCCACCCTCCATCAATGAAGTTTTCCAGATGGGAGTTATTTGCTTCATGCAAATGTTGAGCAACGCCACTCATATTGAGCAATGCCACTTCGACTCACTCACAGCATTGAGGGAAGCAGCTTCTCCCCTCTGCTCTTGGTTTTTGTTTTTGCAAGTTCACATGGCATGCCTCCATGTTTTCCTTCTAGCCAATGGAGGGCGGGGAGAGATTCCCAATGAGCTACATCTGCATTTCTAAAGAGCGCATGCCTCTTATCATGCTAATGATTCTATGACAGCTCCTATCCCTATTTGCTTTGCAGGTTTTTTTAAAAAAGTAGCTTAAAACCAGCATTTTAAAAACCCAAAAATACATTGAGATAAGCTAGAATTCGCATCACAAAGCCCAACTTGTGTGTGGAGTGGATCCAAGTATCTCGAAGGGACTTTGGGGTAAGTTTGGCTGGTGTGTGAACACACACACACTCTCTTCTGAAGGAGATTCGGGATAACAGCCCTGTCTGTAAAGCCTCATGGTGATTTATAACTTTTTCATCACAGTGACGGGCTGTTCATACAGTGAACTCTAGCAAACTACCCTTCCCGACCTTTTCTCCTGATGTTTAGCCCTTTGATGCGTGAAAGAAGAGTCTTTAAAAAGTCGTGTTTACAAGCAGTCCCAAAAAAGGCAGCGTGAGGGTGGAAACTGGCAGCAGCCACGTGTGTAAATTAAGTGTGAGCTGGAGGTGTGGCTTCCTGGAGGTTGATTTTGGGAGTGTCAGTTCATCCAGGTACAGGGGCGTAAGTACCATTTGGCAAGGGGAGGCGGCTGCCTGGGGCCCCCCATGCCTCGAGGGGCCCCCCATAGGCAAATCACATGTGAAGTATGTGTGTGTGTATCAGCGAGGGGCCCATTTTAAAATTTTGCCTCTGGGCCCACTCCAGCCTCATTATGCCCCTGTCCAGGTAGCTCTCCTATCCTCTTTCTTGTGGCACACAGTCCACTTAGGGTTACCTGCCTAGCTTGCTAGTGTTCTTCCTTGCCCTAGGTTTCTTTATACTCATTTGGGTTTTTGTTCTTTTTAAATTAAGAGTAGTGATGATAATCTGCATTGATACCACTGAGTTCAGGTGCACAAGAGAGGCGAGTTTCTGCAGAGAGACATAGCTGCTCGGCTTCTCTAATATCACAACAGAGAATCTACTGCAGTTTCTGCTGGGCTGAAATCTAACTCTATTACCACCAATAAGGGGGGTGGGTCGGCGGGTGGCCACAGGCATTGGGGTGAGGCCAGGAATGGTGACTTCACCTGGGGCCATGTGAAGTTGCCACTGATTCCTGAAAAAAACCCCAATAATTTCACTGCAAGAAACCTCTCTGTATGGAATGTTTCGCAAATATTATGAACATGGATGTGCTTTATCTTGTGGTTCTTCCTCACGTAACACCAATAATTTGTTCCACAGGTGCTCCGGTGGAGTTCTGCATCTTTGCTGATGCAGTCTGCTGGATCTGTGGGTCAGATGGAATTGGCTGGATGGGGTTGGATTGGACTGGAGTCTTAATCCAATGCTGGCAATAGCAGAACTGAATAACAGGACATGAGCACCTCTCCTAGAACCCCACACAGGGAATTCTCATTAGAACTAAGGAGCATTTCTTCCTGAGCTGCCTTTCTTTTTCCAAAACCAGGCTGGGGTGAAGGGCACACTGGAGATGTGAATTTATATATGCACATAGGAACATGGAACATAGGAAGCTGCCATATACTGAGTCAGACCATTGGTCTATCTAGCTCAGTATTGTCTTCACAGACTGGCAGCGGCTTCTCCAAGGTTGCAGGCAGGAGTCTCTCTCAGTCCTTTCTTGGAGATGCCAGGGAGGGAACTTGGAAGCTAGATGCTCTTCCCAGAGTGGCTCCATCCCCTGAGGGGAATATCTTGCAGTGCTCACACATTAAGTCTCCCATTCATATGCAACCAGGGTGGACCCTGCTTAGCTAATGGGACAAGTCATGCTTGCTACCACAAGACCAGCTCTCTTCTCCTCCATATGGATCTTCCATATGGCTCTCTTCCATATGGCTCTTTCATAGCCATATGGAAGAGAGGACAGGTCTCTTGTGCCTTTAAGAGATGCGGAGAAGAGTGAATTCCAACAGGTGCAGCTTTTTAAAGGCTGGAATTTTGCTCTCTCTCTCTTCAGGTGTCTAATCCCTCCTCCCCAATGGGAATCTCACCTCATAATTGGACAATTAGTGCCCCAAGTACAGCAATTGCCAGTTGAGATGAGATGAGCTTGCTAAATTGGCATAACCTTGCAAAATCTCTATAGTTAAGCCTCTCTTCAGAGCTTATTCAAAGTTAATGAAGATCACTTTCTTACACTGAGATAGCTCTGATCTCAAATCTTGTAAACAGACCTTCTTAATCTTTAATTAGCTCCTAATTAGTGCCTTTGTGAATCAGCCAAGCAAGAGGTGCCTAGATTACAACATACAGACTTGAATTATCCTGTAATGTATTTCTGCATGCACTTTGGGTACCTAGAAGATGATCATGGGAAACATCTTAAATGCCTTTGCATTTCATGCATATCTAGAGATGAATTTAAATGTAAAAATGTCAACTCTGGTGTCTTGGTTTTCCTTATGGGTGAAGTGGTAAGGGTTTTTAAATAGGGTCAAATAAATAGTGGGTGAGCATATGCTATGCACTTTAAAGTTTGAGATTGAATCCCTGGCACTTCCAGTAAAAGGATTGCAGGTTGTGGGTTGGCAAAGATCTAGAGTTGCAACTCATTTGCGCCTACATTGAAACTTGAGGAAAAATGGGACATTCCAGTTTGGACACAACATCCAAGGCATTTCAAGAGGGTATTAATACATCTGACATAAAGTAGAGATTTGTTGGGGAAATATTTTTGAAATGAAAGGAAGACTTTTGCCATAATATGCAATAATTTCAGCCTCTGGGAATGATATATTAATATTTCCAGGCTAGAGATTTGGACAAGGCCCATGATGAACACAATATGGGGGAAGATTCGTAGGCTGATCAGGCTGTTTAAGGGATGATCTGCACAAGATGATATGCCATTGGTTCTTAACTCCAGCCAACTCTCCTCTGCTGCCTTTGTTCCCCAGAAGCCCTCAGCACCCCTCTTTTGCAGGGTCTGCCCCCCACGTTCTTTTTCTTTCCAAGCATTCCTCCTTTACCTTGCCAGTGGCTCCTAACCTCGTTCTGGTTGCCTCCTTCCTACTTTCCCTTTCCCTCTGTCTTGTCCTTTCTTCCACCTTCTCCATCTCCAAGAAGCCCGTTCTTCTCCTGCCCCTCCCACCCATCTCATTCCTTTCCTCTTCTTCTGCACTTGTGCTTCAGTTTTCTTCCTCTCGGCACGTGTGTGCGCACACACACACACACACACACACACACACCCCATTTGCTCCTGAGACCTGAGCAATGATGAGCAGCACATGAGAAGAATGGGCTTGGGGTGGGGATGATCCCTGCCCCAAGATGGGATGGGATGGAAGCCTGGGAGGAGGGGGTGTGGGTGACTGGAGCAACCAGGCATGCACCACACTGTCAGGCTGCAATTGGGAAGAATGGGGCCACACTGGAACAATAAATGAGATGTGATGGGCATGGTGAAAGAGGGAGCCTGGTTCAGGGGTCCAAGAACCTCCACCCTAGTGGGGAGGTGGCAGGCAGCCCTTGGACACTGGCGGCTGGGGGACATTTGTCCCCCTTGGCTCAATTCCAGCTACACCCCTGGAACTGAAGCCCAAATTACACATTTGTGAAGGCAACGGTTCTTGGGGAGCAATTTGGAGCTGAGAAAAGGCAGGTGAGGAAAGGATTAAGCCAACTCCTTCCACTCACAAATTCTCTGCTCCATATTTCCCCTTCCCAAATCCCACATCTAAAGTACAGGATGGTTTGTACCTCCTTAATAAAGAGTGATGACCAGTTAGGATCTTTCCCTTTTTCGTTTCTAGTGTCCATCGTGTATTTTCTTACTCCCCTTTTAAACAGAGACGGTACCCCCGGGCAGAGAACACAAATGGAAAGGCTCTCAGTCTTGTTTCCTGGATTGCAGAGGACATCAGCAAGCCGATCAGCCACTTCTGTGGTCCCTTTTCAAAACTGCGGGCAATGGGTTTTCCTCTAAGTTTCATAACTGAGATCTACACCCCATCATCATCATCATCATCATCATCATCATCAATTTATTATTTATTTGATTTCTATACCGCCCTTCCAAAAATGGCTCAGGGCGGTTTACACAGAGAAATAACCAATAAATAAGATGGATCTCTGTCCCCAAAGGGCTCACAATCTAAAAACACACACAAGATAGATACCAGCAACAGTCACTGGAGGTACTGTGCTGGGGGTGAATAGGGCCAGTTACTCTCCCCCTGCTTAATAAAGAGAATCACCATGTTAAAGGTGCCTCTTTGCCAAGTTAGCAGGGCTCCCATGCAGTTGCCACTAGTCTGCCTTTCTGGTTAGGCCAGCCCTGGTCAGGATATATTTTATCTTAAGATGTGCAGATATGGAGCATGGCTTGAGACTGGGCATAGGATGAAGTGTGGACTGCAAAGACATCCCTTCACAGTCCTTCAGGTGCAAGCAATGTGAAAATTGGCTAGTGCGGACACACATCCCCACTCTCTTCAGTAAGGCACTCCAGAGTTGACTCGTTCTCCTCCACCAGGAAGTAGGGTTTATTTCAGGGCTCATTTTCGTCTGACTTCACCTCCCAGCTGTTGGACCTCGTAATAGTTTTTGTCTGTGAGCCCCAAAGGGCCCCCTGTTCTCTCCCAGCTTATTCTACAGCTATCGGATTTCAAATGTGCTCAAATATTGAGTGACTCTGTCCTGTTTGGTAATGGGGTGGAGAGAAGGGGCTGAGAATGTTTGGAGGCCTGTAGACCTCAGTCAGGCCCGTAGACCTGAGTCAGAGACAGAACAGTCAAGCTCATCTTTGTATCAGACAATCTGGGCAGGGAAAACCTGGTGATCACAGTGGTGGGCCTGAACTTAGTTCAGTTGTCTAAGGTAGAACTTGCAGCATTTAGCCCTAGAATCACTTTGCAAGGCAAATACTCTGCAATGAAATGTAGATTGAAAAGGGTGCATCTGAGCATGTGAAGAATTATTCACCTTCACCACCAGAGCCAATTCTGGATCAGGGAGGGCCACACAGATGATTTCTAAGCAAACTATAGATGTGTGTGAACAGCCTCTTTGTCATTGGCCAGTACAGATGACCCTTTTCCCTTCCCAGGGCAGACCTTCCATAAGGCAAGGTGAGGTACTTGCCTCAAGCAGCAAATTATTGGGGCACCAGCAGGGCTGCCTCCTGCTGCCACCCACCACCTTCTGCAGCTGCCACTTGAAAATAGGGAAGGGGACCTCATGAGGCATGGTACCCTGCTTCAGGATGGAGCAAAGATACCTTGGGCACCATTGTCCCTTTCCTTCAACCCCCCCCCCCGCTCTCGTTTCTCTAGCTAAGAGTGCACTCTAAACTGCATTTCCATTTCTCCCTGTGTCTGACTGCTTGAGAATGAGTGAGTGTGTGTGTGTGTGTGTGTGTGTGTGTGTGTGTGTGTGTGAGAGAGAGAGAGAGAGAGAGAGAGAGAGACTATTATAAACTCAAGAAGCTTTCATTAGTGCCGGAAATAGTAATTCTGTGCGACAAGAAACGTTGTCATTAAATTAGCAGTGTAGAAATATGAGGTCAGAAAACTTAATAGAGCCAAAGAAATCAGGAGATGTGGAGATGCCAGTGGCATTGGTGGGCCACTGTGCGAAACAGGATGCTGGACTAGATGGGCCTTGGGCCTGATCCAGCAGGGCTGTTCTTATGTTCTTATGTTCTTAAAGCCTTGTTTTGTAAAGCTTTTGCATGATTTGATCAGATCTATGAACCTTATTCTTTAAGATTGCTGCTTTTATACGGAGTGTGTGTTTGTGGTAGATTTTAATATTATATTGTTGTTTGCATTTGTATCTGATGCAAACTGTTTTGTCCTTATTTCAGTAGGGAAAGGTGAGGTAACAAAATATGATGGAAATAGAATAAAATAGAAGAGGAAACAATTGGATTCTGTTCACACTTTAGGATGGGGTTGAGAGATGGCATCATTTCTTGTTGTTTCAAAAGAGCTTGCATTTTGGACCTGGGGAGTGCTGGGGGGGGGACAGAGAAGAGGCAAAGGCACAGGTAGGAAGGAGAGAGGGAGGGGAGGGAGACCAAAAGGGTGTATCATGTTTAGGTCTCTAATCTCTTGCATTCCATGGCTGTAGCTGACATGGAAGTAAAGGACTTGGGCAGGACCCCATGTGATGCCCTCCAACCTTTCACTGATGACAGGATTGTTACATTTCCAACTGCAGGATATTCAAAACTTTTGTGTAAGTTCCAAGTACAATTGTATTCCCCGTACACATGATGCTGCAAGCTTTTACACTGCTTCCTAGTGTGATCTTACCCACTGTATACGTGGCAAGCAGGGATTTGGTGCAATTTTTGCAGCACCACCTGTTGGCCAGCTCTTGCAATCAGAGAAGAAACCATCTTTTTCTTTCTCAAAAGAATCTTACCTTTATGGCAGCTGGGGCAAGAGAGTGTTCTTCTAGGAATGCAAGAGTTGGCCAGCAGGAGGCGCTATGAAAATCCTGCAAGGTCTTTGCTCAGTGTTTATGTTGCCATCTGGAAATGCCCTTATTGAATTGTATTGCATTTATTGTTGTTTACTTCTGTATTATTTTACATGTATAGAAGGGGAGGGAAGTATTCTGTGTACTCCTACCAGGCATCTGATGTGATGCCTCACAGAAGATCCCCAGGAACAGATACCATCCTTGTGCCTTCAGCTCTCAGCAAGCTGCCTCTCTGTGCCAATCTGCAAACTGCTGTTTCTTCATAAACACACACACACACACACACACACACACACACACACACACACACACACACACCTTACTTTAGCCCCCTCGCCTTAGCTGAAGGGGGTGGGATGTGTCACCCTCTTCAAATCGGAACTCCGATGGCTTTCCATCAGAGGAGATGATCTGGTCTTGTGGTAGTGAGCATGATTTGTCCCCTTTGCTAAGCAGGGTCTGCCTTGATTTGCATTTGGATGGGAGATTACCCGTGAGCTCTTTAAGGTATTCTTCTTAGGGATGGGGCCATAACTCAGTGGAAGACCTGGCATCTCCAGGTAGGGTTGGGAGAGAATCCTGCTTGTAGCTTTGGGGAGCAGCAGCCAGTCAGTGTAGATAATAGCTGGATGGACCAATGGTCTGGTTCTACATAAGGCAGCTGCCAATATTCCTGTTAACAACAACAGCAACAACAACAATAAATGAAATAATGGATTCCAATAAAGAAACATCTACTGGCCATTAAGACTTTACATAGAGTGCCCAAGCATAATTTCTTTGGCCTCAGGACAAACTTGTAACATGGTCCTCCTAATCCATGATTCTTTGTTTCAAACATTGACAGGGGGAACTTTGCCTGTTTTGAATAACCAGATAATTGGTTGGTGTCCTTTAGCTTATTTTAGTACTGTACTCATTGCAGGATTACAAGATAATATATGTGAAGTGTTTGGAAGATGCAAAAGTGCTATATAAATGCTAAATGTTAAATTATTTCTAAGTATTTTAATTGGTTTTAAATTGCGTTAAAGTTGTTTTTATATTAAGTAGTGTGTTTTAAATGATGTTTGTTTTTATGTTTTTTTAAACTAGTTGTACACTGCCCAGAGCCTTTGGATGGAGCGGTTTATAAATGTAATAAATAAATATATAATAAATACATGCCTCACTTTGCCTCATGAAAGGGCCGCCCCTCATTTTTAGTGAGGAACAATCAGTGACCAGGAAAAAGCTGTGGAAGGCTATTCCTCCCTCCCCTCAGCCACCTTTAGCAACTGCTTGAGCCCAGCCTACCACCTTAAGTGGCAGAGTGGGGAAATGTTTGACTAACAAGCAGAAGGTTGCCGGTTCAAATCCCTGCTGGTATGTCCCCCAGACTATGGGAAACACCTATATTGAGCAGCAGCGATATAGGAAGATGCTGAAAGGCATCATTTCATACTGTGAGGGAGGAGGCAATGGTAAACCCCTCCTGTATTCTTCAAAAGAAAACCCCAGGGCTCTGTGGGCGCCAGGAGTTGAAATCAACTTGCTGGCACACTTTACTTTACCTGAGCCCAGCCAACCCAAAGGAGAAACTAGACATCAAACTACAAGCTTTGTCACACACACTTTGCATACACGTGTGTGTGCGTGCGCACACACACACACACACACACACACACACACACACACAGAGGTGCTAGGTAATTTTGCAGCCTGGACCTAAAGGCCTTTGGAGGCCCCCCTCCCCTGCAAATTAAGCATCATCATGCTCTGCCAGGTGACCACACCACCCAGAACAGACTAAAGAGGATTTGGGGGCCCTCAGGTGCTGTGGAGGCCCTGGACTTCAGCCCCAAAGTCCAAGGGTAAGAGCACCTCTATACACACACACACACACACCACACACACACACACACACACACCCCTACTAGAAGAACAGAACCTAGCCAGATTCTGGCTTTCATGCCTGAGCAAAAGAATGATTTCCAGCTGTCCTGTCCAGGAGTGGATTGGGGGAGATGGTGACTTTAAGGGGGTTAAAGGTTCCTTGACAAATGGCCTTGCGTGAGTGAGGAGGTGGGGCTGTTCCTCCCCAGTCCAGGGAGGGGGCAGAGGGGAAAGCAGCCCTCCTGCAGTGCCGATGCATGACAGCAGCAGCTGCAGAAGGAGACTAGGAAGAGGTCACTGATGCCCTTCACTGCAGCATGTGGGCTGCCCTTTAGCCCCAGGAAGAAGCAAAGGGGTTTGGCGAGTGGTGCGGAGGATAGATTCAATAGCAACCAAGGCTCAACAGCTCGGGAACATGCAAGGGAGAGAGTGCCTGCACAAGAACAGGCCGGAGCGCTGTCTTTTTATTTGAGTTTTCACATGAGGGAATCTCATATATGTACTCTTTCCTGTGCCTCTGAGGAAGGCTCTGACTGAAATGTGTTGGGCATATGTGGACAACTCCAGTAAAAATATTGTTTTGAACCCCTTTCCGAGGCTTTGCCTCCTGTTTTGACTGCAAGAACAGGCTGGGCTCTTTCCCCCATCACTTGGCAACTCGGTGCAAAGTTTGTGTTGTGTTTGTTGGGGGAGGTCACTCGTGGAGGCCCTGCACATGGCCAGAGGGAAAGCCATTTGACTCAATTGCACTACCGACATTTATTGCTTCTACACCAGCGTAACTATTGCAGCTTCCACCAAAGAATCCTAGGAACAACAGTTTGTTAGCGTGCAGAGCATTTTCTGTTAGAAATCCGTAGCTGTTTCCCTGCAAGCTCACTTTTTGAACTGGTCTGTGTATCACAGAAATGCCTGATGCCTTTCTGGTTAACTGGGGCTGTAGCTCAGTGGGAGAAGCTCTACTTTACCTGCAGAAAGCCTGAGGCGATATCCTGGGCATCTCCAGATAGACGGGGCAAACCCCAGTCTGAAACCCTGGAGAGCTGTTGCCCATCAGAGTAGACAAGACTGAGCTAGATGGACCAGTGGTCTGAATCAGTGTGAAAAAGAAAGGAAAGGTTGTGCCGTCAAGTCGGGGTCGACTCCTGCTGACCACAGAGCCCAGTGGTAGAATACAGGAGGGGTTTACCATTGCCTCCTCCCGCGCAGTATGAGACGATGCCTTTCAGCACCTTCCTATATCACTACTGCCTGATATAGGAACATAAGAAGCTGCCATATACTGGAGAGTTCCCCATAGAGGAGTTCCCCATATTCTGGGAAACATACCAGCGGGGATTCAAACCAACAGCCTTCTGCTCGCCAGGCAAGTTACTTCCCCGCTGCTCCGTTAGGTGGCTGACTTGGTATGAAGCAGCTTTCTCTGTTCCTTTTCAGCTCTGTTCTCATTGGAGTGGCTACTGAGAGGGGTTATTTATGTTACACTCTCATCCCCTCTTTGGGCCTTTGCTTCTCACTCTGCCCCAGCTTTCCTTCACTGCCTTTAGCCTATGTTTGCATAACAGACTCAGCCTCATAAATCACCTAGTGATGTCTCACAGGACTGGGAGCCATTTGGTTTGAGCATCCCAGTCAAGAAAGAAAACAGGTTGTGTGATTCAGCTGAAGGTGGTTCCTTTCTTCTCAGAAGAATAACTTGCACACTACAGGCTGAGCGTTGCGGGGTCAGTGGCCAGAGGTCACCAGGAAAGCGGGCAAGAGAGAGCTCCCCCCCACCAGCTTTTCTGTGGTTGCTACCAAAATGTTTACTGGGGACGACTCACAGTGCTCAAATTCCAAGGGGGTGGGGGACGGAGCCCTTACTTTTTGTAATGGGCAGCTTAGCTACTGTTTTAGGCTATGGGAGGCCATGATTTGGCTAAACCTGGAGGGAGTAAAGAGATGTGGCTTGTGGATTTCATGAAATATCCTTCTGCTTTTCCACTCAAAATTTGAGTACTGGGGTCAACATTTGTGAAGGAGGGCTGAAACTGATATTTCTCTTCAAATACATTTTAAAAGGATTTTGTAGTTCCTCCCAAGGAGAAACTGAAATTTGGAGAGACTGAGCAGCTTCAGACATTACACAGAACCTCAGAACACTTGGGATGTGCCAAGTATTTGACCACCTTGATTCGAATTTGAATCAAATTCGAATTGATTCGACTCCAAACTGCTTGCTCAGAATGGGATTCATTCAAATCGATTCAAATACAGGCAAATTTGAATCGAATTCACATCAAATTTGAGTTAATTCAGTTTGAGTTCAAAGTCGGATCAATCTGAATGAATCTCATTCTGTGCAAGCAGTTTCTAGTTGAATTGAGTCAATCAATTTTTTGGCACATCCTTAGTTAACACCAAGCTTTTGTGTGACATCCCTCAAACTTGGGAACGTGCACTCTCCCCTTCCATCCCTGTGTAAGCATCTACTTCCTTTCTAGCCTTCCTTTCAGATGTCCCGTGGAACCTCTGTTAACGCCAAGCTCTGCACAATGTCCTTCAGCTTCAAGACCATGCATTCCCTGGTCCCATTCCATGCTAGCATCTATTTCCTTTCTAGATTAGGAAAACCTGACATTGGCTATGACGTCTGAACCCATCAGTCTCAGCTTATTCTAACCTACTTGCTTCGGAGCACCCGACTTCTGATACTCACTTCAGTCCTGAGGTTCAGAACTTGTGTAGCTAGGAGAGGGTGGGCTTGTGTTCACCCTTCTCCCTGGTGGCCTCTCTTGTGCCAGCCGCACCCTGTGTGTGACTTCACGTGCAGAGGGCATGGCCAGCACCCAGAAGGGCCTGCACGGCCTTCTGGAGTTCATTTTCCAGATAACTTCATTGTCGGTTGGGTGTTTTCTTTGTTCCCTCCCCAAGCAAGAGAGGTAATTATAGCTCTGCCTCTGGTACGGACGTCACAGCAAATCTCAGCTTTTCCTAACCTAGAAAGGAATGGGAGAGGGGACGGGAGAGCATTCTGAAAGACTTTGTGCAGAGCTCGGTGTTAACAGAGGTTCCACGTGACATCTGAACCCACTCTGTGTCAGACTTCCTCTCAGGGAGAAACTGAAATTCTAAGAGCATTTCAGGGTTCCTCTTAAGGAAAAAGGTGAGAAATTTTCTCAGATAGTTTCTCCCCATCCCTAGGGGTGGGAATGAGAGCAATGTTCCTTGTAACAGGGATTCCCAGACGTTGTTGACTACATTTACATCATCCCCAGCTGCAATGGCATTTGGCTGGAGATGATGAGAGTTGTAGTCAACATTTGGGAATACCTGTTACAGGGAACACTGAATGGGAGTAAAGTTTTATTGCTCCTCCAGGATCAGGACCCCTTGTTTCTGATAATTTTATTTCTAAGCATTTCAAGCTTTTAATGTAGGGGTGGGCACAGGGGGCAAACTTCCCTGGGGCCCCACAAGTATGAGGACCGCCAACATACTCTTACTGTGTTATCTGTTGACAGCATTCGGGAGTTTGCATAGAATCACAGAATTTTATAATTTAGTATCTTAGCGTTCTTTGTTATTACAGCAAATGTTTTAGGGCTCAGCTGTAGCACTGCCAACAGATTCTGGGCCTGAGCCTTGGAGAAAATTATGTCCTGCATTTATTCAAATAAAGTAGCAGTATGATGCCTAGAATTTTTTACTTCCAGACTTATGAATCCAATGTAGGGCTCTTATTTCAAGAATATGAGTTCAAGGGTTTATGAATGCTGTAATGAAGGTATCTGGTTTGGGTAATGATATGATCAGGGATTCTATAAAACAGTTATCCAGTATAGAAACATTCATTACATTTAAAATGCATTTTTAAAGGAACTCAGATGGAAATGGAGACATAACCAGACTGACTGGAAGAGGATTGTGGCTATTACTTGGGGAATGAAGCAGTCATCTTGCTCAAAACTAATTTTGGGTCCTTGGTTCTACACGGGTCCTTTCCTCTAGAATTGCCATTTGTGTGTGTGTGTGTGTGTGTATGTGTGTGTGTGTGTGTGTGTGTGATGTAGCTACCAAAGCATTGCAATCCAATGTTTTCTCCATCGTGCTCCTGTCTTTTAAAAGCCCTGATTTGCATTGCAGCATTTTTTGTGCCACTGAACAGCTTTCCACGTGTGGACAGGTAAAGAGATATTGATCTGGCAGGTGCTTTCTTCCTACATTGCACTTACAAAGGTGTTCAATTTTCCTTACTTTGATGTTGTGCTAAATAAAGCAATGCATGTCCATTTTTTCCTTTGGTATCAATTACTTTGAGCACAGTGGGATGGAGGAAGCAGAGGCTTTGTCCTGTAGCAATAAGCCAAGTCTTAGTGTTTATTGGGCCACAGACCTTTTCAATGGCAATAAGCATTTTCCCAAGCTTCTCCATAGCCCCATTCACACATTATGTTCAACATGCATACAATCTGTGTACAGTGTGCACACATAAAGATCTGTATGCATGTACAACTATTCACACATTATGTTCAATGCACATACAGAGTACACTTTCTAGCTGTACTGTGCATCGGAGGGTTCACTTGTAAATTTATTATTATTATTTCAAACATTTATATACCACTTTTCAACAAAAAAAGTTCACAAAGCAGTTTACATAGAGAGATGTAAGATGATTCCCTAGATCCTTTGGGATAAGATGATTCCATTTATCCCCCCACAAAACTCACAATATTAAATAATGAGAATATAAATACAAGGTAAAACCTAGCAACAGCCACTAGAAAAATACTGTGCTGGGTTAGATAGAGACAATGGCTGAGATACTGCAGACAAGTATGTCAGCCTAGTAATGTTGCATTCACACAATTTGCATAAGTTGCACAAACACAAAATTTGCACAAATTGTGTTACATAAGAGTAAGAGCATTATTTCCAATGGGCATACATGTGTTTAATACAATTAGCATTTTTTAAAAGCACAATATTACTAGGCTGACATACACCCGTGTATCGTCAGCCAATTACTCTTCCTCAGCTAAATATAAGCAAGCTAAATATAAGCATGTAACAGGGAATCATGCATGCTCAGTCATTCACACACACAAATTATACATGTGTAGTGGCGCAGCGTGGAAATGCTTGACTAACAAGCAGAAGGTTGCTGGTTCGAATCCCTGTTGGTATGTTCCCCAGACTATGGAAAACACCTATATCGGGCAGCAGCGATATAGGAAGATGCTGGAAGGCATCATCTCACACTGCGTGGGAGGAGGCAATGGTAAACCCCTCCTGTATTCTACCAAAGACAACCACAGGGCTCTGTGGTCGCCAGGAGTCGAAATCGACTTGATGGCACACTTTACCTTTACCTTTATAGACAACCCTTATGTTCAACATGTGAAATTACATACCTTTATGAAGAAATTACATAGAAATGCCAGAAATTACATCAGTATGTGAAATTAAATACCTTTATGTTCAACATAATGGCCGCATTCACACGTAATGGGAAACCGTAGGTTCACATGTTGAACCCGCAGTTAATTATTCTAATTGCATTGCAGACGTTAGAACATAAGAACATAGGAAGGATCAGGCCCAAGGCCTATCTAGTCCAGCATCCCGTTTCGCACAGTGGCCCACCAGATGCCACTGGAAGCCACAGGCAAGAGTTGAGGGCATGCCCTCTCTCCTGCTGTTACTCCCCCGCAACTGGTACCCAGAGGCACCCCGCCCCCGAGGCTGGAGGTGGCCTACAGCCCTCCGACTAGTAGCCATCAATAGACTTCTCCTCCATGAAGTTATCCAAACCCCTCTTAAAGCCATCCAGGTTGTTGGCTGTCACCACATCTTGTGGCAGAGAATTCCACAAGTTGATTATGTGTTGTGTGAAAAAGTACTTCCGTTTGCTGGTCTTAGATTTCCTGGCAATCAGTTTCATGGGATGACCCCTGGTTCTAGTGTTGTGGGAGAGGGAGAATAATTTCTCTCTCCCCACTTTCTCCACACCATGCATCATTTTATAGACCTCTATCATGTCTCCCCGCAGTCGTTTTTTTTCTAAACTAAATAGCCCCAGGTGTTGTAGCCTAGCCTCATAAGAAAGGTGCCCTAGGCCCTTGATCATCTTGGTTGCCCTCTTCTGCACCTTTTCCAGTTCTACAATGTCCTTTGTCCAACCGCAGCCTGGCAACCTCCTTTTTCAGGGTGGGGAGTCCCTCTCTCTTCCTGGTCTGCGAGGCTGCATCCCAGCAAGCTCTGTAGTGTTCACGTCACCAGACTGTGGGCAAGGTGTCATAATGTCCGCAAGGCAGCAGTCATTGGCCACGAGCTTCAAAGGGGCATGCCCAGTGTGATTGTGCCTTTTTGGAATGGACCGCCTGCCCTCAGCAGGGGAATGGTATTTAAATCCCTTTAAATGCCACGAATGCCCTTCATCTGACAGCGATTGCACCACCTTCCTTGTACGAGCCCTGCAACAAAACAGTCTCACACAAGCACAATTTTTGGCGGCAGTGGGATGCTGAGGGGCATTTTTTTTTTTTTGTTACTCAGGAAAGGGAAGGGGTCTGGTCTGCTGTGAGCAAGGATGATCTTGCGATGGCTCACCCCGACAAAGCAGTCCATGGAGATCAAACCACACCCCATATTGGCTTGCCGCCTGGGGACTGGCACTCTCATGGTGGCCACTCTACTGGGGAGGAGCTTAGGCTCAACAATCTTCAGACTTCCATTGGCTCATGAGTTGAGCCATCAGGAAAAAAAGGGGGCCCTATTTGTGTGGGGCCCCCATTTCCCCTGGTTAATGATAGAACTTTTGCACAGTGACCTCCTTCCCATCAAAGGGAAGCCTTTGACGTACACAAAGGAGAATTTGGGTTTTTTTAATTAATATGAAAAAAATACAGACTACAGAATACAGAAAAAGAAAAGTAAATGAATATAGTAGATAAGATCTCATATATGTTTTGTACATCAAACCAGAAAACAGCACTCAATCATGTCAACGTTTCCTCCTAACATCTCGTATTCTAATTAGAACTTTCAACCACCAATCCCAAATATTCGAACAGAACATCTAACTGGCTGTCCAAATATAAAAATCAAGCAGTGTCAAGATTAAAGCAGGCTCACTCAAGAATTCATTAGCAAAGAAAATCCAAATCTCGTCTGAAGTATCTGACCCTGTGACAAATTATAACGTATAAATGGTTCCCAAATAAAGCCAAATTTATCTTCTGATTTATTTTTTATATATGAGGTAATCCTAGCCATTGAAGCATATTCCCAAAGTTTAAGATGCAACTCCTCTAGCATCAGTAACAAATGAGTTTTCCAATAAGAAGCATAAAGAATTCTAGCTGCAGTTATCATGTATAAGGACAACTCCGTATATTCTGACAAAGGAGAATTTGATATTCCATGTGCCTGTGCAATGCCAGGTGGGCAGACCGGGGAAACACTGGGACCGGGGACAGATCTTTTCTCTCACTCAAATTCCCCCCATCCAGACCAGCATTGCAGTGTATGCAGATCTGCTGCCTTGGGGAATCACAGGAGAGGGGAACCCCAATTGTCTGCAACCCCAGGAGAGTGGGGGTTGCCGTTCCGGGCAAAAATAAAGATGGGTATATCCAAATGGGAGAATGGGCTGGCAGAGGGCCTGCTTTGACTGCTTCTTCATGGCAGTTGCCAAAACAGGGAGAGGTGTTGCTGAGGTACCTGTCTCCATGGCTTGCTTGTGTGGAGTAACCAGGCTGAGACGCATCTGCCATCTGGCCCGCATGCATGTCTCCATGGCCTAACACTCTTGTGAGAGTGTAGTCCATGAGAGCAAAAGGCATCGGTCACACATTATTAGTGATTCTAATAATGTCCCTTGTCCTCATGGGTGGTTCTTCTCATGAGTTGTGAAGGAGTATCCCCATGGCCTTCCACTCTTATGAGTGAGTGGCATCCATCACTCACTTATGAGAGCAGCATCCGTCATCATCTCCCATGTAGAATCTCTCCTTTCACTCGAGGCAATGCTGATCCTGCTGTCCAGTACTTCTTATGAGTAAGCCTAGACACCACACATGTTAACCCAAGGGGAAGGGGCTGGGTGCCCTTTCTCAAACATCATTTTGCAAAAAATAGACTTGAGCCATTGAAGAATTCCTGGGTGGGGCTGCCTTTAAAACCCGACCTCGGCTATCACCGCGCTGCCATATGTCCCCATCCCAGAGATCTAATGGAGCTGCCCTGTTTATGTTGCCACCATATGCTTATGCTTGTGAACATACATCTTTGTCGCTTCATTTTTTTGGAGAGCAAAGCACGTAGTAGTGCCTGTCTTGCCATCCGATCCCCTTTCTCTCCTGATTGCCAAGAGAGGGGGACAAGGGACAGAGAAGGAAGATGGCATGCCCCCATGTGGCTGTCCCATTTGACAGGCTTACAAGCTTGGGGTGGGATGTGGCCCTGTTGCTGGGCAACTGCTTTACTAGATCGGAGATGGTGTTGAGGGGGGGAGCAGGGCAAGTGCTCAGAGAGGAGGCCACTGAGAAGCGCCAAAGGCATGGAGCAGGTGTGATCCCGGGTGGGTCTGAGCCATCCTCTCTATGATTACCGTTCCAGAAGCAGCATGAAACCATGGTTATGGTGCCATCTGCGTTTGGACGTAATGCTGCTGTTGCAAAACCTCTGGTTAGGGCAGCGAAACTCACTACAAAGCGAAGGTGCAAATGGGAGTTTGGCGAGGGAAACCGCAGGTCGCTTTTGCTGCAAAACTGCGGTTTCACGCATTAGGACATACACACATTCCAAATGCCCCATTTAACTGTGGTTTCCCATTCCGTGCACATGGAGCCAACGTCTGAACTGGGCTCAAGGCCTCGCTCAAACCAGCTTCCCCTCCCCTTGCCTTTCTCCGGAGCCTGGAATTGGATCATGAGCAGCCAAACCTCTTGGAAAGCAGCAAGACTTCTCTGCCGCTCAGTAGAGGGCCAAACCAGTTGTGACATCAGGAGCATAGGAAGCTGCCATATACTGAGTCAGACCACTGGTCCAGCTAGCTCAGTATTGCCTACATAGACTGGCAGTGGCTTCGCCAAGGTTGCAGGCAGAAATCTCTCTCTCAGCCCTATCTTGGAGATGCTAAGGAGGGAACTTGGAACCTTCTGCTCTTCCTAGAGTGGCTCCATCCCCTAAGGGGAAGATCTTACAGTGCTGCTCACACATCAAGTCTCCCATTCACATGCAACCAGGGTGGACCCTGCTTAGCTAAGGGGACAAGTCATGCTTGCTACCACAAGACCAGCTCTCCTAGGAGAGGAGAGGAGAGGAGAGAGGCATCAGAGGTGTGTGAATGCATCTCCGCCATCATATCTAGCTTGATCCTCAGTCAGAGATCTTGCACCCTTCTCCAGGCTTGGGAGAAGGCAGGGTAGAACAGCAGTGAGGGAAAGCAAGTCAGTAGCTGGAGGCGGCTGAGGAAAGGAGTGACTGCTTCAGCCCTTGACACCAGGTGAAGGATATGGAAAGGAGTTATATATAGCATGTGGTTGTGGGTGGGTCAGGAAGGGGAAGAAAGCAATTCAGTGGCACCAGGAGCTAGACTAACAAATGTAACGGGGGCTTCTCGCAAGTCAAATGCATCCCTCCACCTGTGCTGATCCTGTGTCTTAATTGCTCTTGCAGATGGCTGTGGAGAAGCAAGGCTTCAGACACACATAAGGTCCCTCTAACATCATGGATACAGCCCTGATCAGGTTGACACAGTGCTGACAGAAGGGGCAGTAGGGGTAGGGAAGGAACCCAAGCAGGTTGTGCCACGGCCCTGCGCTCAGGGCTGGCCAAGCCTCCGCCCCTAAAAGAGGCCTGCACTACTTGTAGCCCACTCAGCCAAACATCAGGGTATTGAAAAGTGTTTGCTTTCGGTGACTGCCCAGGATTGCAAACATCGGGCTTGTCAGGGCTGGCCCACCAATGAGGCCCAGTAAGATGGCTGACTTGGGTGGCAGATGGGTGGAGATGGCACCGGCAGCTGTGCCCACCTCCACTCTTCATCTCACCAGGCTACCCTGCCCCTAGTGGTGGGTGGCAGTAGCCACTGTCCCTGCCCATGCTGCTGCTAAGGTTGCTTATCACTCCCATTCTCCCTAGCTCTTTTCAGATGTCATTTCACGTACACCATCCAGAGTGGGAGTGGGAGTCCTGCCACTGGCTTGTTGATTATTCTCAGTTCTCCTCCTGTGCTGCTCAAGCTTAAAAGTCGGTTTGAAGAGGCGAATGTTGGAAAATAACACACAAAAAATGAATGAGGAAACCACCACCAGAAAACAGGAACTGATGGATTAAGGGGCAGTGCATCAGTAATACCCCAGCTGCGCGGAACAGGAAGCAATTCAGAGGCGGAAGTAAAAAAGTGGAAGCATTTAATTAAAATTTCATGGAGCGTTATTGAGAAAGACCAACTTCTGAGTAAACATTACAGCAGGACAATGGGCACTGCATGCTGAATAATATGGTGATTATATTGTGCTGTGTGGAACCACTTTTTCCCCGTTTACATCCACTACTGACTGATTATGGGGGCGGGGAGAATGCCCCAGCAGTTCTGAAGCAGTCCTAGTTTGGGAGCCTCCTTAATCTGCCTCCCTGTGTTTTAATGCCATTACTATTTGTCTTATCCTCACAATGGACAGGGGAAATACATTACAAATCCTTTGGGATCAAAATACAGTGCTCACCCTTAAGTTGTCTGTGGATTCAGATAGAAACCTCTAACTAGCTTTTAGGCAAAGATGAAAACCATGTTTCCCATCATCATAGAAATGGAAATCTTTTGTGCAAAAAGAAGGATCTTAGATTATTCTCTGAAAAGCTTTGTTTTTTAAAATCCAATTTATATTTGTAAAATCAACCATGCATCCGGAAACCAAACCACCAAAGGTTCTGTGGTACTTTAGTGACTAACTGGTTTATGGAGCAACTCTGATTTATCTTCCATGGCTTTGATCATGCTACCTCCCTCCTGAAGTCTTTGTACTGGATCTTTTTCACTCTCCACATAAGTGTTAACCTTTTAAATCCAGTCCTTAACTTTTGCCGTACATATCTCCACCTCTTTGCCCCTGACTCTCTTTCTCATTTTGTTTCCCCTTACACTTTTTTTTTGGCTTCCAGATCTGTTGCAGAAATATCTTTTTCTAAACCGAAAACACAGGGAATTTTCTTCATAGTGCAATAAAAATAACTTCAGAATGTGCGAAGGAAACTTTAAACCGTGTGTGTGTGTGTGTGTGACTCCCCCTCCCTTTTTTAAAAGAAGTACAGACAATGTTTCTTTAAGAGTCTCCATCTGTAGTTCCCATTAGATGCGCCTCTAAGGTTTCGGGTGATTAATAGTCGCATGCTTGGCTTTGGTTGGAGGGGTTGTGCGTGCAGGTTAAGCCCTCCCTCTCGCTCCTCTCTCACATTTCCCTTCCTAAACTTGTCACTCACACCCCAACCAAGTATTTAAAAACTGTGTTCTGGACTTCAGTGCTTCACAGCGAGAAAGCTCCAGGCTTCAGGAGCAACAGATGGGAAGTTCCCCTGCTGCTGAAGGGATGGAGGATTCCACTGGACCCTTCCAGCCAACAATCTTATGACAGAGCAAAACAGCCCGCCAAAGAGCTTTCTAGCTGGAGAGAACAGAGAGGTTCTTTTCCCTGCAAAACACACACACCAAAAACCCACTCTTTGTGCTCCCTTCTCAACCAACGTTTCCTGGAAGAGCATCATATGATAGAGGGCACTGCTGTTGCTAGATGGAGCCACCTGCCAGCAGCTGCATGAGAAGTTCTCACCTCCCTACCACTGCACTCTGGGGCTGCCTGCGTAACCACCACCATGCTGAGGCCGGAGGAGCTACTGGGCCCCACCAGTATCCACAAGCTCCCTTTTCATTCCACCACAAACCCGACTTTGGCGTGTATTCAGATTTTTCAACCTCATGCCTGGCTGCTGCCCCCCAGAGCCTTCCCCGTGATGAGCGGGCTTCCGATGAGCACCATCCCTCCTTCCAGCACCCTGCCTGGCATTTCACAGCATCGGAGGGCAGAAGGCAGCTGCCCGCTGAGTTGACGCTGGGATCAGGAGAGACCGAGAGGGGCAGCCCAAGCTTAGTGGATGCTGCAGTGGGCACGGGAGAAGGTTACATCCTGGCAGGGGATGTAGCAAGTGAAACGCAGAAAAAATCATCCAGAAGGAAAAGGGGAAATGCAGGTAGGTAGCGCTAAGCAGTAGCTCTCAGCTGCACTGCAGTGCTTTGTATGCTGTCAATCGGGTGGCGAAGGGAGTGGGGACCTCTATGCTACAAACTGATGTTGGGCTGTGGCTGGTTTAAGTGCTATGGCTTCCCCCAAGGAATCTGGAGAATGGTAGTTCTGGGAAGAGTCTTAGAAGTCCTTGTTAGAGATTCCCTGCTGGAAAGATGTGCTGTTGGAATCGGGGAAGCTTTCTTCATCCAAGAGTAGTTAGGAACATAGGAACTTATGAAGCTGCCATA